>NW_025727724.1:3869476-4206081 GCF_021461385.2 Schistocerca piceifrons
GCATCGGAATTAAATACATAGGCACAATGCCGACTTAAGTACAAGAAAACTGACTCTTCTTACTGTCTATGTTTTGAACCATTTCTGTGACACTAGTTATAGATTCCGATGCTCAACTTCAGGTTCACTGTATCCCTATGACATTCTTATTGACGAAGAACCACAGATATTGCATCGGAATTAAATACAAATGGCTCAATGACGACTTAAGTCCAAGAAGACTGACTCTTCTTACTGCCTATGTTTTGAACCATTCCATTGACACTAGTTATAGATTCCGATGCTTCACTCCAGGTTTACTGTATCCCTTGGACCTTCTTATTGACGATGAAGCACAAAAATTGCTTCGGAATTAAATAGAAAATCCACAATGCCGACTTAAGTACATGAAGACTGACACTTCTTACTGACTAGGATTTGAACCATTCCTATGACACTAGTTATAGATTACGATGCTTAACTTCAGGTTTACTGTATCCCTCTGACCTTCTTATTGACGATCAAACACAGAAAATTCATCGGAATTAAATACAAAAGGCACAAAGGCGTCTCAAGTACAAGAAGCCTGGCTCTTCCTTATGTCTATGCTTTGAACCATTCCTGTGACACTAGTTATAGATTCCGATGCTCCACTTCAGGTTTACTGTATCCAGCTGACCTAATTATTGACGATGAAGCACATAAATAGCATCGGAATTAAATACGAATTGCACAATGCCGACTAAAGTACAAGAAGACTGACTCTACTTTACTGTTTATGTTTTGAACCATTCCTGTGCCACTAGTTATAAATTCCGATGCTTCACTTCAGGTTTACTGTCTCACTCTGACCTTCTTATTCACGATGAAGCATAGAATTTGCATCGGAATTAAATACGAAAGTCACAATGCCGACTCAAGTACAACAAGACTGGCTCTTCTTATTGTCTATGCTTTGAATCGTTTCTGTGACACTAGTTATAGATTCCGATGCTTCACTTCAGGTTTACTGTATCCCTCTGACCTTCGTATTGACGATAAAACACAGAAATTGCATGGGAAATAAATACAAAAGGCACAATGCCGACTTAAGTACAGAAAGACTGACTCTTCTTACTGTCTACGTTTTGAACCATTCCTGTGACACTAGTAATAGATTCTGATGCTTCACTTCAGGTTTACAGTATACCTCTGACCTCCTTATTGACGAAGAGACACAGAAATTGCATCGGAATTAAATACAAAAGGCACAATGCCGACTTAAGTACAAGAAAACTGACTCCTCTTACTCTCTATGTTTTGAACCATTCCTGTGACACTAGGTATAGATTCCGATGCTTCACTTCAGGTTCACTATATCCCTCTGAGCATCTTATTGACGATGAAACACAGAAATTGCATCGGAATTTTATACAAAAGGCACAATGCCGACTTAAGTACAAGAAGACTGACTTTTCTTACTGTCTATGTTTTGAACCATTCCTGTGACACTAGTTATAGCTTCCGATGCTTTACTTCAGGTTTACTGTATCCCTTTCACCTTCTTATTGGCGATAAAACACAGAAATTGCATCTTAATTAAATACAAAGGGCACAATACCGACTTAAGTACAAGATGACTGACTCTTCTTACTCTCTATGATTTGAACCATTCCTGTGACACTAGTTATAGATTCCGATGCTTCACTTCAGGTTGACTGTATCCCTCTGACCTTATTACTGACGTTGAAACACAGAAATTGCATCTTAATTAAATACAAAAGGCACAATGCCGACTTCAGTATAAGAACACTGACTCTTATTACTGTCTATGGTTTGAACCATTCCTGTGACACTAGTTATAGATTCCGATGCTTCTCTTCAGGTTTACTGTATCCCTCTGACCTTCTTATTGACGATGAAACACGTAAATTGCATCGGAATTAAATACAAAAGGCACAAACCCGCTTAAGTACAAGAAGACTAACTCGTCTTACTGTCTATGATTTGAACCATTCCTGTGACACTAGTTATAGATTCCGATGCTTCACTTCAGGTTTACTGTATCCCTCTGACCTTCTTATTGACGATGAAACACAGATATTGCATCGGAATTAAATACAAAAGGCACAATGGCGACTTAAGTGCAAGAAAACTGACTCTTCTTACTGTTTATGATTTGAACCATTCCTGTGACACTAGTTATAGATTCCGATGCTTCACTTCAGATTTACTGTATCCCTGTTACCTTCGTATTGGCGATGAAACACAGAAATTGCATCGGAATTAAATACATAGGCACAATGCCGACTTAAGTACAAGAAAACTGACTCTTCTTACTGTCTATGTTTTGAACCATTCCTGAGACACTAGTTATAGATTCCGATGCTTCACATCAGGTTTACTGTATCATTCTGACCTTCGTATTGACGATGAAGCACATAAATAGCATCGGAATTAAATACGAAAGGCACAATGCCGACTAAAGTACAAGAAGACTGACTCTACTTTACTGTTTATGTTTTGAACCATTCCTGTGCCACTAGTTATAGATTCCGATGCTTTACTTCAGGTTTACTGTCTCACTCTGACCTTCTTATTCACGATGAAGCACAGAAATTGCAACGGAATTAAATACGAAAGTCACAATCCCGACTCAAGTACAACAAGACTGGCTCTTCTTATTGTATATGACTT
This sequence comes from Schistocerca piceifrons, assembly GCF_021461385.2. NCBI lineage: Eukaryota > Metazoa > Arthropoda > Insecta > Orthoptera > Acrididae > Schistocerca > Schistocerca piceifrons. Next base: position 3,872,132 of record NW_025727724.1, read on the forward strand.
GAATCATTTCTGTGACACTAGTTATAGATTCCGATGCTTCACTTCAGGTTTACTGTTTCCCTATGACCTTCTCATTGACGAAGAAACACTGATATTGCATCGGAATTAAATACAAAAGGCACAATGCCGACTTAAGTACAAGAAGACTGACCCTTCTTACTGTCTATGTTTGAACCATTCCTGTGACACTAGTTATAGATTCTGATGCTTCGCTTCAGGTTTACTGTATCCCTCTGACCTTCGTATTAACGATAAAACACAGAAATTGCATGGGAATTAAATACAAAAGGCACAATGCCGTCTTAAGTACAAAAAGACTGACTCTTCTTACTGTCTACGTTTTGAACCATTCCTGTGACACTAGTTATAGATTCCGATGCTTCACTTCAGGTTTACTGTATCCCTCTGACCTCCTTATTGACGATGAGACACAGAAATTGCATCGGAATTAAATACAAAAGGCACAATGCCGACTTAAGTACAAGAAAACTGACTCCCCTTACTCTCTATGTTTTGAACCATTCCTGTGACACTAGTTATTGATTCCGATGCTTCACTTCAGGTTTACTGTATCCCTGTTACCTTCGTATTGACGATGAAACACAGAAATTGCATCGGAATTAAATACATAGGCACAATGCCGACTTAAGTACAAGAAAACTGACTCTTCTTACTGTCTATGTTTTGAACCATTCCTGAGACACTAGTTATAGATTCCGATTCTTCACTTCAGGTTTACTGTATCACTCTGACCTTCTTATTGATGATGAAGCACAGAAATTGCAACGGAATTAAATACAAAAGGCACAATGCCGACCCAAGTACAACAAGACTGGCTCTTCTTACTGTCTATGTTTTGAACCATTTCTGTGACACTAGTTATAGATTCCGATGCTTTACTCCAGGTTTACTGTATCCCTTGGACCTTCTTATTGACGATGAAACACAAAAATTGTATCGGAATTATATAGAAAATCCACAATGCCGACTTAAGTACAAGAAGACTGACACTTCTTAGTGACTACGATTTGAACCATTCCTATGACGCTAGTTATGGATTACGATGCTTAACTTCAGGGTTACTGTATCCCTCTGCCCTTCTTATTGACGATCAAACACAGAAAATTCATCGGAATTAAATACAAAAGGCACAAAGGCGACTCAAGAACAAGAAGCCTGGCTTTTCTTTATGTCTATGCTTTGAACCATTCCTGTGACACTAGTTATAGATTCCGATGCTCCACTTCAGGTTTACTGTATCCAGCTGACCTTCTTATTGACGATGAAGCACATAAATAGCATCGGAATTAAATACAAAAGGCACAATGCCGACTAAAGTACAAGAAGACTGACTCTACTTTACTGTTTATGTTTTGAACCATTCCTGTGCCACTAGTTATAGATTCCGATGCTTTACTTCAGGTTTACTGTATCCCTCTGACCATCTTATTGACGATGAAACACAGAAATTGCATCGGAATTAAATACAAATGGCACAATGCCGACTTAAGTACAAGAAAACTGACTCTTCTTACTGTCTATGTTTTTAACCATTCCTGGTTCACTAGTTATAGATTCCGATGCTTCACTTCAGGTTTACTGTCTCACGCTGACCTTCTTATTCACGATGAAGCACAGAAATTGCAACGGAATTAAATACGAAAGTCACAACGCCGACTCAAGTACAACAAGACTGGCTCTTCTTATTGTCTATGCTTTGAATCATTTCTGTGACACTAGTTATAGATTCCGATGCTTCACTTCAGGTTTACTGTATCCCTCTGACCTTCCCATTGACGAAGAAACACTGATATTGCATCGGAATTAAATACAAAAGGCACAATGCCGACATAAGTACAAGAAGACTGACCCTTCTTACTGTCTATGTTTTGAACCATTCCTGTGACACTAGTTATAGATTCTGATGCTTCACTTCAGGTTTACTGTATCCCTCTGACCTTCGTATTGACGATAAAACACAGAAATTGCATGGGAATTAAATACAAAAGGCACAATGCCGACTTAAGTACAATAAAAACTGACTCTTCTAACTGTCTACGTTTTGAACCATTCCTGTGACACTAGTTATAGATTCCGATGCTTCACTTCAGTTTTACTGTAACCCTCTGACCTCCTTATTGACGATGAAGCACAGAAATTTCATCGGAATTAAATACAAAAGGCACAATGCCGACTTAAGTACAAGAAAACTGACTCCTCTTACTCTCTATGTTTTGAACCATTCCTGTGACACTAGTTATAGATTCCGATGCTTCACTTCAGGTTTACTATATCCCTCTGAGCTTCTTATTGACGATGAAACACAGAAATTGCATCGGAATTTTATACAAAAGGCACAATGCCGACTTAAGTACAAGAAGACTGACTCTTCTTACTGTCTATGTTTTGAACCATTCCTGTGACACTAGTTATAGCTTCCGATGGTTTACTTCAGGTTTACTGTATCCCTTTCACCTTCTTATTGGCGATGAAACATAGAAATTGCATCTTAATTAAATACAAAGGGCACAATGCCGACTTAAGTACAAGATGACTGACTCTTCTTACCGTCTATGATTTGAACCATTCCTGTGGCACTAGTTATAGATTCCGATGCTTCACTTCAGGTTGACTGTATCCTTCTGACTTTATTATTGACGTTGAAACACAGAAATTGTATCTTAATTAAATACAAAAGGCACAATGCCGACTTCAGTATAAGAACACTGACTCTTCTTACTGTCTATGGTTTGAATCATTCCCGTGACACTAGTTATAGATTCCGATGCTTCACTTCAGGTTTACTGTATCCCTCTGACCTTCTTATTGACGATGAAACACGTAAATTGCATCGGAATTAAATACTAAAGGCAGAAAGCCGCTTAAGTACAAGAAGACTAACTCGTCTTACTGTCTATGATTTGAACCATTCCTGTGACACTAGTTATAGATTCCGATGCTTCACTTCAGGTTTACTGTATCCCTCTGACCTTCTTATTGACGATGAAACACAGATATTGCATTGGAATTAAATACAAAAGGCACAATGGCGACTTAAGTGCAAGAAAACTGACTCTTCTTACTGTTTATGATTTGAACCATTCCTGTGACACTAGTTATAGATTCCGATGCTTCACTTCAGGTTTACTGTATCCCTGTCACCTTCGTATTGGTGATGAAACACAGAAATTGCATCGGAATTGAATACATAGGCACAATGCCGACTTAAGTACAAGAAAGCTGACTCTTCCTACTGTCTATGTTTTGAACCATTCCTGTGACACTAATTATAGATTCCAATGCTTCACTTCAGGTTTACTGTATCACTCTGACTTTCTTATTGACGATGAAGCACAGAAATTGCTACGGAATTAAATACAAAAGGCACAATGCCGACCCAAGTACAACAAGACTGGCTCTTCTTACTGTCTATGTTTTGAACCATTCCTGTGACACTAATTATAGATTCCGATGCTTCACTTCAGGTTTACTGTATCACTCTGACTTTCTTATTGACGATGAAGCACAGAAATTGCTACGGAATTAAATAGAAAAGGCACAATGCCGACCCAAGTACAACAAGACTGGCTCTTCTTACTGTCAATGATTTGAACCATTTCTGTGACACTAGTTATAGATTCCGATGCTTTACTTCAGGTTTACTGTATCCCTCTGACCTTCGTATTGACGATGAAACACAGAAATTGCATCGGAATTATATACAAGAGGCACAATGCCGACTTAAGTACAAGAAGACAGACTCTTCTTACTGTCTATGTTTTGAACCATTCCATTGACACTAGTTATAGATTCCGATGCTTCACTCCAGGTTTACTGTATCCCTTGGACCTTCTTGTTGACGATGAAACACAAAAATTGCATCGGAATTAAATGGAAAATCCACAATGCCGACTTAAGTACATGATGACTGACACTTCTTACTGACTGTGTTTTGAACCATTCCTATGACACTAGTTATAGATTACGATGCTTGAGCGTGGAATGTCAGATCCCTTAATCGGGCAGGTAGGTTAGAAAATTTAAAAAGGGAAATGGATAGGTTGAAGTTAGATATAGTGGGAATTAGTGAAGTTCGGTGGCAGGAGGAACAAGACTTCTGGTCAGGTGACTACAGGGTTATAAACACAAAATCAAATAGGGGGAATGCAGGAGTAGGTTTAATAATGAATAGGAAAATAGGAATGCGGGTAAGCTACTACAAACAGCATAGTGAACGCATTATTGTGGCCAAGATAGATACGAAGCCCACACCTACTACAGTAGTACAAGTTTATATGCCAACTAGCTCTGCAGATGAGGCAGAAATTGAAGAAATGTATGATGAAATAAAAGAAATTATTCAGATTGTGAAGGGAGACGAAATTTTAATAGTCATGGGTGACTGGAATTCGAGTGTAGGAAAAGGGAGAGAAGGAAACACAGTAGGTGAATATGGATTGGGGGACAGAAATGAAAGAGGAAACCGCCTGGTAGAATTTTGCACAGAGCACAACATAATCATAACTAACACTTGGTTTAAGAATCATGAAAGAAGGTTGTATACATGGAAGAACCCTGGAGATACTAAAAGGTATCAGATAGATTACATAATGGTAAGACAGAGATTTAGGAACCAGGTTTTAAATTGTAAGACATTTCCAGGGGCAGATGTGGACTCTGACCACAATCTATTGGTTATGACCTGTAGATTAAAACTGAAGAAACTGCAAAAAGGTGGGAATTTAAGGAGATGGGACCTGGATAAACTAAAAGAACCAGAGGTTGTACAGAGATTCAGGGAGAGCATAAGGGAGCAATTGACAGGAATTGGGGAAATAAATACAGTAGAAGAAGAATGGGTAGCTTTGAGGGATGAAGTAGTGAAGGCAGCAGAGGATCAAGTAGGTAAAAAGACGAGGGCTAGTAGAAATCCTTGGGTAACAGAAGAAATATTGAATTTAATTGATGAAAGGAGAAAATATAAAAATGCAGTAAGTGAAACAGGCAAAAAGGAATACAAACGTCTCAAAAATGAGATCGACAGGAAGTGCAAAATGGCTAAGCAGAGATGGCTAGAGGACAAATGTAAGGATGTAGAGGCCTATCTCACTAGGGGTAAGATAGATACCGCCTACAGGAAAATTAAAGAGACCTTTGGAGATAAGAGAACGACTTGTATGAATATCAAGAGCTCAGACGGAAACCCAGTTCTAAGCAAAGAAGGGAAAGCAGAAAGGTGGAAGGAGTAATTAGAGGGTCTATACAAGGGCGATGTACTTGAGGACAATATTATGGAAATGGAAGAGGATGTAGATGAAGATGAAATGGGAGATACGATACTGCGTGAAGAGTTTGACAGAGCACTGAAAGACCTGAGTCGAAACAAGGCCCCAGGAGTAGACAATATTCCATTGGAACTACTGACGGCCGTGGGAGAGCCAGTCCTGACAAAACTCTACCATCTGGTGAGCAAGATGTATGAAACAGGCGAAATACCCTCAGACTTCAAGAAGAATATAATAATTCCAATCCCAAAGAAAGCAGGTGTTGACAGATGTGAAAATTACCGAACTATCAGCTTAATAAGTCACAGCTGCAAAATACTAACACGAATTCTTTACAGACGAATGGAAAAACTAGTAGAAGCCAACCTCGGGGAAGATCAGTTTGGATTCCGTAGAAACACTGGAACACGTGAGGCAATACTGACCTTACGACTTATCTTAGAAGAAAGATTAAGGAAAGGCAAACCTACGTTTCTAGCATTTGTAGACTTAGAGAAAGCTTTTGACAATGTTGACTGGAATACTCTCTTTCAAATTCTAAAGGTGGCAGGGGTAAAATACAGGGAGCGAAAGGCTATTTACAATTTGTACAGAAGCCAGATGGCAGTTATAAGAGTCGAGGGACATGAAAGGGAAGCAGTGGTTGGGAAGGGAGTAAGACAGGGTTGTAGCCTCTCCCCGATGTTGTTCAATCTGTATATTGAGCAAGCAGTAAAGGAAACAAAAGAAAAATTCGGAGTAGGTATTAAAATTCATGGAGAAGAAATATAAACTTTGAGGTTCGCCGATGACATTGTAATTCTGTCAGAGACAGCAAAGGACTTGGAAGAGCAGTTGAATGGAATGGACAGTGTGTTGAAAGGAGGATATAAGATGAACATCAACAAAAGCAAAACAAGGATAATGGAATGTAGTCTAATTAAGTCGGGTGATGCTGAGGGAATTAGATTAGGAAATGAGGCGCTTAAAGTAGTAAAGGAGTTTTGCTATTTGGGGAGCAAAATAACTGATGATGGTCGAAGTAGAGAGGATATAAAATGTAGCCTGGCAATGGCAAGGAAAGCGTTTCTGAAGAAGAGAAATTTGTTAACATCCAGTATTGATTTCAGTGTCAGGAAGTCATTTCTGAAAGTATTCGTATGGAGTGTAGCCATGTATGGAAATGAAACATGGATGATAAATAGTTTGGACAGGAAGAGAATAGAAGCTTTCGAAATGTGGTGCTACAGAAGAATGCTGAAGATTAGATGGGTAGATCACGTAACTAATGAGGAAGTATTGAATAGGATTGGGGAGAAGAGAAGTTTGTGGCACAACTTGACCAGAAGATGGGATCGGTTGGTAGGACATGTTCTGAGGCAAGAAGGGATCACCAATTTAGTATTGGAGGGCAGCGTGGATGGTAAAAATCGTAGGGGGAGACCATGAGATGAATACACTAAGCAGATTCAGAAGGATGTAGGTTGCAGTAGGTACTGGGAGATGAAAAAGCTTGCACAGGATAGAGTAGCATGGAGAGCTGCATCAAACCAGTCTCAGGACTGATGACCACAACAAGAACAACAACAACTTCAGGTTTACTGTATCCCTCTGACCTTCTTATTGACGATCAAGCACAGAAACCTCATCGGAATTAAATACAAATGGCACAATGGCGACTCAAGTACAAGAAGACTGGCTCTTCTTACTGCCTACGTTTTGAACCATTCCTGTGGCACTAGTTATAGATTCCGATGCTTCACTTCAGGTTTACTGTATCCAGCTGACCTTCTTGTTTACGATGAAACAAAGAAATTGCATCGGAATTATATACAAAAGGCACAATGCCGACTTCAGTACAAGAACTCTGACTCTACTTACTGTCTATGGTTTGAACCATTCCTGTGACACTAGTTATAGATTCCGATACTTCACTTCAGGTTTACTGTATCCCTCTGACCTTCTTATTGACGATGAAACTTGTAAATTGCATCGGAATTAAATACAGAAGGCACAATGCCGACTTAAGTACAAGAAGTTACGTCTTACTGTCTATGATTTGAACCATTCCTGTGACACTAGTTACAGATTCCGATGCTTCGCCTCAGGTTTACTCTATCCCTCTGACCTTCTTATTGACGATGAAACACAGAAATTGCATCGGAATAAAATACAAATGCACATTGCCGACTTAAGTACAAGAACACTGACCCTTCTTACTGTCTATGCTTTGAACCATTCCTGTGACACTAGTTATAGATTCCGATACTTCACTTCAGGTTTACTGTATCCCTCTGACCTTCTTATTGACGATGAAACTTGTAAATTGCATCGGAATTAAATACAGCAGGCACAATGCCGACTTAAGTACAAGAAGTTACGTCTTACTGTCTATGATTTGAACCATTCCTGTGACACTAGTTACAGATTCCGATGCTTCGCCTCAGGTTTACTGTATCCCTCTGAGCTTCTTATTGACGATGAAACACAGAAATTGCATCGGAATTATATACAAGAGGCACAATGCCGACTTAAGTACAAGAATACTGACTCTTCTTACTGCCTATGTTCTGAACCATTCCATTGACACTAGTTATAGATTCCGATGCTTCACTCCAGGTTTACAGTATCCCTTGGACCTTCTTATTGACGATGAAACACAAAAATTGTATCGGAATTAAATAGAAAATCCACAATGCCGACTTAAGTACAAGAAGACTGACACTTCTTACTGACTATGATTTGAACCATTCCTATGACACTAGTTATAGATTACGATGCTTAACTTCAGGTTTACTGTATCCCTCTGACCTTCTTATTGACGATCAAACACAGAAAATTCATCGGAATTAAATACAAAAGGCACAAAGGCGACTCAAGTACAAGAAGCCTGGCTCTTCTTTATGTCTATGCTTTGAACCATTCCTGTGACACTAGTTATAGATTCCGATGCTCCACTTCAGGTTTACTGTATCCAGCTGACCTTCTTATTGACGATGAAGCACATAAATAGCATCGGAATTAAATACAAAAGGCACAATGCCGACTAAAGTACAAGAAGACTGACTCTACTTTACAGTGTATGATTTGAACCATTCCTGTGCCACTAGTTATAGATTCCGATGCTTCACTTCAGGTTTACTGTATCCCTCTGACCTTCTTATTGACGATCAAACACAGAAAATTCATCGGAATTAAATACAAAAGGCACAAAGCCGACTCAAGTACAAGAAGCCTGGCTCTTCTTACTGTCTATGTTTTGAACCATTCCTGTGGCACTAGTTATAGATTCCGATGCTTCACTTCAGGTTTACTGTCTCACTCTGACCTTCTTATTCACGATGAAGCACAGAAATTGCAACGGAATTAAATACAAATGGCACAATGCCGACTTAAGTACAAGAAAACTGACTCTTCTTACTGTCTATGTTTTGAACCATTCCTGTGGCACTAGTTATAGATTCCGATGCTTCACTTCAGGTTTACTGTCTCACTCTGACCTTCTTATTCACGATGAAGCACAGAAATTGCAACGGAGTTAAATACGAAAGTCACAACGCCGACCCAAGTACAACAAGACTGGCTCTTCTTATTGTCTATGCTTTGAATCATTTCTGTGACACTAGTTATAGATTCCGATGCTTCACTTCAGGTTTACTGTATACCTCTGACCTTCTCATTGACGAAGAAACACTGATATTGCATCGGAATTAAATACAAAAGGCACAATGACGACTTAAGTACAAGAAGACTGACCCTTCTTACTGTCTATGTTTTGAACCATTCTTGTGACACTAGTTATAGATTCTGATGCTTCACTTCAGGTTTACTGTATCCCTCTGACCTTCGTATTGACGATAAAACACAGAAATTGCATGGGAATTAAATACAAAAGGCACAATGCCGACTTAAGTACTAAAAAAACTGACTCTTCTTACTGTCTACGTTTTGAAACATTCCTGTGACACTAGTTATAGATTCCGATGCTTCACCTCAGTTTTACTGTATCCCTCTGACCTCCTTATTGGCGATGAAGCACAGAAATTTCATCGGAATTTAATACAAAAGGCACAATGCCGACTTAAGTACAAGAAAACTGACTCCTCTTACTCTCTATGTTTTGAACCATTCCTGTGACACTAGTTATAGATTCCGAAGCTTCACTTCAGGTTTACTGTATCCCTCTGACCTTCTTATTGACGAAGAACCACAGATATTGCATCGGAATTTAATACAAAAGGCACAATGCCGACTTAAGTACAAGAAGACTGACCCTTCTTACTGCCTATGTTTTGAACCATTCCTGTGACACTAGTTATAGATTACGATGCTTCACTTCAGGTTTACTGAATCCCCCTGACCTTCGTATTGACGATGAAACACAGAAATTGCATCGGAATTAAATTCAAAAGGCACAATGCCGACTTAAGTACAAGAAAACTCACTCTTCTTACTCTCTATGTTTTGAACCATTCCTGTGACACTAGTTATAGATCCCAATGCTTCACTTCAGGTTTACTGTATCCCTCTGAACTTCTTATTGACGATGAAACACAGAAATTGCATCGGAATTATATACAAGAGGCACAATGCCGACTTAAGTACAAGAATACTGACTCTTCTTACTGCCTATGTTCTGAACCATTCCATTGACACTAGTTATAGATTCCGATGCTTCACTTCAGGCTTACTGTATCCCTTGGATCTTCTTATTGACGATGAAACACAAAAATTGTATCGGAATTAAATAGAAAATCCACAATGCCGACTAAAGTACAAGAAGACTGACTCTACTTTACTGTTTATGTTTTGAACCATTCCTGTGACACTAGTCATAGATTCCGATGCTCCACTTCAGGTTTACTGTATCCAGCTGACCTTCTTATTGACGATGAAGCACATATATAGCATCGGAATTAAATACAAAAGGCACAAAGCCGACTCAAGTACAAGAAGCCTGGCTCTCATTACTATCTATGTTTTGAATCATTCCTGTGACACTAGTTATAGATTCCGATGCTTCACTTCAGGTTTACTGTATCCCTCTGGCCTTCTTATTGACGATGAAACACAGAAATTGCATCGGAATTAAATACAAATGGCACAATGCCGACTTAAGTACAAGAAAACTGACTCTTCTTACTGTCTATGTTTTGAACCATTCCTGTGGCACTAGTTATAGATTCCGATGCTTCACTTCAGCTTTACTGTCTCACTCTGACCTTCTTATTCACGATGAAGCACAGAAATTGCAACGGAATTAAATACGAAAGTCACAATGCCGACTCAAGTACAACAAGACTGGCTCTTCTTATTGTCTATGCTTTGAATCATTTCTGTGACACTAGTTATAGATTCCGATGCTTCACTTCAGGTTTACTGTATCCCTCTGACCTTCTCATTGACGAAGAAACACTGATATTGCATCGGAATTAATTACAAAAGGCACAATGCCGACCGAAGTACAACAAGACTGGCTCTTCTTATTGTCTATGCTTTGAATCATTTCTGTGACACTAGTTATAGATTCCGATGCTTCACTTCAGGTTGACTGTATCCCTCTGACCTTCTCATTGACGAAGAAACACTGATATTGCATCGGAACTAAATACAAAAGGCACAATGCCGACTTAAGTACAAGAAGACTGACCCTTCTTACAGTCTATGTTTTGAACCATTCCTGTGACACTAGTTATAGATTCTGATGCTTCACTTCAGGTTTACTGTATCCCTCTGACCTTCGTATTGACGATAAAACACAGAAATTGCATGGGAATTAAATACAAAAGGCACAATGCCGACTTAAGTACTAAAAAAACTGACTCTTCTTACTGTCTACGGTTTGAACCATTCCAGTGACACTAGTTATACTTTCCGATGCTTCACTTCAGTTTTACTGTATCCCTCTAACCTCCTTATTGACGATGAAGCACAGAAATTGCATCGGAATTATATACAAGAGGCACAATGCCGACTTAAGTACGAAAAGGACTGACTGTTCTTACTGTCTATGTTTTGAACCATTCCATTGACACTAGTTATAGATTCCGATGCTTCACTCCAGGTTTACTGTATCCCTTGGACCTTCTTATTGACGATGAAACACAAAAATTGCATCGTAATTAAATAGAAAATCCACAATGCCGACTTAAGTACATGAAGACTGACGCTTCTTACTGACTGTGTTTTGAACCATTCCTATGACACTAGTTATAGATTACGATGCTTAACTTCAGGTTTACTGTATCCCTCTGACCTTCTTTTTGACGATCAAACACAGAAAATTCATCGGAATTAAATACAAAAGGCACAAAGGCGACTCAAGTACAAGAAGCCTGGCTCTTCTTTGTGTCTATGCTTTGAACCATTCCTGTGACACTAGTTATAGATTCCGATGCTCCACTTCAGGTTTACTGTATCCAGCTGACCTTCTTATTGACGATGAAGCACATAAATAGCATCGGAATTAAATACAAAAGGCACAATGCCGACTAAAGTACAAGAAGACTGACTCTACTTTACTGTTTATGTTTTGAACCATTCCTGTGACACTAGTTATAGATTCCGATGCTCCACTTCAGGTTTACTGTATCCAGCTGACCTTCTTATTGACGATGAAGCACATAAATAGCATCGGAATTAAATACAAAAGGCACTAAGCCGACTCAAGTACAAGAAGCCTGGCTCTTCTTACTGTCTATGTTTTGAATCATTCCTGTGACACTAGTTATAGATTCCGATGCTTCACTTCAGGTTTACTGTATCCCTCTGACCTTCTTATTGACGATGAAACACAGAAATTGCATCGGAATTAAATACAAATGGCACAATGCCGACTTAAGTACAAGAAAACTGACTCTTCTTACTGTCTATGTTTTGAACCATTGCTGTGGCACTAGTTATAGATTCCGATGCTTCACTTCAGGTTTACTGTCTCACTCTGACCTTCTTATTCACGATGAAGCACAGAAATTGCAACGGAATTAAATACGAAAGTCACAATGCCGACTCAAGTACAACAAGACTGGCTCTTCTTATTGTCTATGCTTTGAATCATTTCTGTGACACTAGTTATAGATTCCGATGCTTCACTTCAGGTTTACTGTATCCCTCTGACCTTCTCATTGACGAAGAAACACTGATATTGCATCGGAATTAATTGCAAAAGGCACAATGCCGACCGAAGTACAACAAGACTGGCTCTTCTTATTGTCTATGCTTTGAATCATTTCTGTGACACTAGTTATAGATTCCGATGCTTCACTTCAGGTTGACTGTATCCCTCTGACCTTCTCATTGACGAAGAAACACTGATATTGCATCGGAATTAAATACAAAAGCACAATGTCGACTTAAGTACAAGAAGACTGACCCTTCTTACTGTCTATGTTTTGAACCATTCCTGTGACACTAGTTATAGATTCTGATGCTTCACTTCAGGTTTACTGTATCCCTCTGACCTTCGTATTGACGATAAAACACAGAAATTGCATGGGAATTAAATACAAAAGGCACAATGCTGACTTAAGTACTAAAAAAACTGACTCTTCTTACTGTCTACGTTTTGAACCATTCCAGTGACACTAGTTATACTTTCCGATGCTTCACTTCAGTTTTACTGTATCCCTCTGAGCTCCTTATTGACGATGAAGCACAGAAATTGCATCGGAATTATATACAAGAGGCACAATGCCGACTTAAGTACGAAAAGGACTGACTGTTCTTACTGTCTATGTTTTGAACCATTCCATTGACACTAGTTGTAGATTCCGTTGCTTCACTCCAGGTTTACTGTATCCCTTGGACCTTCTTATTGACGATGAAACACAAAAATTGCATCGTAATTAAATAGAAAATCCACAATGCCGACTTAAGTACATGAAGACTGACACTTCTTACTGACTGTGTTTTGAACCATTCCTATGACACTAGTTATAGATTACGATGCTTAACTTCAGGTTTACTGTATCCCTCTGACCTTCTTATTGACGATCAAACACAGAAATCTCATCGGAATTAAATACAAATGGCACAATAGCGACTCAAGTACAAGAAGACTGGCTCTTCTTACTGCCTACGTTTTGAACCATTCCTGTGGCACTAGTTATAGATTCCGATGCTTCACTTCAGGTTTACTGTATCCAGCTGACCTTCCTGTTTACGATGAAACAAAGGAATTGCATCGGAATTATATACAAAAGGCACAATGCCGACTTCAGTACAAGAACTCTGACTCTACTTACTGTCTACGGTTTGAACCATTCCTGTGACACTAGTTATAGATTCCGATACTTCACTTCAGGTTTACTGTATCCCTCTGACCTTCTTATTGACGATGAAACTTGTAAATTGCATCGGAATTAAATACAGAAGGCACAATGTTGACTTAAGTACAAGAAGACAGACTCGTCTTACTGTCTATGATTTGAACCATTCCTGTGACACTAGTTACAGATTCCGATGCTTCACTTCAGGTTTACTGTATCCCTCTGACCTTCTTATTGACGATGAAACACAGATATTGCATCGGAATTAAATAAAAAAATCACAATGCCGACTTAAGTACATGATGACTGGCTCTTCTTACTGTCTATGTTTTGAACCATTCCTGTGACACTAGTTATAGATTCCGATGCTTCACTTCAGGTGTACTGTATCCCTCTGACCTTATTATTGACGTAGAAACACAGAAATTGCATCTTAATTAAATACAAAAGGCACAATGCCGATATCAGTACAAGAACACTGACTCTTCTTACTGTCTATGGTTTGAACCATTCCTGTGACACTTGTTATAGATTCCGATGCTTCACTTCAGGTTTACTGTATCCAGCTGACCTTCTTATTGACGATGAAGCACATAAATAGCATCTTAATTAAATACAAAAGGCACAATGCCGACTAAAGTACAAGAAGACTGACTCTACTCACTGTTTATGTTTTGAACCATACCTGTGCCACTAGTTATAGATTCCGATGCTTCACTTCAGGTTTACTGTATCCCTCTGACCTTCTTATTGACGATGAAACACAGAAATTGCATCGGAATAAAATACAAATGCACATTGCCGACTTAAGTACAAGAAGACTGTCTCTTCCTTCTGTCTATGTTTTGTACCATTCCTGTGACACTAGTTATAGATTCCGATGCTTCACTTCAGGTTTACTGTATCCCTCTGACCTTCTTATTGACTATGAAACACAGATATTGAACCCGAATTAAATACAAAAGGCACAAAGCAGACCCAAGTACAAGAAGACTGGATCTTCTTAGTGTCTATGTTTTGAACCAATCATATGACACTAGTTATAGATTCCGATGATTAACTTCAGGTTTACTGTATCCCTCTGACCTTCTTATTGACGATGAAACACAGAAATTGCATCGGAATAAAATACAAATGCACATTGCCGCCTTAAGTACAAGAAGACTGAATCTTCCTTCTGTCTATGTTTTGTACCATTCCTGTGACACTAGTTATAGATTCCGATGCTTCACTTCAGGTTTACTGTATCCCTCTGACCTTCTTATTGACGATCAAACACAGAAAATTCATCGGAATTAATTACAAAATGCACAAAGCCGACTCAAGTACAAGAAGCCTGGCTCTTCTTACTGTCTATGTTTTGAACCATTCCTGTGACACTAGTTATAGATTCCGATGCTTCACTTCAGGTTTACTGTATCCCTCTGACCTTCTTATTGACGATGAAACACAGAAATTGCATCGGAATTAAATACAAATGGCTCAATGCCGACTTAAGTACAAGAAAACTGACTCTTCTTACTGTCTATGTTTTGAACCATTCCTGTGGCACTAGTTATAGATTCCGATGCTTCACTTCAGGTTTACTGTCTCACTCTGACCTTCTTATTCACGATGAAGCACAGAAATTGCAACGGATTTAAATACGAAAGTCACAATGCCGACTCAAGTACAACAAGACTGGCTCTTCTTATTGTCTATGCTTTGAATCATTTCTGTGACACTAGTTAAGAGATTCCGATGCTTCACTTCAGGTTTACTGTATCCCTCTGACCTTCTCATTGACGAAGAAACACTGATATTGCATCGGAATTAAATACAAAAGGCACAATGCCGACTTAAGTACAAGAAGACTGACCCTTCTTACTGTCTATGTTTTGAACCATTCCTATGACACTAGTTCTAGATTCTGATGCTTCACTTCAGGTTTACTGCATCTCTCTGACCTTCTTACTGACGATGAAACACAGAAATTGCATCGGAATTATATACAATAGGCACAATGCCGACTTAAGTACAAGAAGACTGACTCTTCTTACTGTCAATGTTTTGAACCATTCCATTGACACTAGTTATAGATTCCGATGCTTCACTCCAGGTTTACTGTATCCCTTGGACCTTCCTGTTGACGATGAAACACAAAAATTGCATCGGAATTAAATAGAAAATCCACAATGCCGACTTAAGTACATGATGACTGACACTTCTTACTGACTGTGTTTTGAACCATTCCTATGACACTAGTTATAGATTACGATGCTTAACTTCAGGTTTACTGTATCCCTCTGACTTTCTTATTGACGATCAAGCACAGAAATCTCATCGGAATTAAATACAAATGGCACAATGGCGACTCAAGTACAAGAAGACTGGCTCTTCTTACTGCCTACGTTTTGAACCATTCCTGTGGCACTAGTTATAGATTCCGATGCTTCACTTCAGGTTTACTGTATCCAGCTGACCTTCTTGTTTACGTTGAAACAAAGAAATTGCATCGGAATTATATACAAAAGGCACAATGCCGACTTCAGTACAAGAACTCTGACTCTACTTACTGTCTATGGTTTCAACCATTCCTGTGACACTAGTTATAGATTCCGATACTTCACTTCAGGTTTACTGTATCCCTCTGACCTTCTTATTGACGATGAAACTTGTAAATTGCATCGGAATTAAATACAGAAGGCACAATGCCGACTTAAGTACAAGAAGACAGACTCGTCTTACTGTCTATGATTTGAACCATTCCTGTGACACTAGTTACAGATTCCGATGCTTCGCCTCAGGTTTACTGTATCCCTCTGACCTTCTTATTGACGATGAAACACAGAAATTGCATCGGAATAAAATACAAATGCACATTGCCAACTTAAGTACAAGAAGACTGACCCTTCTTACTGTCTATGCTTTGAACCATTCCTGTGACACTAGTTATAGATTCCGATGCTTCACTTCAGGTTTACAGTATCACTCTGACCTTCTTATTGACGATGACGCACAGAAATTGCAACGGAATTAAATACAAAAGGCACAATGCCGACCCAAGTACAACAAGACTGGCTCTTCCTACTGTCTATGTTTTGAACCATTCCTGTGACACTAGTTATAGATTACGATGCTTCACTTCAGGTTTACTGTATCCCTCTGACCTTCGTATTGACGATGAAACACAGAAATTGCATCGGAATTAAATTCAAAAGGCACAATGCCGACTTAAGTACAAGAAAACTCACTCTTCTTACTCTCTATGTTTTGAACCATTCCTGTGACACTAGTTATTGATCCCGATGCTTCACTTCAGGTTTACTGTATCCCTCTTAGCTTCTTATTGACGATGAAACACAGAAATTGCATCGGAATTATATACAAGAGGCACAATGCCGACTTAAGTACAAGAAGACTGACTCTTCTTACTGTCTATGTTTTGAACCATTCCATTGACACTAGTTATAGATTCCGATGCTTCACTCCAGGTTTTCTGTATCCCTTGGACCTTCTTATTGACGATGAAACACAAAAATTGAATCGGAATTAAATAGAAAATCCACAATGCCGACTTAAGTACATGAAGACTGACACTTCTTACTGACTGTGTTTTGAACCATTCCTATGATACTAGTTATAGATTACGATGCTTAACTTCAG
Organism: Schistocerca piceifrons; assembly: GCF_021461385.2. NCBI lineage: Eukaryota > Metazoa > Arthropoda > Insecta > Orthoptera > Acrididae > Schistocerca > Schistocerca piceifrons. Next base: position 3,889,308 of record NW_025727724.1, read on the forward strand.
GTTTACTGTATCCCTCTGACCTTCTTATTGACGGTCAAACACAGAAATCTCATCGGAATTAAATACAAATGGCACAATGGCGACTCAAGTACAAGAAGACTGGCTCTTCTTACTGCCTACGTTTTGTACCATTCCTGTGGCACTAGTTATAGGTTACGATGCTTCACTTCAGGTTTACTGTATCCAGCTGACCTTCTTGTTTACGTTGAAATAAAGAAATTGCATCGGAATTACATACAAAAGGCACAATGCCGACTTCAGTACAAGAACTCTGACTCTACTTACTGTCTGTGGTTTGAACCATTCCTGTGACACTAGTTATAGATTCCGATACTTCACTTCAGGTTTACTGTATCCCACTGACCTTCTTATTGACGATGAAACTTGTAAATAGCATCGGAATTAAATACAGAAGGCACAATGCCGACTTATATACAAGAAGACAGACCCGTCTTACTGTCTATGATTTGAACCATTCCTGTAACACTAGTTACAGATTCCGATGCTTCGCCTCAGGTTTTCTGTATCACTCTGACCTTCTTATTGACGATGAAGCACAGAATTTGCAACGGAATTAAATACAAAAGGCACAATGCCGACTCAAGTACAACAAGACTGGCTCTTCTTACTGTCTATGTTTTGAACCATTTCTGTGACACTAGTTATAGATTCCGATGCTTCACTTCAGGTTTACTGTATCCCTCTGAGCTTCTTATTGACGATGAAACACAGAAATTGCATCGGAATTATATTCAAAAGGCGCAATGCCGACTTAAGTACAAGATGACTGACTCTTCTTACTGTCTATGTTTTGAACCATTCCTGTGACACTAGTTATAGCTTCCGATGCTTCACTTGAGGTTTACTATATCCCTTTCACCTTCTTATTGACGATGAAACACAGAAATTGCATCTTAATTAAATGCAAAAGGCACAATGCCGACTTAAGTACAAGATGACTGACTCTTCTTACTGTCTATGTTTTGAACCATTCCTGTGACACTAGTTATAGATTCCGATACTTCACTTCAGGTTTACTGTAAACCCTCTTACCTTATTATTGACGTTGAAACACAGAAATTGCATCTTAATGAAATACAAAAGGCACAATGCCGACTTCAGTACAAGAACACTGACTCTTCTTACTGTCTATGGTTTGAACCATTCCTGTGACACTAGTAATAGACTCCGATGCTTCACTTCATGTTTACTGTATCCCTCTGACCTTCTTATTGACGATGAAACACGTAAATTGCATCGGAAATAAATACAAAAGGCACAATGCCGACTTAAGTACAAGAAGACTGACTCGTCTTACTGTCTATGATTTGAACCATTCCTGTGACACTAGTTATAAATTCCGATGCTTCACTTCAGGTTTACTGTATCCCTCTGACCTTCTTATTGACGATGAAACACAGATATTGCATTGGAATTAAATACAAAATCCACAATGACGACTTAAGTACAAGAAGACTGACCCTTCTTACTGTCTATGTTTTGAACCATTACTGTGACACTAGTTATAGATTCCGATGCTTCACTTCAGGTTTACTGTATCCCTCTGACCTTCTTATTGACGATGAAACACTGAAATTGCATCGGAATTAAATACAAAAGGCACAATGCCGACCTAAATACAAGAATACTGACTCTTCTTACTGTTTATGTTTTGAACCATTCCTGTGACACTAGTTACAGATTCCGCTGCTTCACTTCAGGTTTACTGTATCCCTGTGACCTTCTTATTGACGATGAAACACAGAAATTGCATCGGAATTAAATCCAAATGGCACAATGCCGACTTAAGTACAAGAAAACTGACTCTTCTTACTGTCTATGTTTTGAACCATTCCTGCGACACTAGTTATAGATTCTGATGCTTCACTTCAGGTTTACTGTATCACTCTGACCCTCTTATTGACGATAAAGCACAGAAATTGCAACGGAATTGAATACAAAAGGCACAATGCCGTCTTAAGTACAAAAAGACTGACTCTTCTTACTCTCTACGTTTTGAATCATTTCTGTAACACTAGTTATAGATTCCCATGCTTCACTTCAGGTTTACTGTATACCTCTGACCTCCTTGTTGACGATGAAACACAAAAATTGCATCGTAATTAATAACAAAAGGCACAATGCCGACTTAAGGACAAGAAAACTGACTCTTCTTACTCTCAATGCTTTGAACCATTCCTGTGACACTAGTTATAGATTCCGATGCTTCACTTCAGGTTTACTGTATCCCTTTCACCTTCTTATTGACGATGAAACACAGAAATTTCATCTTAATTAAATACAAAAGGCACAATGCCGACTTAAGTACAAGATGACTGACTCTCTTTACTGTCTATGTTTTGAACCATTCCTGTGACACTAGTTATAGATTACGATGCTTCACTTCAGGTTTACTGTATCCCTCTGACCTTATTATTGACGTTGAAACACAGAAATTGCATCTTAATTAAATACAAAAGGCACAATGTCGACTTCAGTACAAGAACACTGACTCTTCTTACTGTCTATGGTTTGAACCATTCCTGTGACACTAGTTATAGATTCCGATGCTTCACTTCAGGTTTACTGTATCCAGCTGACCTTCTTATTGACGATGAAGCACATAAATAGCATCTTAATTAAATACAAAAGGCACAATGCCGACTAAAGTACAAGAAGGCTGACTCTACTCACTGTTTATGTTTTGAACCATTCCTGTGCCACTAGTTATAGATTCCGATGCTTCACTTCAGGTTTACTGTATCCCTCTGACCTTCTTATTGACGATGAAACACAGATATTGCATCGGAATTAAATACAAAATCCACAATGCCGACTTAAGTACAAGAAGACTGACCCTTCTTACTGTCTATGTTTTGAACCATTACTGTGACACTGGTTATAGATTCCGATGCTTCACTTCAGGTTTACTGTATCCCTCTCACCTTCTTATTGACGATGAAACACTGAAATTGCATCGGAATTAAATACAAAAGGCACAATGCCGACCTAAATACAAGAATACTGACTCTTCTTACTGTTTATGTTTTGAACCATTCCTGTGACACTAGTTATAGATTCCGCTGCTTCACTTCAGGTTTACTGTATCCCTGTGACCTTCTTATTGACGATGAAACACAGATATTGCATCGGAATTAAATCCAAATGGCACAATGCCGACTTAAGACAAGAAAACTGACTCTTCTTACTGTCTATGTTTTGAACCATTCCTGCGACACTAGTTATAGATTCCGATGCTTCACTTCAGGTTTACTGTATCCCTCTGAGCTTCTTATTGACGATGAAACACAGAAATTGCATCGGAATTATATACAAAAGGCAGAATGCCGACTTAAGTACAGGAAGACTGACTCTCCTTACTGTCTATGTTTTGACCCATTCCTGTGACATTAGTTATAGCTTCCGTTGCTTTATTTCAGGTTTACTGTATCCCTTTCACCTTCTTATTGACGATGAAACACAGAAATTGCATCTTAATTAAATACAAAAGCACAATGCCGACTTAAGTACAAGATGACTGACTCTTCTTACTGTCTATGTTTTGAACAATTCCTGTGACACTAGTTATAGATTCCGATGCTTCACTTCAGGTTTACTGTATCCCTCTTACCTTATTATTGACGTTGAAACACAGAAATTGCATCTTAATTAAATACAAAAGGCACAATGCCGACTTCAGTACAAGAACACTGACTCTTCTTACTGTCTATGGTTTGAACCATTCCTGTGACACTAGTAATAGACTCCGATGCTTCACTTCATGTTTACTGTATCCCTCTGACCTTCTTATTGACGATGAAACACGTAAATTGCATCGGAATTAAATACAAAAGGCACAATGCCGACTTAAGTACAAGAAGACTGACTCGTCTTACTGTCTATGATTTGAATAATTCCTGTGACACTAGTTACAGTTTCCGATGCTTCACTTCAGGTTTACTGTATCCCTCTGACCTTCTTATTGACGATGAAACACAGATATTGCATCGGAATTAAATACAAAATCCACAATGCCGACTTAAGTACAAGATGACTGACTCTTCTTACTGTCTATGTTTTGAACCATTCCTGTGACACTAGTTATAGATTCCGATGCTTCACTTCAGGTTTACTGTATCCCTCTGACCTTATTATTGACGTTGAAACACAGAAATTGCATCTTAATTAAATACAAAAGGCACAATGCCGACATCAGTACAAGAACACTGACTCTTCTTACTGTCTATGGTTTGAACCATTCCTGTGACACTAGTTATAGATTCCGATGCTTCACTTCAGGTTTACTGTATGCAGCTGACCTTCTTATTGACGATGAAGCACATAAATAGCATCTTAATTAAATACAAAAGGCACAATGCCGACATCTGTACAAGAACACTGACTCTTCTTACTGTCTATGGTTTGAACCATTCCTGTGACACTAGTTATAGATTCCGATGCTTCACTTCAGGTTTACTGTATCCCTCTGACCTTCTTATTGACGATGAAACACAGAAATTGCATCGGAATAAAATACAAATGCACATTGCCGACTTAAGTACAAGAAGACTGTCTCTTCCTTCTGTCTATGTTTTGTACCATTCCTGTGACACTAGTTACAGATTCCGATGCTTCACTTCAGGTTTACTGTATCCCTCTGAGCTTCTTATTGACTATGAAACACAGAAATTGAACCCGAATTAAATACAAATGGCACAAAGCAGACCCAAGTACAAGAAGACTGGATCTTCTTAGTGTCTATGTTTTGAACCAATCCTATGACACTAGTTATAGATTCCGATGATTAACTTCAGGTTTACTGTATCCCTCTGACCTTCTTATTGACGATGAAACACAGAAATTGCATCGGAATAAAATACAAATGCACATTGCCGACTTAAGTACAAGAAGACTGACTCTTCCTTCTGTCTATGTTTTGTACCATTCCTGTGACACTAGTTATAGATTCCGATGCTTCACTTCAGGTTTACTGCATCCCTCTGACCTTCTTATTGACGATCAAACACAGAAAATTCATCGGAATTAAATACAAAAGGCACAAAGCCGACTCAAGTACAAGAAACCTGGCTCTTCTTACTGTCTATGTTTTGAACCATTCCTGTGACACTAGTTATAGATTCCGATGCTTCACTTCAGGTTTACTGTATCCAGCTGCCCTTCTTATTGACGATGAAGCACATAAATAGCATCGGAATTTAATATAAAAGGCACAATGCCGACTGAAGTACAAGAAGACTGGCTCTTCTTACTGTCTATGTTTTGAACCATTCCTGTGACACTAGTTATAGATTCCGATGCTTCACTTCAGGTTTACTGTATCCCTCTGACCTTCTTATTGACGATGAAACACAGAAATTGCATTGGAATTAAATACAAATGGCACAATGCCGACTTAAGTACAAGAAAACTGACTCTTCTTACTGTCTATGTTTTGAACCATTCCTGTGGCACTAGTTATAGATTCCGATGCTTCACTTCAGGTTTACTGTCTCACTCTGACCTTCTTATTCACGATGAAGCACAGAAGCTGCAACGGAATTAAATACGAAAGTCAAAATGCCGACTCAAGTACAACAAGACTGGCTCTTCTTATTGTCTATGCTTTGAATCGTTTCTGTGACACTAGTTATAGATTCCTATGCTTCACTTCAGGTTTACTGTATCCGTCTGACCTTCTCATTGACGAAGAAACACTGATATTGCATCGGAATTAAATACAAAAGGCACAATGCCGTCTAAAGTACAAGAAGGCTGACCCTTCTTACTGTCTATGTTTTGAACCATTCCTGTGACACTAGTAATAGATTCTGATGCTTCACTTCAGGTTTACTGTATCCCTCTGACCTTCGTATTGACGATAAAACACAGAAATTGCTTGGGAATTAAATACAAAAGGCACAATGCCGACTTAAGTACTAAAAAAACTGACTCTTCTTACTGTCTACGTTTTGAACCATTCCTGGTGACACTAGTTATAGATTCCGATGCTTCACTTCAGTTTTACTGTATCCCTCTCACCTCCTTATTGACGATGAAGCACAGAAATTGCATCGGAATTAAATACAAAAGGCACAATGCCGACTTAAGTACAAGAAAACTGACTCCTCCTACTCTCTATGTTTTGAGCCATTCCTGTGACACTAGTTATAGATTCCGATGCTTCACTTCAGGTTTACTATATCCGTCTGAGCTTCTTATTGACGATGAAACACAGAAATTGCATCGGAATTTTATACAAAAGGCACAATGGCGACTTAAGTGCAAGAAAACTGACTCTTGTTACTGTTTATGATTTGAACCATTCCTGTGACACAAGTTATAGATTCCGATGCTTCTCTTCAGGTTTACTGTATCCCTGTCACCTTCGTATTGACGATGAAACACAGAAATTGCATCGGAATTAAATACATAGGCACAATGCCGACTTAAGTACAAGAAAACTGACTCTTCTTACTGTCTATGTTTTGAACCATTCCTGTAACACTAATTATAGATTCCGATGCTTCACTTCAGGTTTACTGTATCACTCTGACCTTCTTATTGACGAAGAACCACAGATATTGCATCGGAATTTAATACAAAAGGCACAATGCCGACTTAAGTACAAGAAGACTGACCCTTCTTACTGTCTATGTTTTGAATCATTCCTGTGACACTAGTTATAGATTACGATGCTTAACTTCAGGTTTACTGTATCCCTCTGACCTTCTTATTGACGATCAAGCACAGAAATCTCATCGGAATTAAATACAAATGGCACAATGGCGACTCAAGTACAAGAAGACTGGCTCTTCTTACTGCCTACGTTTTGAACCATTCCTGTGGCACTAGTTATAGATTCCGATGCTTCACTTCAGGTTTACTGTATCCAGCTGACCTTCTTGTTTACGATGAAACAAAGAAATTGCATCGGAATTATATACAAAAGGCACAATGCCGACTTCAGTACAAGAACTCTGACTCTACTTACTGTCTATGGTTTGAACCATTCCTGTGACACTAGTTATAGATTCCGATACTTCACTTCAGGTTTACTGTATCCCTATGACCTTCTTATTGACGATGAAACTTGTAAATTGCATCGGAATTAAATACAGAAGGCACAATGCCGACTTAAGTACAAGAAGACAGACTCGTCTTACTGTCTATGATTTGAACCATTCCTGTGACACTAGTTACAGATTCCGATGCTTCGCCTCAGGTTTACTGTATCCCTCTGACCTTCTTATTGACGATGAAACACAGAAATTGCATCGGAATAAAATACAAATGCACATTGCCGACTTAAGTACAAGAAGGCTGACCCTTCTTACTGTCTGTGCTTTAAACCATTCCTGTGACACTAGTTATAAATTCCGATGCTTCACTTCAGGTTTACAGTATCACTCTGACCTTCTTATTGACGATGAAGCACAGAAATTGCAACGGAATTAAATACAAAAGGCACAATGCCGACCCAAGTACAACAAGACTGGCTCTTTCTACTGTCTATGTTTTGAACCATTCCTGTGACACTAGTTATAGATTACGATGCTTCACTTCAGGTTTACTGTATCCCTCTGACCTTCGTATTGACGATGAAACACAGAAATTGCATCGGAATTAAATTCAAAAGGCACAATGCCGACTTAAGTACAAGAAAACTCACTCTTCTTACTCTCTATGTTTTGAACCATTCCTGTGACACTAGTTACTGATCCCGATGCTTCACTTCAGGTTTACTGTATCCCTCTTAGCTTCTTATTGACGATGAAACACCGAAATTGAACCCGAATTAAATACAAATGGCACAAAGCAGACCCAAGTACAAGAAGACTGGATCTTCTTAGTGTCTATGTTTTGAACCAATCCTATGACACTAGTTATAGATTCCGATGATTAACTTCAGGTTTACTGTATCCCTCTGACCTTCTTATTGACGATGAAACACAGAAATTGCATCTTAATTAAATACAAAGGGCACAATGCCGACTTAAGTACAAGATGATTGACTCTTCTTACTGTCTATACTTTGAACCATTCCTGTGGCACTAGTTATAGATTCCGATGCTTCACTTCAGGTTGACTGTATCCCTCTGACCTTATTATTGACGTTGAAACACAGAAATTGCATCTTAATTAAATACAAAAGGCACAATGCCGACTTCAGTATAAGAACACTGACTCTTCTTACTGTCTATGGTTTGAACCATTAACGTGACACTAGTTACAGATTCCGATGCTTCACTTCAGGTTTACTGTATCCCTCTGACCTTCTTATTGACGATGAAACACGTAAATAGCATCGGAATTAAATACAAAAGGCACAAAGCCGCTTAAGTACAAGAAGACTAATTCGTCTTACTGTCTATGATTTGAACCATTCCTCTGACACTAGTTATAGATTCCGATGCTTCACTTCAGGTTTACTGTATCCCTCTGACCTTCTTATTGACGATGAAACACAGATATTGCATCGGAATGAAATACAAAAGGCACAATGGCGACTTAAGTGCAAGAAAACTGACTCTTGTTACTGTTTATGATTTGAACCATTCCTGTGACACTAGTTATAGATTCCGATGCTTCTCTTCAGGTTTACTTTATCCCTGTCACCTTCGTTGTGACGATGAAACACACAAATTGCATCGGAATTAAATACATAGGCACAATGCCGACTTAAGTACAAGAAAACTGACTCTTCTTACTGTCTATGTTTTGAACCATTCCTGTAACACTAATTATAGATTCCGATGCTTCACTTCAGGTTTACTGTATCACTCTGACCTTCTTATTGACGATGAAGCACAGAAATTGCAACGGAATTAAATACAAAAGGCACAATGCCGACCCAAGTACAACAAGACTGGCTCTTTCTACTGTCTATGTTTTGAACCATTCCTGTGACACTAGTTATAGATTCCGATGCTTCACTTCAGGTTTACTGTATCCCACTGACCTTCTTATTGACGATGAAACTTGTAAATTGCATCGGAATTAAATACAGAAGGCACAATGCCGACTTAAGTACGAGAAGACAGACTCGTCTTACTGTCTATGATTTGAACCATTCCTGTGACACTAGTTACAGATTCCGATGCTTCGCCTCAGGTTTTCTGTATCACTCTGACCTTCTTATTGACGATGAAGCACAGAATTTGCAACGGAATTAAATACAAAAGGCACAATGCCGACTCAAGTACAACAAGACTGACTCTCCTTACTGTCTATGTTTTGAACCATTCCTGTGACACTAGTTATAGCTTCCGATGCTTCACTTGAGGTTTACTGTATCCCTTTCACCTTCTTATTGACGATGAAACACAGAAATTGCATCTTAATTAAATGCAAAAGCACAATGCCGACTTAAGTACAAGATGACTGACTCTTCTTACTGTCTATGTTTTGAACCATTCCTGTGACACTAGGTATAGATTCCGATGCTTCACTTCAGGTTTACTGTATCCCTCTGACCTTCGTATTGACGATGAAGCACAGAAATTGCATCGGAATTAAATACAAAAGGCACAATGCCGACTTAAGTACAAAAAGACTCACTCTTCTTACTGTCTACGTTTTGAACCATTCCTGTGACACTAGTTATAGATTCCGATGCTTCACTTCAGGTTTACTGTATCCCTCTGAGCTTCTTATTGACGATGAAACACAGAAATTGCATCGGAATTATATACAAGAGGCGCAATGCCGACTTAAGTACAAGAAGAATGACTCTTCTTACTGTCTATGTTTTGAACCATTCCTGTGACACTAGTTATAGCTTCCGATGCTTCACTTGAGGTTTACTATATCCCTTTCACCTTCTTATTGACGATGAAACACAGAAATTGGATCTTAAGTAAATGCAAAAGGCACAATGACGACTTAAGTACAAGATGACTGACTCTTCTTACTGTCTATGTTTTGAACCATTCCTGTGACACTAGTTATAGATTCCGATGCTTGACTTCAGGTTTACTGTATCCCTCTTACCTTATTATTGACGTTGAAACACAGAAATTGCATCTTAATGAAATACATAAGGCACAATGCCGACCTCAGTACAAGAACATGACTCTTCTTACTGTCTATGGTTTGAACCATTCCTGTGACACTAGTAATAGACTCCGATGCTTCACTTCATGTTTACTGTATCCCTCTGACCTTCTTATTGACGATGAAAGACGTAAATTGCATTGGAATTAAATACAAAAGGCACAATGCCGACTTAAGTACAAGAAGACTGACTCGTCTTACTGTCTATGATTTGAACCATTCCTGTGACACCAGTTATAGATTCCGATGATTCACTTCAGGTTTACTGTATCCCTCTGACCTTCTTATTGACGATGAAACACAGATATTGCATCGGAATTAAATACTAAATCCACAATGCCGACTTAAGTACAAGAAGACTGACACTTCTTACTGTCTATGTTCTGAACCATTACTGTGTCACTAGTTATAGATTCCGATGCTTCACTTCAGGTTTACTGTATCCCTCTGACCTTCTTATTGACGATGAAACACTGAAATTGCTTCGGAATTTAATACAAAAGGCACAATGCCGACCTAAATACAAGAATACTGACTCTTCTTACTGTTTATGTTTTGAACCATTCCTGTGACACTAGTTATAGATTCCGCTGCTTCACTTCAGGTTTACTGTATCCCTGTGACCTTCTTATTGACGATGAAACACAGAAATAGCATCGGAATTAAATCCAAATGGCACAATGCCGACTTAAGTACAAGAAAACTGACTCTTCTTACTGTCTATGTTTTGAACCATTCCTGCGACACTAGTTATAGATTCCGATGCTTCACTTCAGGTTTACTGTATCACTCTGACCCTCTTATTGACGATGAAGCACTGAAATTGCTTCGGAATTTAATACAAAAGGCACAATGCCGACCTAAATACAAGAATACTGACTCTTCTTACTGTTTTTGTTTTGAACCATTCCTGTGACACTAGTAATAGACTCCGATGCTTCACTTCATGTTTACTGTATCCCTCTGACCTTCTTATTGACGATGAAAGACGTAAATTGCATCGGAATTAAATACAAAAGGCACAATATCGACTTAAGTACAAGAAGACTGACTCGTTTTACTGTCTATGATTTGAACCATTCCTGTGACACCAGTTATAGATTCCGATGCTTCACTTCAGGTTTACTGTATCCCTCAGACCTTCTTATTGACGATGAAACACAGATATTGCATCGGAATTAAATACAAAATCCACAATGCCGACTTAAGTACAAGAAGACTGACCCTTCTTACTGTCTATGTTCTGAACCATTACTGTGTCACTAGTTATAGATTCCGATGCTTCACTTCAGGTTTACTGTATCCCTCTGACCTTCTTATTGACGATGAAACACAGAAATTGCATCGGAATTATATACGAAAGGCAGAATGCCGACTTAAGTACAGGAAGACTGACTCTTCTTACTGTCTATGTTTTGACCCATTCCTGTGAAATTAGTTATAGCTTCCGATGCTTTATTTCAGGTTTACTGTATCCCTTTCATCTTCTTATTGACGATGAAACACAGAAATTGCATCTTAATTAAATACAAAAGGCACAATGCCGACTTAAGTACAAGATGACTGACTCTTCTTACTGTCTATGTTTTGAACCATTCCTGTGACACTAGTTATAGATTCCGATGCTTCACTTCAGGTTTACTGTATCCCTCTGACCTTATTATTGACGTCGAAACACAGAAATTGCATCTTAATTAAATACAAAAGGCACAATGCCGACTTCAGTACAAGAACACTGACTCTTCTTACTGTCTATGGTTTGAACCATTATTGTGACACTAGTTATAGATTCCGATGCTTCACTTCAGGTTTACTGTATCCAGCTGACCTTCTTATTGACGATGAAGCACATAAATAGCATCTTAATTAAATACAAAAGGCACAATGCCGACTAAAGTACAAGAAGACTGACTCTACTCACTGTTTATGTTTTGAACCATTCCTGTGCCACTAGTTATAGATTCCGATGCTTCACTTCAGGTTTACTGTATCCCTCTGACGTTCTTATTGACGATGAAACACAGAAATTGCATCGGAATAAAATTCAAATGCACATTGCCGACTTAAGTACAAGAAGACTGTCTCTTCCTTCTGTCTATGTTTTGTACCATTCCTGTGACACTAGTTATAGATTCCGATGCTTCACTTCAGGTTTACTGTATCCCTCTGACCTTCTTATTGACTATGAAACACAGAAATTGAACCCGAATTAAATACAAAAGGCACAAAGCAGACCCAAGTACAAGAAGACTGGATCTTTTTAGTGTCTATGTTTTGAACCAATCCTATGACACTAGTTATAGATTCCGATGATTAACTTCAGGTTTACTGTATCCCTCTGACCTTCTTATTGACGATGAAACACAGAAATTGCATCGGAATAAAATACAAATGCACATTGCCGACTTAAGTACAAGAAGACTGACTCTTCCTTCTGTCTATGATTTGTACCATTCCTGTGACACTAGTTATAGATTCCGATGCTTCACTTCAGGTTTACTGTATCCCCTGTCCTTCTTATTGACGATGAAACACAGAAATTGCATCGGAATTAAATACAAAAATCACAATGCCGACTTAAGTACAAGAAGACTGATTCGTCTTACTGTCTATGATTTGAACCATTCCTGTGACACTAGTTATAGATTCCGATGCTTCACTTCAGGTTTACTGTATCTCTCAGACCTTCTTATTGACGATGAATTTTGTAAATTGCATCGGAATTAAATACAAAAGGCACAATGCCGACTTAAGTACAAGAAGACTGACTCGTCTTACTGTCTATGATTTGAACCATTCCTGTGACACTAGTTATAGATTCCGATGCTTCACTTCAGGTTTACTGTATCCCACTGTCCTTCTTATTGACGATAAAACACAGAAATTGCATCGGAATTAAATACAAATGCACAATGCCGACTTAACTACAAGAAGACTGACTCTTCCTTCTGTCAATGTTTTGTACCATTCCTGTGACACTAGTTATAGATTCCGATGCTTCACTTCAGGTTTACTGTATCCCTCTGACCTTCTTATTGACGATCAAACACAGAAATCTCATCGAAATTAAATACAAAAGGCACAATGCCGACTCAAGTACAAGAAGACTGGCTCTTCTTACTGCCTATGTTTTGAACCATTCCTGTGGCAATAGTTATAGATTCCGATGCTTCACTTCAGGTTTACTGTCTCCAGCTGACCTTCGTATTGACGATGAAACACAGAAATTGCATCGTAATTATATACAAAAGGCACAATGCCGACTTCAGTACAAGAACACTGACTCTTCTTACTGTCTATGGTTAGAACCATTCCTGTGACACTAGTTATAGATTCTGATGCTTCACTTCAGGTTTACTGTATCCTTCTGACCTTCTTATTGACGATGAAACTCGAAAGTTGCATCGAAATTAAATACAAAAGGCACAATGCCGAGTTAAGTACAAGAAGACTGACTCGTCTTACTGTCTATGACTTGAACCATTCCTGTGACACTAGTTATAGATCCCGATGCTTCACTTCAGGTTTACTGTATCCCTCTGACCTTCTTATTCACGATGAAACACAGATATTGCATCGGAATTAAATACAAAATGCACAATGCCGACTTCAGTACAAGAAAACTGACCCTTCTTACTGTCTATGTTTTGAACCATTCCTGTGACGCTAGTTATAGATTCCGATGCTTCACTTCAGGTTTACTGTATCCCTCTGACCTTCTTATTGACGATGAAACACAGAAATTCCATCGGAATTATATACAAAAGGCACAATGCCGATTTAAGTACAAGAAGACTGGCTCTTCTTACTGACTATGTTTTGAACCATTCCTGTGACACTAGTTATAGATTCCGATGCTTCATTTCAGGTTTGCTGTATCCCTCTGACCTTCTTATTGACGATGAAACACAAAAATTGCATCGGAATTAAATACAAAAGGCACAATGTTTACTCAAGTACAAGAAGACTGGCTCTTGTAACTGTCTATGTTTTGAACAATTTCTATGACACTAGTTTTAGATTCCGAAGCTTCACTTCAGGTTTACTGTATCCCACTGACCAACTTATTGACGAAGAAACACAGATATTGCATCGGAATGAAATACAAAAGGCACAATGCAGACTTAAGTACAAGAAGACTGACTCTTCTTATTGTCTATGTTTGAACCATTCCTGTGACACTAGTTATAGATCCGATGCTTCACTTCAGGTTTACTGTATCCCTCTGACCTTGGTATTGACGATGAAACACAGAAATCGCATCGGAATTAAATACAAAAAGCACAATGCAGACTAAAGTACACGAAGACTGACTCTACTTACTGTTTGTGTTTTGAACCATTCCTGTGACACTTGTTATAGATTCCGATGCTTCACTTCAGGTTTACTGTATCCAGCTGATCTTCTTATTGACGATGAAACACAGAAATTGCATCGGAATTAATACAAAAGGCACAATGCCGACTTAAGTACAAGAAGACTGACTCTTCCTAATGTCAATGCTTTGAACCATTCCTGTGACACTAGTTATAGATTCTGATGCTTTACTTCAGGTTTACTGTATCCCTCTGACCTTCTTATTGACGATGACACACAAAAATAGCATCCGAATTAAATACATAATTCACAATGCCGACTTAAGTACAAGAAGACTGACTCTTCTTACTGTCAATGTTTTATACCATTCCTGTGACACTAGTGATAGATTCCGATGCTTAACTTCAGGTTTACTGTATCCCTCTGACCTTCTTATTGACGATCAAACACAGAAATCTCATCGGAATTAAATACAAAAGGCACAATGCCGACTCAAGTACAAGAAGACTGGCTCTTCTTACTGCCTATGCTTTGAACCATTCTTGTGGCACTAGTTATAGATTCCGATGCTCCACTACAGGTTTACTGTATCCCTCTGACCTTATTGACGATGAAACACAGAAATTGCATCGGATTTAAATACAAATGCACAATGCCGACTTAACTACAAGAAGACTGATTCTTCCTTCTGTCTATGTTTTGTACCATTCCTGTGACACTAGTAATAGATTCCGATGCTTCACTTCAGGTTTACTGTATCCCTCTGACCTTCTTATTGACTATGAAACACAGAAATTGCATCCGAAATAAATACAAAAGGCACAAAGCAGACCCAAGTACAAGAAGACTGGATCTTCTTACTGTCTATGTTTTGAACCACTCCTATGACACTAGTTATAGACTCTGATGCTTAACTTCAGGTTTACTGTATCCCTCTGACCTTCTTATTGACGATGAAACTCGTTAATTGCATCGGAATTAAATACAAAAGGCACAATGCCGAGTTAAGTACAAGAAGACTGACTCGTCTTACTGTCTATGACTTGAACCATTCCTGTGACACTAGTTATAGATTCCGATGCTTCACTTCAGGTTTACTGTATCCCTCTGACCTTCTTATTGACGATGAAACACAGATATTGCATCGGAATTAAATACAAAAGGCACAATGCCGACTTAAGTACAAGAAAACTGACCCTTCTTACTGTCTATGTTTTGAACCATTCCTGTGACGCTAGTAATAGATTCCGATGCTTCACTTCAGGTTTACTGTATCCCTCTGACCCACTTATTGACGATGAAACACAGAAATTGCATCGGAATTAAATACAAAAGGCACAATGCCGATTTAAGTACAAGAAGACTGACTCTTCTTACTGTCTATGTTTTTAACCATTCCTGTGATACTAGTTATTGATTCCGATGCTTCACTTCAGGTTTACTGTATCCCTTTGACCTTCTTATTGACGATGAAGCGCAGAAATTGCATCTTAATTAAATAGAAAAGATACAAGTACAAGAAGACTGATCTGCTTACTGTCTATGATTTGAACCATTCCTGTGACACTAGTTATAGATTCCGATGCTTCACTTCAGGTTTACTGTATCCTTCTGACCTTCTTATTGACAATGAAACACAGACATTGCATATTAATTAAATACGAAAGGCACAATGCAAACGTAAGAACAAGAAGACTGACTGTTCCTACTGTCTATGTTTTGAACTATTCCTGTGACGCAAGTAACAGATTTCGATGCTTCACTTCAGGTTTACTGTATTCCTCTGACCTTCTTATTGACGATCAAACACGGAAAATTCATCGGAATTAAATAGAAAAGGCACAATGCCGACTCAAGTAAAATAAGACTGGCTCTTCTTACTGTCTATGCTTTGAACCATTCCTTTGACACTAGTTACAGATTCCGATGCTTCACTTCAGGTTTACCGTATCTAGCTGACCTTCATATTGACTATCAAGCACAGAAATTGCATCGTAATTAAATACAAAGGGCACAATGCCGACTTAAGTACAAGAAGACTGACTCTTCTTACTGTCTATATTTTGAACCATTCCTGTGACACTAGTTATAGATTCCGATGCTTCACCTCAGGTTTGCTGTATCCCTCTGACCTTCTAATTGACGATGAAACACAGAAATTGCATCTTAATTAAATACAAAAGGCACAATGCCGACTTCAGTACAAGAACACTGACTCTTCTTACTGTCTATGGTTAGAACCATTCCTCGTGCCACTAGTTATAGATACCGATGCTTCACTTCAGGTTTACTGTATCATTCTGACCTTCTTATTGACGATGAAACACAGAAATTGCATCGGAATTAAACACAAAAGGCACAATGCCGACTCAAGCACAAGAAGACAGGCTCTTCTTACTGTCTATGTTTTGAACCATTCCTGTGACACTAGTTATAGATTCCGATGCTTCACTTCAGGTTTACTGTATCCCTCTGACCTTATTATTGACGATGAAACACAGAGATTGCATCGGAATTAAATACAAAAGGCACAATGCCGACTTAAGTACAAGAAAACTGACTCTCCTTACTGTCTATGTTTTGAACCATTCCTGTGACACTAGATATAGCTTCCGATGCTTCACTTGAGGTTTACTGTATCCCTTTCACCTTCTTACTGACGATGAAACACAGAAATTGGATCTTAATTAAATGCAAAAGGCACAATGCCGACTTAAGTACAAGATGACTGACTCTTCTTACTGTCTATGTTTTGAACCATTCCTGTGACACTAGTTGTAGATTCCGATGATTCACTTCAGGTTTACTGTATCCCTCTGACCTTATTATTGACGTTGAAACACAGAAATTGCATCTTAATTAAATACAAAAGGCACAATGCCGACTTCAGTACAAGAACACTGACTCTTCTTACTGTCTATGGTTTGAACCATTCCTGTGACATTAGTTATAGATTCCGATGCTTCACTTCAGGTTTACTGTGTCCCTCTGACCTTCTTATTGACGATGAAACACAGAAATTGCATCGGAATTAAATACAAAAGCACAATGCCGACTTAAGTACAAGGTGACTGACTCTTCCTTCTGTCTATGTTTTGTACCCTTCCTATGACACTAGCTATAGATTCCGATGCTTCACTTCAAGTTTACTGTATCCCTCTGACCTTCTTAGTGACGAAGAAACACATAAATTGCATCGAAATTAAATACAAAAGGCGCAATGCCGACTCAAGTACAAGAAGACTGGCTCTTCTTACTGACTATGTTTTGAACCATTCCTGTGACACTAGTTATAGATTCCGATGCTTCATTTCAGGTTTACTGTATCCCTCTGACCTTCTTATTGACGATGAAACACAAAAATTGCATCGGAATTAAATACAAAAGGCACAATGTTTACTCAAGTACAAGAAGACTGGCTCTTGTAACTGTCTATGTTTTGAACAATTTCTGTGACACTAGTTATAGATTCCGATGCTTTACTTCAGGTTTACTGTATCCCTCTGACCAACTTATTGACGAAGAAACACAGATATTGCATCGTAATGAAATACAAAAGGCACAATGCAGACTTAAGTTCAAGAAGACTGACCCTTCTTATTGTCTATGTTTGAACCATTCCTGTGACACTAGTTATAGATTCCGATGCTTCACTTCAGGTTTACTGTATCCCTCTGACCTTCGTATTGACGATGAAACACAGAAATCGCATCGGAATTAAATACAAAATGCACAATGCCGACTTAAGTACAAGAAAACTCACTCTTCTTACTCTCTATGTTTTGAACCATTCCTGTGACACTAGTTACTGATCCCGATGCTTCACTTCAGGTTTACTGTATCCCTCTTAGCTTCTTATTGACGATGAAACACAGAAATTGCATCGGAATTAATACAAAAGGCACAAAGCCGACTTAAGTACAAGAAGACTGACTCTTCCTACTGTCAATGCTTTGAGCCATTCCTGTGACACTAGTTATAGATTCTGTTGCTTCACTTCAGGTTTACTGTATCCCTCTGACCTTCTTATTGACGATGACACACAAAAATTGCATCCGAATTAAATATAAAATTCACAATGCCGACTCAAGTACAAGAAGACTGACTCTTCTTACTGTCAATGTTTTCTACCATTCCTGTGACTCTAGTTATAGATTCCGATGCTTAACTTCAGGTTTACTGTATGCCTCTGACCTTCTTATTGACGATCAAACACAGAAATCCCATCGGAATTAAATACAAAAGGCACAATGCCGACTCAAGTACAAGAAGACTGGCTCTTCTTACTGTCTATGTATTGAACCATTCTTGTGGCACTAGTTATAGATTCCGATGCTTCACTTCGGGTTTACTGTATCCAGCTGACCTTCTTACTGACGATGAAACACAGAAATTGCAACGGAATTATATTCAAAAGGCACAATGCCGACTTCAGTACAAGAACACTGACACTTCTTTCTGTCTATGGTTTGAACCATTGCTGTGACACTAGTAATAGACTCCGATGCTTCACTTCATGTTTACTGTATCCCTCTGACCTTCTTATTGACGATGAAACACGTCAATTGCATCGGAATTAAATACAAAAGGCACAATGCCGACTTAAGTACAAGAAGACTGGGTCTTCTTACTGCCTATGTTTTGAACCATTCCTATGACACTTGTTATAGATTCCGATGCTTCACTTCAGGTTTACTGTATCCCTCTGATCTTCTTAGTGACGAAGAAACACATAAATTGCATCGAAATTAAATACAAAAGGCACAATGCCGACTCAAGTACAAGAAGACTAGCTCTTTTTACTGACTATGTTTTGAACCATTCTTGTGGCACTAGTTATAGATTCCGATGCGTCACTACAGGTTTACTGTATCCCTCTGACCTTATTGACGATGAAACACAGAAATTGCATCGGATTTAAATACAAATGCACAATGCCGACTTAACTACAAGAAGACTGACTCTTCCTTCTGTCTATGTTTTGTACCATTCCTGTGACACTAGTTATAGATTCCGATGCTTCACTTCAGGTTTACTGTATCCCTCTGACCTTCTTATTGACTATGAAACACAGAAATTGCATCCGAATTAAATACAAAAGGCACAAAGCAGACCCAAGTACAAGAAGACTGGATCTTCTTACTGTCTATGTTTTGAACCATTCCTATGACGCTAGTTATAGATTCTGATGCTTAACTTCAGGTTTACTGTACCCCTCTGACCTTATTGACGATCAAACACAGAAATCTCATCGTAATTAAATACAAAATGCACAATGTCGACTCCAGTACAAGAAGACTGGCTCTTCTTACTGCCTATGGTTTGAACCATTCCTGTGACACTAGTTATAGTTTCCGATGCTTCACTTCAGGTTTACTGTATCCCTCTGACCTTCTTATTGACGATGAAACTCGTAAATTGCATCAGAATTAAATACAAAAGGCACAATGCCGAGTTAAGTACAAGACGACTGACTCGTCTTACAGTCTATGACTTGAATCATTCCTGTGACACTAGTTACAGGTTCCGATGCTTCACTTCAGGTTTACTGTATCCCTCTGACCTTCTTATTGACGATGAAACACAGATATTGCATCGGAATTAAATACAAAAGGCACAATGCCGACTTAAGTACAAGAAACCTGACCCTTCTTACTGTCTATGTTTTGAACCATTCCTGTGACGCTAGTTATAGATTCCGATGCTTCACTTCAGGTTTCTGTATCCCTCTGACCTTCTTATTGACGATGAAACACAGAAATTGCATCGGAATTAAATACAAAAGGGACAATGCCGATTTAAGTACAAGAAGACTTACTCGTCTTACTGTCTATGATTTGAATTCATTCCTGTGACACTAGTTATAGATTCCGATGCTTCTCTTCAGGTTTACTGTATCCCTCTGACCTTCTTATTGACGATGAAACACAGAAATTCCATCGGAATTATATACAAAAGGCACAATGCCGATTTAAGTACAAGAAGGCTGACTCGTCTAACTGTCTATGACTTGAACCATTCCTGTGACACTAGTTATAGATTCCGATGCTTCACTTCAGGTTTACTGTATCCCTTTGACCTTCTTATTGACGATGAAGCGCAGAAATTGCATCTTAATTAAATAGAAAAGATACAATGCCGACTTAAGTACAAGAAGACTGACTCTGCTTACTGTCTATGATTTGAACCATTCCTGTGACACTAGTTATAGATTCCGATGCTTCACTTCAGGTTTACTGTATCCTTCTGACATTCTTATTGACGATGAAACACTTACATTGCATCTTAATTAAATACGAAAGGCACAATGCAAACGTAAGAACAAGAAGACTGACTGTTCCTACTGTCCATGTTTTGAACTATTCCTGTGACACAAGTAACAGATTTCGATGCATCACTTCAGGTTTACTGTATCCCTCTGACCTTCTTATTGACGATCAAACACGGAAAATTCATCGGAATTAAATAGAAAAGGCACAATGCCGACTCAAGTACAAGAAGACTGGCTCTTCTTACTGTCTATGCTTTGAACCATTCCTGTGACACTAGTTATAGATTCCGATGCTTCACTTCAGGTTTACCGTATCTAGCTGACCTTCATATTGACCATCAAGCACAGAAATTGCATCGTAATTAAATACAAAAGGCACAATGCCGACTTAAGTACAAGAAGACTGACTCTTCTTACTGTCTATATTTTAAACCATTCCTGTGACACTAGTTATAGATTCCGATGCTTCACCTCAGGTTTACTGTATCCCTCTGACCTTCTAATTGACGATGAAACACAGAAATTGCATCTTAATTAAATACAAAAGGCACAATGCCGACTTCAGTACAAGAACACTGACTCTTCTTACTGTCTATGGTTAGAACCATTAATGTGCCACTAGTTATAGATACCGATGCTTCACTTCAGGTTTACTGTATCATTCTGACCTTCTTATTGACAATGAAACACAGAAATTGCATCGGAATTAAACACAAAAGGCACAATGCCGACTCAAGCATAAGAAGACAGGTTCTTCTTACTGTCTATGTTTTGAACCATTCCTGTGACACTAGTTATAGATTCCGATGCTTCACATCAGGTTTACTGTATCCCTCTGACCTTTTTATTGACGATGAAACACAGAAATTGCATCGGAATTAAATATAAAAGGCACAATGCCGACTTAAGTACAAAAAGACTGACTCTTCTAACTCTCTATCTTTTGAACCATTCCTGTGACACTAGTTATAGATTCCGATGCTTCACTTCAGGTTTACTGTATCCCTCTCATTTTCTTATTGACGATGAAACACAGAAATTGCATCGGAATTAAATACAAAATGCACAATGCTGAATTAAGTACAAGAAAACTGACTCTTCTTACTTTCTATGTTTTGAACCATTCCTGTGACACTAGCTATAGCTTCCGATGCTTCACTTGAGGTTTACTGTATCCCTTTCACCTTCTTATTGACGATGAAACACAGAAATTGCATCTTAATTAAATGCAAAAGGCACAATGCCGACTTAAGTACAAGAGGACTGACTCTTCTTACCGTCTATGTTTTGAACCATTCCTGTGACACTAGTTATAGATTCCGATGCTTCACTTCAGGTTTACTGTATCCCTCTGACCTTACTATTGACGTTGAAACACAGAAATTGCATCTTAATTAAATACAAAAGGCACAATGCCGACTTCGGTACAAGAACACTGACTCTTCTTACTGTCTATGGTTTGAACCATTCCAGTGACATTAGTTATAGATTCCGATGCTTCACTTCAGGTTTACTGTGTCCCTCTGACCTTCGTATTGACGATGAAACACAGAAATTGCATCGGAATTAAATACAAAAGGCACAATGCCGACTTAAGTACAAGAAAACTGACTCTTCTTACTGTCTATGTTTTGAACCATTCCTGTGACACTAGTTATAGCTTCCGATGCTTCACTTGAGGTTTACTGTATCCCTCTGACCTTCTTATTGACTATGAAACACAGAAATTGCATCCGAATTAAATACAAAAGGCACAATGCCGACCCAAGTACAAGAAGACTGGCTCTTCTTACTGTCTAGGTTTGAACCATTCCTATGACACTTGTTATAGATTCCGATGCTTCTCTTCAGGTTTACTGTATCCCTCTGACCTTCTTAGTGACGGAGAAACACATAAATTGCATCAAAATTAAATACAAAAGGCACAATGCCGACTCAAGTACAAGAAGACTGACTCTTCTTACTGACTATGTTTTGAACCATTCCTGTGACACTAGTTATAGATTCCGATGCTTCATTTCAGGTTTACTGTATCCCTCTGACCTTCTTATTGACGATGAAACACAGAAATTGCAACGGAATTATATACAAAAGGCACAATGCCGACATCAGTACAAGAACACTGACTCTTCTTACTGTCTATGGTTTGAACCATTCCTGTGACACTAGTAATTGACTCCGATGCTTCACCTCATGTTTACTGTATCCCTCTGACCTTCTTATTGACGATGAAACACGTAAATTGCATCGGAATTAAATACAAAAGGCACAATGCCGACTTAAGTACAAGAAGACTGACTCGTCTTACTGTCTATGATTTGAACCATTCCTGTGACACTAGTTATAGTTTCCGATGCTTCACTTCAGGTTTACTGTATCCCTCTGACCTTCTCATTGACGATGAAACACAGATATTGCATCGGAATTAAATACAAAAGGCACAATGCCGACTTAAGTACAAGAAGACTGACCCTTCCTACTGTTTATGTTTTGAACCATTCCTGTGACACTAGTTATAGATTCCGCAGCTTCACTTCAGGTTTACTGTATCCCTGTGACCTTCTTATTGACGATGAAACACAGAAATTGCATCGGAAGTAAATACAAATGGCACAATGCCGACTTAAGTACAAGAAAAATGACTCTTCTCACTGTCTATGTTTTGAACCATTATTGCGACACTAGTTATAGATTCCGATGCTTCACTTCAGGTTTACTGTATCACTCTGACCCTCTTATTGACGATGAAGCACAGAAATTGCAACGGAATTAAATACAAAGGGCACAATGCCGACTCAAGTTCAACAAGACTGGCTCTTCTTACTGTCTATGCTTTGAACCATTTCTGTGACACTAGTAATAGATTCCGATGCTTCACTTTAGGTTTACTGTATCCCTCTGACCTTCTTATTGACTATGAAACACAGAAATTGCATCCGAATTAAATACAAAAGGCACAAAGCAGACCCAAGTACAAGAAGACTGGATCTTCTTACTGTCTATGTTTTCAACCTTTCCTGTGACACTAGTTATAGATTCCGATGCTTCACGTCTGGTTTACTGTATCCCTCTGACATTCGTATTGACGATAAAACACAGAGATTGCATCGGAATTAAATACAAAAGGCACAATGCCGTCTTAAGTACAAAAAGTCTGACTCTTCTTACTCTCTACGTTTTGAATCATTCCTGTGACACTAGTTATATATTCCGATGCTTCACTTCATGTTTACTGTATACCTCTGACCTCCTTATTGACGATGAAACACAAAAATTGCATCGGAATTAAAAACAAAAGGCACAATGCCGACTTAAGTACAACAAAACTGACTCTTCTTACTCTCAATGTTTTGAACCATTCCTGTGACACTAGTTATAGATTCCGATGCTTCAATTCAGGTTTACTGTATCCCTCTGAGCTTCTTTTTGACGATGAAACACAGAAATTGCATCGAAATTATATACAAAATGCAGAATGCTGACTTATGTAGAGGAAGACTGACTCTTCTTACTGTCTATGTTTTGACCCATTCCTGTGACACTAGTTATAGCTTCCAATGCTTTATTTCAGGTTTACTATATCCCTTTCACCTTCTTATTGACGATGAAACAAAGAAATTGCATCTTCATTAAATACAAAAGGCACAATGCCGACTAAAGTACAAGATGACTGACTCTTCTTACTGTCTATGTTTTGAACCATTCCTGTGACACTAGTTATAGATTCCGATGCTTCACTTCAGGTTTACTGTATCCCTCTGACCTTATTATTGACGTTGAAACACAGAAATTGCATCTTAATTAAATACAAAAGGCACAATTACGACTTCAGTACAAGAACACTGACTCTTCTTACTGTCTATGGTTTGAACCATTCGTGTGACACTAGTTATAGATTCCGATGCTTCACTTCAGGTTTACTGTATCCACCTGACCTTCTTATTGACGATGAAGCACATAAATAGCATCTTAATTAAATACAAAAGGCACAATGCCGACTAAAGTACAAGAAGACTGACTCTTCCTTCTGTCTGTGTTTTGTACCATTCCTGTGACACTAGCTATATATTCCGATGCTTTACTTCAGGTTTACTGTATCCCTCTGACCTTCTGATTGACTATGAAACACAGAAATTGCATCCGAATTAAATACAAAAGGCACAAAGCAGACCCAAGTACAAGAAGACTGGATCTTCTTACTGTCTATGCTTTGAACCATTCCTATGACACTAGTTATAGATTCCGATGATTAACTTCAGGTTTACTGTATCCCTCTGACCTTCTTATTGACGATCAAACACAGAAATCTCATCGGAATTAAATACAAAAGGCACAATGCCGACTCAAGTACAAGAAGACTGGCTCTTCTTACTGCCTATGTTTTGAACCATTCCTGTGGCACTAGTTATAGATTCCGATGTTTCACTTCAGGTTTACTGTATCCAGCTGACCTTCTTATTGACGATGAAACACAGATATAGCATCGGAATTAAATACAAAAGGCACAATGCCGACTTAAGTACAACAAAACTGACCCTTCTTACTGTCTATGTTTTGAACTATTCCTGTGACGCTAGTTATAAATTCCGATGCTTCACTTCAGGTTTACTGTATCCATCTGACCTTCTTATTGACGATGAAACATAGAAAATGCATCGGAATTAAGTACAAAAGTCACAATGCCGACTTAAGTACAAGAAGACTGACTCGTCTTACTGTCTATGATTTGGACAATTCCTGTGACACTAGTTATAGATTCCGATGCTTCACTTCAGGTTTACTGTGTCCCTCTGACCTTCTTATTGACGATGAAACTAGTAAATTGCATCGGAATTAAATACTAAAGGCACAATGCCGACTTAAGTACAAGAAGACTGTGTCGTCTTACTGTCTATGATTTGAACCATTTTTGTGACACTAGTTATAGATTCCGATGCTTCACTTCAGGTTTACTGTATCCCTCTGTCCTTCTTATTGACGATGAAACACAGATATTGCATCGGAATTAAATACAAAAGGCACAATGCCGACTTAAGTACAAGAAGACTGACCATTCTTACTGTCTATGTTTTGAAACATTCCTGTGACGCTAGTTATAGATTCTGATGCTTCACTTCAGGATTACTGTATCCCTCTAACCTTCTTATTGACGATGAAACACAGAAATTGCATCGGAATTAAATACAAAAGTCACAATGCCGACCTAAGTACAAGAAAACTGACTCTTCTTACTGTTTATGGTTTGAACCATTCCTGTGAAGCTAGTTATAGATTCCGATGCTTCACTTCAGGTTTACTGTATCCCTGTGACCTTCTTATTGACGATGAAACACAGAAATTGCATCGGAATTAAATACAAAAGGCACAATGCCGACTTAAGTACAAGAAAACTGTTTCTTTTTGCTGTCTATGTTTTGAACCATTCCTGTGACACTAGTTATAGATTCCGATGCTTCGCTTCTGGTTTACTGTATCACTCTGACCTTCTTATTGACGATGAAACACAGAAATTGCATCGGAATTAAATACAAAATGCACAATGCCGACTTAAGTCCAAGAAAACTGACTCTTCTTACTCTCTATGCTTTGAACCATTCCTGTGACACTAGTTATAGATTCCGATGTTTCACTTCAGGTTTACTGTATCCCTCTGAGCTTCTTATTGACGATGAATCACAGAAATTGCATCGGAATTATATACAAGAGGCACAATCCCGACTTAAGTACAAGAAGACTGACTCTTCTTACTGTCTATGATTTGAACCATTCCTGTGACACTAATTTTAGATTCCGATGCTTCACTTCAGGTTTACTGTATCCAGCTGACCTTCTTATTGACGATGAAGCACATAAATAGCATCGGATTTAAATACAAAAGGCACAATGTCGACTAAAGTACAAGAAGACTGACTCTACTCACTGTTAATGTTTTGAACCATTCCTGTGCCACTAGTTATAGATTCCGATGCTTCACTACAGGTTTACTGTAACCCTCTGACCTTATTGACGATGAAACACAGAAATTGCATCGGAATTAAATACAAATGCACAATGCCGACTTAACTACAAGAAGACTGACTCTTCCTTCTGTCTTTGTTTTGTACCATTCCTGTGACACTAGCTATATATTCCGATGCTTCGCTTCTGGTTTACTGTATCACTCTGGCCTTCTTATTGACGATGAAACACAGAAATTGCATCGGAATTAAATACAAAATGCACAATGCTGATTTAAGTCCAAGAAAACTGACTCTTCTTACTCTCTATGCTTTGAACCATTCCTGTGACACTAGTTATAGATTCCGATGTTTCACTTCAGGTTTACTGTATCCCTCTGAGCTTCTTATTGACGATGAAACACAGAAATTGCATCGGAATTATATACAAGAGGCACAATCCCGACTTAAGTACAAGAAGACTGACTCTTCTTACTGTCTATGATTTGAACCATTCCTGTGACACTAATTATAGATTCCGATGCTTCACTTCAGGTTTACTGTATCCCTCTGACCTTATTATTGACGTTGAAACACAGAAATGCATCTTAATTAAATACAAAAGGCACAATACCGACTTCAGTACAAGAACACTGACTCTTCTTACTGTCTATGATTTGAACCATTCCTGTGACACTAGTTATAGATTCCGATGCTTCACTTCAGGTTTACTGTATCCAGCTGACCTTCTTATTGACGATGAAGCACATAAATAGCATCGGATTTAAATACAAAAGGCACAATGCCGACTAAAGTACAAGAAGACTGACTCTACTCACTGTCTATGTTTTGAACCATTCCTGTGACGCTAGTTATAGATTCAGATGCTTCACTTCAGGATTATTGTATCCCTCTGACCTTCTTATTGACGATGAAACACAGAAATTGCATCGGAATTAAATACAAAAGTCACAATGCCGACCTAAGTACAAGAAAACTGACTCTTCTTACTGTTTATGGTTTGAACCATTCCTGTGAAGCTAGTTATAGATTCCGATGCTTCACTTCAGGTTTACTGTATCCCTGTGACCTTCTTATTGACGATGAAACACAGAAATTGCATCGGAATTAAATACAAAAGGCACAATGCCGACTTAAGTACAAGAAAACTGTTTCTTTTTGCTGTCTATGTTTTGAACCATTCCTGTGACACTAGTTATAGATTCCGATGCTTCGCTTCTGGTTTACTGTATCCCTCTGACCTTATTGACGATGAAACACAGAAATTGCATCGGAATTAAATACAAATGCACAATGCCGACTTAACTACAAGAAGACTGACTCTTCCTTCTGTCTTTGTTTTGTACCATTCCTGTGACACTAGTTATAGATTCCGATGTTTCACTTCAGGTTTACTGTATCCCTCTGACCTTCTTATTGACTATGAAACACAGAAATTGCATCCGAATTAAATACAAAAGGCACAAAACAGACCCAAGAACAAGAAGACTGGATCTTCTTACTGTCTATGTTTTGAACTATTCCTATGGCACTAGTTATAGGTTCTGATGCTTAACTTCAGGTTTACTGTATCCCTCTGACCTTCTTATTGACGATCAAACACAGAAATCTCATCAGAATTAAATACAAAATACACAATGCCGACTCAAGTACAAGAAGACTGGCTCTTCTTACTGCCTATGTTTTGAACCATTCCTGTGGCACTAGTTATAGATTCCGATGCTTCAATTCAGGTTTACTGTATCCAGCTGGCCTTCTTATTGACGATGAAACACAGAAATTGCATCGGAATTATATACAAAAGCACAATGCCGACTTCAGTACAAGAACACTGACTCTTCCTACTGTCTATGGTTTGAACCATTCCTGTGACACTAGTTATAGATTCCGATGCTTCACTTCTGGTTTACTGTATCCCTCTGACCTTCTTATTGACGATGAAACTCGTTAATTGCATCGGAATTAAATACAAAATGCACAATGCCGAGTTAAGTACAAAATGACTGACTCGTCTTACTCTCTATGACTTGAACCATTCCTGTGACACTAGTTATAGATTCCGATGCATCACTTCAGGTTTACTGTAGCCCTCTGACCATATTATTGACGTTGAAACACAGAAATTGCATCTAAATTAATTACAAAAGGCACAATGCCGACTTCAGTACAAGAACACTGACTCTTCTTACTGTCTATACTTTGAACCATTCCTGTGACACTAGTTATAGATTCCGATGCTTCACTTCAGGTTTACTGTATCCAGCTGACCTTCTCATTGACGATGAAGCACATAAATAGCATCTTAATTAAATACAAAAAGCACAATGCCGACTAAAGTACAAGAAGACTGACTCTACTCACTGTTTATGTTTTGAACCATTCCTGTGCCACTAGTTATAGATTCCGATGCTTCACTTCAGGTTTACTGTATCCCTCTGACCTTCTTATTGACGATGAAACACAGAAATTGCAACGGAATAAAATACAAAAGCACAATGCCGACTTAAGTACAAGAAGACTGACTCTTCCTTCTGTCTATGTTTGTACCATTCCTGTGACACTAGTTATAGATTCCGATGCTTCACTTCAGGTTTACTGTATCCCTCTAACCTTCTTATTGACTATGAAACTTGTAAATTGCATCGGAATTAAATACAAAAGGCACAATCCCGACTTCAGTACAAGAAGACTGACTCGCCTAACTGTCTATGATTTGAACCATTCCTGTGACACTAGTTATAGATTCCGATGCTTCACTTCAGGTTTACTGTATCCCTCTGTCCTTCTTATTGACGATGAAACACAGATATTGCATCGGAATTAAATACAAAAGGCACAATGCCGACTTAAGTACAAGAAGACTGACCCTTCTTACTGTCTATGTTTTGAACCATTCCTGTGACGCTAGTTACAGATTCTGATGCTTCACTTCAGGTATACTGTATCCCTCTGACTTTCTTATTGACGATGAAACACAGAAATTGCATCGGAATTAAATACAAAAGGCACAATGCCGACCTAAGTACAAGAAAAGTGACTCTTCTTACTGTTTATGTTTTGAACCTTTCCTGTGAAACTAGTTATAGATTCCGATGCTTCACGTCAGGTTTACTGTATCCCTGTGACCTTCTTATTGACGATGAAACACAGAAATGGCATCGGAATTAAATACAAAAGGCACAATGCCGACTTAAGTACAAGAAAACTGACTCTTTTTGCTGTCTATGTTTTGAACCATTCCTGTGACACTATTTATAGATTCCGATGCTTCGCTTCTGGTTTACTGTATCACTCTGACCTTCTTATTGACGATGAAGCACAGAATTTGCAATGGAATTAAATACAAAAGGCACAATGCCGACTCAAGTACAACAAGACTGGCTCTTCTTACTGTCTATGTTTTGAACCATTTCTGTGACACTAGTTATATATTCCGATGCTTCACTTGAGGTTTACTGTATCCCTCTGACCTTCGAATTGACGATGAAACACAGAAATTGCATCGGAATTAAATACAAAATGCACAATGCCTACTTAAGTCCAAGAAAACTGACTCTTCTTACTCTCTATGCTTTGAACCATTCCTGTGATGCTAGTTATAGATTCCGATGTTTCACTTCAGGTTTACTGTATCCCTCTGAGCTTCTTATCGACGATGAAACACAGAAATTGCATCGGAATTATATACAAGAGGCACAATGCCGACTTAAGTACAAGAAGACTGACTCTACACACTGTTTATGTTTTGAACCATTCCTGTGCCACTAGTTATAGATTCCGATGCTTCACTACAGGTTTACTGTAGCCCTCTGACCTTATTGACGAAGAAACACAGAAATTGCATCGGAATTAAATACAAATGCACAATGCCGACTTAACTACAAGAAGACTGACTCTTCCTTCTGTCTATGTTTTGTACCATTCCTGTGACACTAGTTATAGATTCCGATGCTTCACTTCAGGTTTACTGTATCCCTCTGACCTTCTTATTGACTATGAAACACAGAAATTGCATCCGAATTAGATACAAAAGGCACAAAGCAGACCCAAGTACAAGAAGACTGGATCTTCTTACTGTCTATGTTTTGAACCATTCCTATGACACTAGTTATAGATTCTGATGCTTCACTTCAGGTTTACTGTATCCCTCTGACCTTCTTATTGACGATCAAACACAGAAATCTCATCGGAATTAAATACAAAAGGCACAATGCCGACTCAAGTACAAGAAGACTGGCTCTTCTTACTGCCTATGTTTTGAACCATTCCTGTGGCTCTAGTTATAGATTCCGATGTTTCACTTCAGGTTTACTGTATCCCTCTGACCTTCTTATTGACGATGAAACACAGATATTGCATCGGAATTAAATACAAAAGGCACAATGCCGACTTAAGTACAAGAAAACTGACCCTTCTTACTGTCTATGTTTTGAACCAATCCTGTGACGCTAGTTATAGATTCCGATGCTTCACTTCAGGTTTACTGTATCCCTCTGACCTTCTTATTGACGATGAAACACAGAAATTGCATCTTAATTAAATACGAAAGGTACAATGCAAACGTAAGTACAAGAAGACTGACTCTTCCTACTGTCTATGTTTTGAACTATTCCTGTGACACAAGTAACAGATTCCGTTGCTTCACTTCAGATTTACTGTATCCCTCTGACCTTCTTATTGACGATCAAACACGGAAAATTCATCGGAATTAAATAGAAAAGGCACAATGCCGACTCAAGTACAAGAAGACTGGCTCTTCTTACTGTCTATGCTTTGAACCATTCCTGTGACACTAGTTATAGATTCCGATGCTTCACTTCAGGTTTACGTATCCAGCTGACCTTCATATAGACTATCAAACAGAGAAATTGCATCGTAATTAAATACAAAAGGCACAATGCCGACTTAAGTACAAGAAGACTGACTCTTCTTACTGTCTATATTTTGAACCATTCCTGTGACACAAGTTATAGAATCCGATGCTTCACTTCCGGTTTACTGTATCCCTCTGACCTTCTAATTGACGATGAAACACAGAAATTGCATCTTAATTAATTACAAAAGGCACAATGCCGACTTCAGTACAAGAACACTGACTCTTCTTACTGTCAATGGTTAGAACCATTCCTGTGCCACTAGTTATAGATACCGATGCTTCACTTCAGGTTTACTGTATCATTGTGACCTTCTTCTTGACGATGAAACACAGAAATTGCATCGGAATTAAACACAAAAGGCATAATGCCGACTCAAGCACAAGAAGACAGGCTCTTCTTACTGTCTATGTTTTGAACCTTTCCTGTGACACTAGTTAAATATTGCGATGCTTCACTTCAGGTTTACTGTATCCCTCTGATCTTTTTATTGTCGATGAAACACAGACATTGCATCGGAATTAAATATAAAAGGCACAATGCTGACTTAAGTACAAAAAGACCGACTCTTCTAATTCTCTACCTTTTGAACCATTCCTGTGACACTAGTTATAGATTCCGATGCTTCACTTCAGGTTTACTGTATGCCTCTGACCTTCTTATTGACGATGAAACACAGAAATTGCATCGGAATTAAATACAAAAGGCACAATGCCGACTTAAGTACAAGAAAACTGACTCTTCTTACTGTCTATGTTTTGAACCATTCCTGTGACACTAGTCACAGATTCCGATGCTTCACTTCAGATTTACTGTATCCCTCTGATCTTCTTATTGACGAAGAAACACTGATATTGCATCGGAATTAAATACAAAATTCACAATGCCGACTTAAGTACAAGAAGACTGACCCTTCTTACCGTCTATGATTTGAACCATTCCTGTGACACTAGTTATGGATTCCGATGCTTCACTTCAGGTTTACTGTATCCCTCTCACCTTCGTATTGACGATGAAACACAGAAATTGCACCGGAATTAAATATAAAAGGCATAATGCCGACTTCAGTACAAAAAGGCTGACTCTTCTTACTGTCTATGCTTTGAATCATTCCTGTGACATTAGTTATAGATTCCGATGCTCACTTCAGGTTTACTGTATCCCTCTGACCTTCTTATTGACGATGAAACACAGAAATTGCATCGGAATTAAATACAAAAGGCACAATGCCGACTTAAGTACAAGAAAACTGACTCTTCTTACTGTCTATGATTTGAATCATTCCTGTGACATTAGTTATAGATTCCGATGCTTCACTTCAGGTTTACTGTATCCCTCGGACCTTCTTATTGACGATAAAACACAGAAATTGCTTAGGAATTAAATATAAATGGCACAAGGCCGACTTAAGTACAAGAAAACTGACTCTTCTTACTCTCTATGTTTTGATCCATTCCTGTGACACTAGTTATAGCTTCCGATGCTTCACTTCTGGTTTACTGTATCCCTTTCACCTTCTTATTGACGATGAAACACAGAAATTGCATCTTAATTAAATACGAAAGGCACAATGCCGACTTAAGTACAAGATGACCGTTTCTTCTTACTGTCAGTGTTTTGAACCATTCCTGTGACACTAGTTATAGATTCCGATGCTTCGCTTCAGGTTGACTGTATCCCTCTGACCTTCTTATTGACGATCAAACACAGAAATTTCATCGGAATTAAATACAAAACGCAATATGCCGACACAAGTACAAGAAGACTGGCTATTCTTACTGCCTATGTTTTGAACCACTCCTGTGACACTAGTTATAGATTCCGAAGTTTCACTTCAGGCTTACTGTACCCAGCTGACCTTCTTATTGACGATGAAGCACATAAATTGCATCGGAATTAAATCCAAAAGACGCAATGCTGACTAAAG
This sequence comes from Schistocerca piceifrons, assembly GCF_021461385.2. Lineage (NCBI taxonomy): Eukaryota > Metazoa > Arthropoda > Insecta > Orthoptera > Acrididae > Schistocerca > Schistocerca piceifrons. The sequence goes on from NW_025727724.1 coordinate 3,922,707, forward strand.
TACAAGAAGACTGCCTCTTCTACTGTTTATGTTTTGAACCACGCCTGTGCCACTTGTTATAGATTCCGATGCTTCACTTCATGTTTACTGTATCCATCTGACGATCTTATTGACGATGAAACACAGAAATTGCATCTTAATTAAATACAAAAGGCACAATGCCGACTTCAGTACAAGAACACTGACTCTTCTTACTGTCTATGGTTAGAACCATTCCTGTGCCACTAGTTATAGATTCCGATGCTTCACTTCAGGTTTACTGTATCATTCTGACATTCTTATTGACGATGAAACATAGAAATTGCATCGGAATTAAATACAAAAGGCACAATGCCGACTCAAGTTCAAAAAGACTGGCTCTTCTTACTGTCTATGTTCTGAACCATTCCAGTGACCCTAGTTATAGATTCCGATGCTTCACTTCAGGTTTACTGTATCCCTCTGATCTTTTTATTGACGATGAAACACAGAAATTGCATCGGAATTAAATAAAAAGGCACATTGCCGACTTTAGTTCAAAAAGACTGACTCTTCTTACTCTCTTTGCTTTGAACCATTCCTGTGACACTAGTTATAGATTCCGATGCTTCACTTCAGGTTCACTGTATTCCTCTGACCTACTTATTGACGATGAAACACAGAAATTGCATCGGAATTAAATACAAAAGGCACAATGCCGACTTAAGTACAAGAAAACTGACTCTTCTTACTGTCTATGTTTTGAACCATTCGTGTGACACTAGTTATAGGTTCCGATGCTTCACTTCAGGTTTACTGTATCACTCTGACCTTCTTATTGACGATGAAGCACAGAAATTGCAACGGAATTAAATAAAAAGGCACAATGCCGACTCAAGTACAAGAAGACCGGCTCTTCTTACTGTCTATGTTTGAACCATTCCTGTGACACTAGTTATAGATTCCGATGCTTCACTTCAGGTTTACTGTATCCCTCTGCGCTTTTTATTGACGATGAAACACAGAAATTGCATCGGAATTAAATAAAAAGGCACATTGCCGACTTAAGTACAAAATGACTGACTCTTCTTACTCTCTTTGTTTTGAACCATTCCTGTGACACTAGTTATAGATTCCGATGCTTCACTTCAGGTTCACTGTAGCCCTCTGACCTTCTTATTGACGAAGAAACACAGATATAGCATCGGAATTAAATACAAAAGGCAGAATGCCGACTTAAGTACAAGAAGACTGACCGTTCTTACTGTCTATGATTTGAACGATTCCTGTGACACTAGTTATGGATTCCGATGTTTCACTTCAGGTTTACTGTATCCCTCTGACCTTCGTGGTTGACGATGAAACACAGAAATTGCACCGGAATTAAATACAAAAGGCACAATGCCGACTTCAGTACAAAAAGGCTGACCCTTCTTACAGTCTATGCTTTGAACCATTCCTGTGACACTAGTTATAGATTCCGATGCTTCACTTCAGGTTTACTGTATCCCTCTGACCTTCTTATTGACGATGAAACACAGAAATTGCATCGGAATTAAATACAAAAGGCACAAGGCCGACTTAAGTACAAGAAAACTGACTCTTCTTACTCTCTATGCTTTTGATCCATTCCTGTGACACTAGTTATAGATTCCGATGCTTCACTTCTGGTTTACTGTATCCCCCTGAGCTTCTTATTGACGATGAAACACAGAAATTGCATCGGAATTATATACAAAATGCACAATGCCGACTTAAGTACAAGAAGACTGACTCTTCTTACTGTCTATGTTTTGAAACCTCTCCTGTGACACTAGTTATTGATTCCGATGCTTCACTTCAGGTTGAGTGTATCCCTCTGACCTACTTATTGACGATGAAACACAGATATTGCATCTTAATTAAATACAAAAGGCACAATGCCGACTAAGTACAAGAAGACTGACTCTTCTTACTGTCTATGTTTTGAACCATTCCTGTGACACTAGTTATGAATTCCGATGCTTCACTTCAGTTTTACTGCATCTCTCTGATCTTCTTATTAACGATGAAACACAGAAACTGCATCGGAATTAAATACAAAAGGCACAATGCCGACTTAAGTACAAGAAGACTGACTCTTCTTACTGCCTATGTTTTGAACCATTCTTGTGACACTAGTTATAGCGTCCGATGCTTCACTTCAGGCTTACTGTACCCAGCTGACCTTCTTATTGACGATGAAACACATAAATTGCATCGGAATAAAATACAAAAGGCACAATGCTGACTAAAGTACAAGAAGACTGCCTCTACTTACTGTTTATGTTTTGAACCATTCTTGTGCCACTAGTTACAGATTCCGATGCTTCACTTCAGGTTTACTGTATCCTGCTGACCATCTTACTGACGATGAAACACAGAAACGGCATCGGAATTAAGACATAAGGCACAATGCCGACTTAGGTACAAGAAAAATGACTCTTCTTACTGTCTATGTCTTGAACCATTCAGTGACACTAGTTATAGATTCCGATGCTTCACTTCAGGTTGCCTGTATCCCTCTCACCTTGTTATTGACGATGAAACACAGAAATTGCGTCGGTAGTAATTAAAAATGGCACAATGCCGACTTAAGTACATAAGACTGACTCTTCTTACTCTCTATGTTTTGAACCATTCCTGTGACACTAGTTATAGATTCCGATCTTCACTTCAGGTTTACTGTATCCCTCTGACCTTCTTATTGACGATGAAACACAGAACATTGATCGGAATTAAATACAAAAGGCACAATGCCGACTCAAGTACAAGAAGACTGGCTCTTCTTACTGTCTATGATTTGAACCATTCCTGTGACACCAGTTATAGATTCCGATGCTTAACTTCAGGTTCACTGTATCCAGCTGACCTTCTTATTGACGATGAAGCACATAAATTGCATCGGAATTAAATTCAAAGGCACAATGCCGACATAAGTGCAAGAAGACTGACTCTTCTTACTGTCTATGTTTTGAACCATTCCTGTGTCACTAGTTATAGATTCCGATTCTTCACTTCAGTTTTACTGTATCCCTCTGACCTTCTTATTGACGATGAAACACAGAAACAGCATCGGAAATAAATACAAAAGGCACAATGCCGACTTAAGTACAAGCAGACTGACTCTTCTTACTGTCTTTGTTTTGAACCATTCCTGTGACACTAGTTATAGATTCCGATGCTTCACTTCAGGTTTACTGTATCCCTCTGATCTTCTTATTGATGATGAAACACAGAAATAGCATCGGAATTAAATACAAAAGGCACAATGCCGACTTATGTAAAAGAAGTCAGACTCTTCTTACTGTCTATGGTTTGAACCATTCCTGTGACACTAGTTATAGATTCCGATGATTCACTTCTGGTTTACTGTATCCCTCTGACCTTCTTATTGACGATGAAACACAGACATTGGATCTTAATTAAATACAAAAGGCACAATGCCATCTTCAGCACAAGAACACTGACTCTTCTTACTGTCTATGGTTAGAACCATTCCTGTGCCACTAGTTATAGATTCCGATGCTTCACTTCAGGTTTACTGTATCCCTCTGACTTTCTTAATGACGATGAAACACAGAAATTGCATCGGAATTAAACACAAAAGGCACAATGCCGACTCAAGTACAAAAAGACTGCCTCTTCTTACTGTCTATGTTTTGAACCTTTCCTGTGACACTAGTTATAGATTCCGTTGCTTCACTTCAGATTTACTGTATCCCTCAATTCTTCTTATTGACGATGAAACACAGAAATTGCATCGGAATTAAATATAAAAGGTACAATGCCGACTTAAGTACAAAAAGATTGACTCTTCTTACTCTCTATGTTTTGAACCGTTCCTGTGACACTAGTTATAGATTCAGATGCTTCACTTCAGGTTTACTGTATCCCTCTGATCTTTTTATTGTCGATGAAACACAGACATTGCATCGGAATTAAATATAAAAGGCACAATGCTGACTTAAGTACAAAAAGACCGACTCTTCTAATTCTCTACCTTTTGAACCATTCCTGTGACACTAGTTATAGATTCCGATGCTTCACTTCAGGTTTACTGTATGCCTCTGAACTTCTTATTGACGATGAAACACAGAAATTGCATCGGAATTAAATACAAAAGGCACAATGCCGACTTAAGTACAAGAAAACTGACTCTTCTTACTGTCTATGTTTTGAACCATTCCTGTGACACTAGTCACAGATTCCGATGCTTCACTTCAGATTTACTGTATCCCTCTGATCTTCTTATTGACGAAGAAACACTGATATTGCATCGGAATTAAATACAAAATTCACAATGCCGACTTAAGTACAAGAAGACTGACCCTTCTTACTGTCTATGATTTGAACCATTCCTGTGACACTAGTTATGGATTCCGATGCTTCACTTCAGGTTTACTGTATCCCTCTCACCTTCGTATTGACGATGAAACACAGAAATTGCATCTTAATTAAATACAAAAGGCACAATGCCAACTTCAGTACAAGAACACTGACTCTTCTTACTGTCTATGGTTAGAACCTTTCCTGTGCCACTAGTTATTGATTCCGATGCTTCACTTCAGGTTTACTGTATCCCTCTGACCTTCTTATTGACGATGAAACACAGAAATTGGATCTTAATTAAATACAAAAGGCACAATGCCAACTTCAGCACAAGAACACTGACTCTTCTTACTGTCTATGGTTAGAACCATTCCTGTGCCACTAGTATAGATTCCGATGCTTCACTTCAGGTTTACTGTATCCCTCTGACCTTCTTATAGACGATGAAACACAGAAATTGCATCGGAATTAAATACAAAATGCACAATGCCTCCTCAAGTACAAGAAGACAGGCTCTTCTTATTGTCTATGTTTTGAACCATTCCTGTGACACTAGTTATAGATTCCGATGCTTCACTTCATTTTTACTGTATCCCTCTGACCTTCTTATTGACGATGAAACACAAAAACTGCATCGGAATTAATACCAAAGGCACAATGCCGACTTAAGCACAAGAAGACTGACTCTTCTTACTGTCTATGTTTTGAGCCATTCCTGTGACACTAGGTCTAGATTCCGATGCTTCACTTCAGGTTTACTGTATCCCTCTGACCTTCGTATTGACGATCAAACACAGAAATTTCATCGGAATCAAATATAAAAGGCAATATGCCGACTCAAGTACAAGAAGACTAGCTCTTCTTACTGCTTATGCTTTGAACCATTCCTGTGACCCTAGTTATAGATTCCGATGCTTCTCTTCAGGTTTACTGTACCCAGCTGACCTTCTTATTGACGATGAAACACAGAAATTGGCTCGGAATTAAATACAAAAGGCCCAATGCCGACTCAAGTACAGGAAGACTGGCTCTTCTTACTGTCTATGTTTTGAACCATTCCTGTGACACTAGTTATAGATTCCGATGCTTCACTTCAGTTTTACTGTATCCCTCTGACCTTCTTATTGACGACGAAACACAGAAACTGCATCGGAATTAAATACAAAAGGCACAGTGCCGACATAAGTACAAGAAGACTGACTCTTCTTACTGTCTATGTTTTGAACCATTCCTGTGACACTAGTTATAGATTCCGATGCTTCACTTCAGGTTTACTGTATCCCTCGGACCATCTTATTGACGATGAAACACAGAAATATCATCGGAATTAAATACAAAAGGCAATATGCCGACTCAAGTACAAGAGGACTGGCCCTTCTTACTGCCTATGTTTTGAACCATTCCGTGACACTAGTTATAGATTCCGATGCTTCACTTCAGGTTTACTGTACCCAGCGGACCTACTTATTGACGATGAAACACAGAAATTGCATGTTAATTAAATACAAAAGGCACAATGCCGACTTCAGTACAAGAACACGGAATTTTCTTACTGTCTATGGTTAGAACCATTCCTGTGCCACTAGTTATAGATTCCGATGCTTCACTTCAGGTTTACTGTATCCCTCTGACCTTCTTATTGTCGATGAAACACAGAAATTGCATCGGAATTATATACAAAAAGCACAATGCCATCTTAAGTACAAGAAGACTGATTTTTCATTTTGTCTATGTTTTGAACCTTTCCTGTGACACTAGTTATTGATTCCGATGCTTCACTTCAGGTTGCCTGTATCCCTCTCACCTTGTTATTGACGATGAAACACAGAAATTGCGTCGGTATTAATTAAAAATGGCACAATGCCGACTTAAGTACATAAGACTGACTCTTCTTACTCTCTATGTTTTGAACCATTCCTGTGACACTAGTTATAGATTCCGATGCTTCACTTCAGGTTTACTGTATCCCTCTGACCTTCTTATTGACGATGAAACACAGAACATTGATCGGAATTAAATACAAAAGGCACAATGCCGACTCAAGTACAAGAAGACTGGCTCTTCTTTCTGTCTATGATTTGAACCATTCCTGTGACACCAGTTATAGATTCCGATGCTGAACTTCAGGTTCACTGTATCCAGCTGACCTTCTTATTGACGATGAAGCACATAAATTGCATCGGAATTAAATACAAAAGGCACAATGCCGACATAAGTACAAGCAGACTGACTCTTCTTACTGTCTTTGTTTTGAACCATTCCTGTGACACTAGTTATAGATTCCGAAACTTCACTTCAGGTTTACTGTATCCCTCTGATCTTCATATTGATGATGAAACATAGAAATTGCATAGGAATTAAATATAAAAGGCACAATGCCGACTTAAGTAGAAATAGACTGACTCTTCTTACTCTCTATGTTTTGAACTATTCCTGTGACACTAGTTATAGATTCCGATGCTTCACTTCTGGTTTACTGTATCCCTCTGACCTTCTTATTGACGACGAAACACAGAAATGGCATCGGAATTAAATACAAAAGGCACAATGCCGACTTAAGTTCAAGAAAACTGACTCTTCTTACTGTCTACGCTATTAACCATTCCTGTGACACTAGTTATAGATTCCGATGCTTCACTTCTGGTTTACTGTATCCCTCTGACCTCCTTATTGACGATGAAACACAGAAATTGCATCGGAATTAAATACAAAAGGCACGATGAAGACTAAAGTACAAGAAGACTGGCTCTTCTTACTGTCTATGTTTTGAACCAATCCTGTGACACTAGTTATAGATTCCTATCCTTCACTTCAGGTTTACTGTATCCCTCTGACCTTCTAATTGACGATGAAACACAGAAATTGCATCGGAATTATATCAAAAGGCACAGTGCCGACTTAAGTACAAGAAGACTGACTCTTCTTACTGTCTATGCTTTGAACCTTTCCTGTGACACTAGTTATTGATTCCGATGCTTCACTTCAGGTTTACTGTATCCCTCTGACCTTCTTATTGACGATGAAACACAGAACATTGATCGGAATTAAATGCAAAAGGCACAATGCCGACTCAAGTACAAGAAGACTGGCTCTTCTTACTGTCTATGATTTGAACCATTCCTGTGACACCAGTTATAGATTCCGATGCTTAACTTCAGGTTCACTGTATCCAGCTGACCTTCTTATTGACGATGAAGCACATAAATTGCATCGGAATTAAATACAAAAGGCACAATGCCGACATAAGTACAAGAAGACTGACTCTTCTTACTGTCTATGTTTTGAACCATTCCTGTGTTACTAGTTATAGATTCCGATTCTTCACTTCAGTTTTACTGTATCCCTCTGACCTTCTTATTGACGATGAAACACAGAAACAGCATCGGAAATAAATACAAAAGGCACAATGCCGACTTAAGTACAAGCAGACTGACTCTTCTTACTGTCTTTGTTTTGAACCATTCCTGTGACACTAGTTATAGATTCCGATGCTTCACTTCAGGTTTACTGTATCCCTCTGATCTTTTTATTGATGATGAAACACAGAAATTGCATAGGAATTAAATGTAAAAGGCACAATGCCGACTTAAGTAGAAATAGACTGACTCTTCTTACTCTCTATGTTTTGAACTATTCCTGTGACACTAGTTATAGATTCCGATGCTTCACTTCAGGTTTACTGTACCCCTCTGACCTTCTTATTGTCGATGAAACACAGAAATTGCATCGGAATTATATACAAAAAGCACAATGCCATCTTAAGTACAAGAAGACTGATTTTTCATTCTGTCTATGTTTTGAACCTTTCCTGTGACACTAGTTATTGATTCCGATGCTTCACTTCAGGTTGCCTGTATCCCTCTCACCTTCTTATTGACGATGAAACACAGAAATTGCGTCGGTATTAATTATAAATGGCACAATGCCGACTTAAGTACATAAGACTGACTCTTCTTACTCTCTATGTTTTGAACCATTCCTGTGACACTAGTTATAGATTCCGATGGTTCACTTCAGGTTTACTGTATCCCTCTTACCTTCTTATTGACGAAGAAACACAGATATTGCATCGGAATTAAATGCAAAAGGCACTATGCCGACTTAAGTACAAGAAGACTGACCCTTCTTACTGTCTATGTTTTGAACCATTCCTGTGACACTAGTTATAGTTTCCGATGCTTCACTTCAGGTTTACTGTATCCCTCTGACCTTCGTATTGACGATGAAACACAGAAATTGCATCGAAATTAAAAACAAAAGGCACAATGCCGACTTAAGTACAAAAAGACTGACTCTTCTTACTGTCTATGTTTTGAACCATTCCTGTGACACTAGTTATGGATTCCGATGCTTCACTTCAGGATTACTGTTTCCCTCTAACAGTCTTATTGACGATGAAACAAAGAAATTGCATCGGAAATAAATACTAAAGGCACTATGCCGACTTAAGTATAAGAAGACTGACTCTTCTTACTGTCTTTGTTTTGAACCATTCCTGTGACACTAGTTATAGATTCCGATGCTTTACTTCTGGTTTACTGTATCCCTCTGATCTTCTTATTGCTGATGAAACACAGAAATTGCATAGGAATTAAATATAAAAGGCACAATGCCAACTTAAGTACAAATAGACTGACTCTTCTTACTCTCTATGTTTTGAACCATTCCTGTGACTCTAGTTATAGATTCCGATGCTTCACTTCAGGTTTACTGTATCCCTCTGACCTTCTTATTGACGACGAAACACGGAAATTGCATCGGAATTAAATGCAAAAGGCACAATGCCGACTTAAGTACAAGAAAACTGACTCTTCTTACTGTCTATGCTATTAACCATTCCTGTGACACTAGTTATAGGTTCCGATGCTTCACTTCAGGTTTACTGTATCTCTCTGACCTTCTTATTGACGATGAAACACAGAAATTGCATCGGAATTAAATACAAAAGGCACGATGAAGACTAAAGTACAAGAAGACTGGCTCTTCTTACTGTCTATGTTTTGAACCAATCCTGTGACACTAGTTATGGATTCCTATGCATCACTTCAAGTTTACTGTATCCCTCTGACCTTCTAATTGACGATGAAACACAGAAATTGCATCGGAATTATATCAAAAGTCACAATGCCGACTTAAGTACAAGAAGACTGACTCTTCTTACTGTCTATGTTTTGAACCATTCCTGTGACACTCGATATGGATTCCGATGCTTCACTTCAGGATTACTGTTTCCCTCTGACAGTCTTATTGACGATGAAACACAGAAATTGCATCGGAAATAAATACAAAAGGCACAATGCCGACTTAAGTACAAGCAGACTGACTCTTCTTACTGTCTTTGTTTTGAACCATTCCTGTGACACTAGTTATAGATTCCGATGCTTCACTTCAGGTTTACTGTATCCCTCTGATCTTCATATTGATGATGAAACACAGAAATTGCATAGGAATTAAATATAAAAGGCACAATGCCGACTTAAGTAGAAATAGACTGACTCTTCTTACTCTCTATGTTTTGAACTATTCCTGTGACACTAGTTATAGATTCCGATGCTTCACTTCTGGTTTACTGTATCCCTCTGACCTTCTTATTGACGACGAAACACAGAAATGGCATCGGAACTAAATACAAAAGGCACAATGCCGACTTAAGTTCAAGAAAACTGACTCTTCTTACTGTCTACGCTATTAACCATTCCTGTGACACTAGTTATAGATTCCGATGCTTCACTTCTGGTTTACTGTATCCCTCTGACCTTCTTATTGACGATGAAACACAGAAATTGCATCGGAATTAAATACAAAAGGCACGATGAAGACTAAAGTACAAGAAGACTGGCTCTTCTTACTGTCTATGTTTTGAACCAATCCTGTGACACTAGTTATAGATTCCTATCCTTCACTTCAGGTTTACTGTATCCCTCTGACCTTCTAATTGACGATGAAACACAGAAATTGCATCGGAATTATATCAAAAGGCACAGTGCCGACTAAAGTACAAGAAGACTGACTCTTCTTACTGTCTATGCTTTGAACCTTTCCTGTGACACTAGTTATTGATTCCGATGCTTCACTTCAGGTTTAATGTATCCCTCTGACCTTCATGTTGACGATGAAAAACAGAAATTGCATCTTAATTAAATACAAAAGGCACGCTGCCGACTTAAGTACAGGAAGAGTGACTCTTCTTACCGTCTATGTTTTGAACCATTGCTATGACACTAGTTATCGATTCTGATGCTTCACCTCATTTTTACTGTATCCCTCTGACCTTCTTATTGAAGATGAAACACAGAAATTGCATCGGAATTAAACACAAGAGGCACAATGCCAACTCAAGTACAAGGAGACTGGCTCTTCTTACGGTCTATGATTTGAACCATTCCTGTGACACTAGTTATAGATTCCGATGCTTAACTTCAGGTTCACTGTATCCAGCTGACCATCAAATTGACGATGAAGCACAGAAATTGCGTCGGAATTAAATACAAAAGGCACAATGACGACTTAAGTACAAGAAGACTGACTCTTCTTACTGTCTATGTTTTGAACCATTCCTGTGACACTAGTTATAGATTCCGATGGTTCACTTCAGGTTTACTGTATCCCTCTTACCTTCTTATTGACGAAGAAACACAGATATTGCATCGGAATTAAATGCAAAAGGCACTATGCCGACTTAAGTACAAGAAGACTGACCCTTCTTACTGTCTATGTTTTGAACCATTCCTGTGACACTAGTTATAGTTTCCGATGCTTCACTTCAGGTTTACTGTATCCCTCTGACCTTCGTATTGACGATGAAACACAGAAATTGCATCGAAATTAAAAACAAAAGGCACAATGCCGACTTAAGTACAAAAAGACTGACTCTTCTTACTGTCTATGTTTTGAACCATTCCTGTGACACTAGTTATGGATTCCGTTGCTTCACTTCAGGATTACTGTTTCCCTCTAACAGTCTTATTGACGATGAAACAAAGAAATTGCATCGGAAATAAATACAAAACGCACTATGCCGACTTAAGTACAAGAAGACTGACTCTTCTTACTGTCTTTGTTTTGAACCATTCCTGTGACACTAGTTATAGATTCCGATGCTTCACTTCAGGTTTACTGTATCCCTCTGATCTTCTTATTGATGATGAAACACAGAAATTGCATAGGAATTAAATATAAAAGGCACAATGCCAACTTAAGTACAAATAGACTGACTCTTCTTACTCTCTATGTTTTGAACCATTCCTGTGACTCTAGTTATAGATTCCGATGCTTCACTTCAGGTTTACTGTATCCCTCTGACCTTCTTATTGACGACGAAACACGGAAATTGCATCGGAATTAAATACAAAAGGCACAATGCCGACTTAAGTACAAGAAAACTGACTCTTCTTACTGTCTATGCTATTAACCATTCCTGTGACACTAGTTATAGGTTCCGATGCTTCACCTCAGGTTTACTGTATCTCTCTGACCTTCTTATTGACGATGAAACACAGAAATTGCATCGGAATTAAATACAAAAGGCACGATGAAGACTAAAGTACAAGAAGACTGGCTCTTCTTACTGTCTATGTTTTGAACCAATCCTGTGACACTAGTTATGGATTCCTATGCATCACTTCAAGTTTACTGTATCCCTCTGACCTTCTTATTGACGATTAAACACAGAAATTGCATCGGAATTATATCAAAAGGCACAATGCCGACTTAAGTACAAGAAGACTGACTCTTCTTACTGTCTATGCTTTGAACCTTTCCTGTGACACTAGTTATTGATTCCGATGCTTCACTTCAGATTCAATGTATCCCTCTGACCTTCATGTTGAGGATGAAACACAGAAATTGCATCTTAATTAAATACGAAAGGCACACTGCCGACTTAAGTACAAGAAGACTGACTCTTCTTACTGTCTATGTTTTGAACCATTGCTATGACACTAGTTGTAGATTCTGGTGCTTCACCTCATTTTTACTGTATCCCTCTGACCTTCTTATTGAAGATGAAACACAGAAATTGCATCGGAATTAAACACAAAAGGCACAATGCCGACTCAAGTACAAGAAGACTGACTCTTCTTACTGTCTATGATTTGAACCATTCCTGTGACACTAGTTATAGATTCCGATGCTTAACTTCAGGTTTACTGTACCCAGCTGACCTTCTTATTGACGATGAAACACAGAAATTGCATCGGCATTTTATACAAAAGGCACAATGAAAACTTAAGTACAAGAAGACTGACTCTCCTTACTGTCTATGTTTTGAACCATTCCTGTGACACTAGTTATAGATTCCGATGCTTCACTCCAGGTTAACTGTATCCCTTTCACCATCTTATTGACGATGAAACACAGGAATTGCATCTTAATGAAATAAAAAAGGCACAATGCCGACTTAAGTACAAGAAGACTTACGCTTCTTACTGTCCTTGCTTTGAACCATTCCAGTGACACTAGTTATAGATTCCAATGCTTCACTTCAGGTTTACTGTATCCCTCTGACCTTATTAATGACGATGAAACACAGAAATTGCATCTTAATAAATACAAATGCGCAATGCGCGACTTAAGTACAAAAAATCTGACTCTTCTTACTGTTTATGCTTTGAACCATTCCTGTGACACTAGTTATAGATTCCGAAGTTTCACTTCAGGTTTACTGTACTCAGCTGACCTTCATATTGACGATGAAACACTGAAATTGCATCGGAATTAAATACAGAAGGCACAATGCCGAGTGAAGTACAAGAAGACTGACTCTTACTATTGTCTACGTTTTGAACCATTCCGGTGACACTAGTTATTGATTCCGATGCTTCACTTCAGGTTTACTGTATCCCTCAGACCATCTTATTAACGATGAAACACAGAAATTGCAACGGAATTAAATACAAACGGCACAATGCCGAGTGAAGTACAAGAAGACTGACTCTTTCTATTGTCTACGTTTTGAACCATTCCGGTGACACTAGTTATAGATTCCGATGCTTCACTTCAGGTTTACTCGATCTCTCAGACCATCTTATTGACGATGAAACACAGAAATTGCATCGGAATTAAATCCAAACGCACAATGCCGAGTGAAGAAAAAGAAGACTGACTCTTTCTATTGTCTACGTTTTGAACCATTCCGGTGACACTAGTTTCAGATTCCGATGCTTCACTTCAGGTTTACTGTATCCCTCAGACCATCTTATTGACGATGAATCACAGAAATTGCAAGGAAATTAAATACAAAAGCCACAATGCCGACTCAAGTACATGACGACTGGCTCTTCTTACTGTCTATGTTTTGAACCATTCCTGTGACACTAGTTATAGATTCCGATGCTTAAGTTCAGGTTCACTGTATCCAGCTGACCTTCTTATTGACGAAGAAGCACAGAAATTGCTTCGGAATTGAATACAAAAGGCACAATGCCGACTTAAGTACAAGAAGACTGACTCTTCTTACTGTCTATGATTTGAACCATTCCTGTGACACTAGTTATAGATTCCGATGCTTCACTTCAGGTTTTAAGTATCCCTCTGACCTTCATGTTGACGATGAAACACAGATATTGCATCTTAATTAAATACAAAACGCACACTGCCGACTTAAGTACAAGAAGACTGACTCTTCTTACTGTCTATGTTTTGAACCATTGCTATGACAATAGTTATAGATTCTGATGCTTCACCTCATTTTTCCTGTATCCCTCTGACCTTCTTATTGAAGATGAAACACAGAAATTGCATCGGAATTAAACACAAAAGGCACAATGCCGACTCAAGTACAAGAAGACTGGCTCTTCTTACTGTCTATGATTTGAACCATTCCTGTGACACTAGTTATAGATTCGGATGCTTAACTTCAGGTTCACTGTATCCAGCTAACCTTCTAATTGACGATGAAGCACAGAAATTGCATCGGAATTAAATACAAAAATCACAATGCCGACTTAAGTACGAGAAGACTGACTCTTCTTGCTGTCTATGTTTTGAACCATTCCTATGACACTAGTCATAGCTTCTGATGCTTCACTTCATTTTTACTGTATCCCTCTGACCTTCTTATTGACGATCAAACACAGAAAATTGAACGGAATTAATTACAAAAGGCACAATGCCGACTCAAGTACAAGAAGACTGACTCATCTTACTGTCTATGATTTGAACCATTCCTGTGACACTAGTTATAGAATCCGATGCTTAACTTCAGGTTCACTGTATCCAGCTGACCTTCTTATTGACGATGAAACACAGAAATTGCATCGGAATTAAATATGAGAGGCACAATGCCGACTTAAGAACAAGAAGACTTGCTCTTCTTACTGTCTACGTTTTGTACCATTCCTGTGACACTAGTTACAGATTCTGATGCTTCACTTCTGGTTTACTGTATCCCTCTGACCTTCTTATTGACGATGAAACACAGAAATTGCATCGGAATTAAATACAAAAGGCACAATGCCGACTCAAGTACAGGAAGACTGGCTCTTCTTACTGCCTATGTTTGAACCATTCCTGTGACACTAGTTATAGATTCCGAAGTTTCACTTCAGGTTTACTGTACCCAGCTGACCTTCTTATTGACGATGAAACACAGAAATTGCATCGGCATTTTATACAAAAGGCACAATGAAAACTTAAGTACAAGAAGACTGACTCTCCTTACTGTCTATGTTTTGAACCATTCCTGTGACACTAGTTATAGATTCCGATGCTTCACTTCAGGTTTACTGTATCCCTCTGACCTTATTAATGACGATGAAACACAGAAATTGCATCTTAATAAATACAAATGCGCAATGCGCGGCTTAAGTACAAAAAAACTGGCTCTTCTTACTGTTTATGCTTTGAACCACTCCTGTGACACTAGTTATAGATTCCGAAGTTTCACTTCAGGTTTACTGTACTCAGCTGACCTTCATATTGACGATGAAACACAGAAATTGCATCGGAATTAAATACAGAAGGCACAATGCCGAGTGAAGTACAAGAAGACTGACTCTTTCTATTGTCTACGTTTTGAACCATTCCGGTGACACTAGTTATTGATTCCGATGCTTCACTTCAGGTTTACTGTATCCCTCAGACCATCTTATTGACGATGAAACACAGATATTGCTTCGGAATTAAATCCAAACGCACAATGCCGAGTGAAGAACAAGAAGACTGACTCTTTCTATTGTCTACGTTTTGAACCATTCCGGTGACACTAGTTATAGATTCCGATGCTTCACTTCAGGTTTACTGTATCCCTCAGACCATCTTATTGACGATGAATCACAGAAATTGCAAGGGAATTAAATACAAAAGGCACAATGCCGACTCAAGTACATGAAGACTGGCTCTTCTTACTGTCTATGTTTTGAACCATTCCTGTGACACTAGTTATGGATTCCGATGCTTAAGTTAAGGTTCACTGTATCCAGCTGACCTTCTTATTGACGATGAAGCACAGAAATTGCTTCGGAATTGAATACAAAAGGCACAATGCCGACTTAAGTACAAGAAGACTGACTCTTCTTACTGTCTCTGATTTGAACCATTCCTGTGACACTAGTTATAGATTCCGATGCTTTACTTCAGGTTTAATGTATCCCTCTGTCCTTCATGTTGACGATGAAACACAGAAATTGCATCTTAATTAAATACAAAACGCACACTGCCGACTTAAGTACAAGAAGACTGACTCTTCTTACTGTCTATGTTTTGAACCATTGCTATGATAATAGTTATAGATTCTGATGCTTCACCTCATTTTTCCTGTATCCCTCTGACCTTCTTATTGAAGATGAAACACAGAAATTGCATCGGAATTAAACATAAAAGGCACAATGCCGACTCAAGTACAAGAAGACTGGCTCTTCTTACTGTCTATGATTTGAACCATTCCTGTGACACTAGTTATAGATTCGGATGCTTAACTTCAGGTTCACTGTATCCAGCTGACCTTCTAATAGACGATGAAGCACAGAAATTGCATCGGAATTAAATACAAAAGGCACAATGCCGACTTAAGTACGAGAAGACTGACTCTTCTTGCTGTCTATGTTTTGAACCATTCCTATGACACTAGTTATAGATTCCGAAGCTTCACTTCATTTTTACTGTATCCCTCTGACCTTCTTATTGACGATCAAACACAGAAAATTGACCGGAATTAATTACAAAAGGCACAATGCCGACTCAAGTACAAGAAGACTGACTCATCTTACTGTCTATGATTTGAACTATTCCTGTGACACTAGTTATAGATTCCGATGCTTAACTTCAGGTTCACTGTATCCAGCTGACCTTCTTATTGACGATGAAACACAGAAATTGCATCGGAATTAAATATGAGAGGCACAGTGCCGACTTAAGAACAAGAAGACTTGCTCTTCTTACTGTCTACGTTTTGAACCATTCCTGTGACACTAGTTACAGATTCTGATGCTTCACTTCTGGTTTACTGTATCCCTCTGACCTTCTTATTGACGATGAAACACAAAAATTGCATCTTAATTAAATACAAAAGGCACATTGCCGATCTTAGTACAAGAACACTGACTCTTCTTACTGTCAATGGTTTGAACCATTCCTGTGACACTAGTTATAGATTCCGATGCTTCACTTCAGGTTTACAGTATCCCTCTCAGCTTCTTATTGACGATCAAACACAGAAATTTCATCGGAATTAAATACAAAAGGCACAATGCCGACTGAAGTACAGGATGACTGGCTCTTCTTACTGCCTATGTTTTGAACCATTCCTGTGACACTAGTTATAGATTCCGATGCTTCACTCCAGGTTTACTGTATCCCTTTCACCAACTTATTGACGATGAAACACAGAAATTGCATCTTAATGAAATACAAAAGGCACAATGCCGACTTAAGTACAAGAAGACTTACGCTTCTTACTGTCTTTGCTTTGAACCATTCCTGTGACACTAGTTATAGATTCCGATGCTTCACTTCAGGTTTACTGTATCCCTCTGACCTTATTAATGACGATGAAACACAGAAATTGCATCTTAATAAATACAAATGCGCAATGCGCGACTTAAGTACAAAAAAACTGGCTCTTCTTACTGTTTATGCTTTGAACCACTCCTGTGACACTAGTTATAGATTCCGAAGTTTCACTTCAGGTTTACTGTACTCAGCTGCCCTTCATAATGACGATGAAACACAGAAATTGCATCGGAATGAAATACAGAAGGCACAATGCCGAGTGAAGTACAAGAAGACTGACTCTTTCTATTGTCTACGTTTTGAACCATTCCGGTGACACTAGTTATTGATTCCGATGCTTCACTTCAGGTTTACTGTATCCCTCAGACCATCTTATTGACGATGAAACACAGAAATTGCAACGGAATTAAATACAAACGGCACAATGCCGAGTGAAGTACAAGAAGACTGACTCTTTCTATTGTCTACGTGTTGAACCATTCCGGTGACACTAGTTATAGATTCCGATGCTTCACTTCAGGTTTACTGTATCTCTCAGACCATCTTATTGACGATGAAACACAGAAATTGCATCGGAATTAAGTCCAAACGCACAATGCCGAGTGAAGTACAAGAAGACTGACTCTTTCTATTGTCTACGTTTTGAACCATTCCGGTGACCCTAGTTACAGATTCCGATGCTTCACTTCAGGTTTACTGTATCCCTCAGACCATCTTATTGACAGTGAATCACAGAAATTGCAAGGGAATTAAATACAAAGGGCACAATGCCGACTCAAGTACATGAAGACTGGCTCTTCTTACTGTCTATGTTTTGAACCATTCCTGTGACACTAGTTATAGATTCCGATGCTTCACTTCAGGTTTAATGTATCCCTCTGACCTTCATGTTGACGATGAAACACAGAAATTGCATCTTAATTAAATACAAAACGCACACTGCCGACTTAAGTACAAGAAGACTGACTCTTCTTACTGTCTATGTTTTGAACCATTGCTATGACAATAGTTATAGATTCTGATGCTTCACCTCATTTTTCCTGTATCCCTCTGACCTTCTTATTGAAGATGAAACACAGAAGTTGCATCGGAATTAAACACAAAAGGCACAATGCCGACTCAAGTACAAGAAGACTGGCTCTTCTTACTGTCTATGATTTGAACCATTCCTGTGACACTAGTTATAGATTCGGATGCTTAACTTCAGGTTCACTGTATCCAGCTGACCTTCTAATTGACGATGAAGCACAGAAATTGCATCGGAATTAAATACAAAAGGCACAATGCCGACTTAAGTACGAGAAGACTGACTCTTCTTGCTGTCTATGTTTTGAACCATTCCTATGACACTAGTTATAGATTCCGATGCTTCACTTCATTTTTACTGTATCCCTCTGACCTTCTTATTGACGATCAAACACAGAAAATTGACCGGAATTAATTACAAAAGGCACAATGCCGACTCAAGTACAAGAAGACTGACTCATCTTACTGTCTATGATTTGAACCATTCCTGTGACACTAGTTATAGATTCCGATGCTTACCTTCAGGTTCACTGTATCCAGCGGACCTTCTTATTGACGATGAAACACAGAAATTGCATCGGAATTAAATATGAGAGGCACAATGCCGACTTAAGAGCAAGAAGACTTGCGCTTCTTACTGTCTACGTTTTGAACCATTCGTGTGACACTAGTTACAGATTCTGATGCTTCACTTCTGGTTTACTGTATCCCTCTGACCTTCTTATTGACGATGAAACACAAAAATTGCATCTTAATTAAATACAAAAGGCACATTGCCGATCTTAGTACAAGAACACTGACTCTTCTTACTGTCAATGGTTTGAACCATTCCTGTGACACTAGTTATAGATTCCGATGCTTCACTTCAGGTTTACTGTATCCCTCTCAGCTTGTTATTGACGATCAAACACAGAAATTTCATCGGAATTAAATACAAAAGGCACAATGCCGACTGAAGTACAGGATGACTGGCTCTTCTTGCTGCCTATGTTTTGAACCATTCCTGTGACACTAGTTATAGATTCCGAAGTTTCACTTCAGGTTTACTGTACCCAGCTGACCTTCTTATTGACGATGAAACACAGAAATTGCATCGGCATTTTATACAAAAGGCACAATGAAAACTTAAGTACAAGAAGACTGACTCTCCTTACTGTCTATGATTTGAACCATTCGTGTGACACTAGTTATAGATTCCGATGCTTAAGTTCAGGTTCACTGTATCCAGCTGACCTTCTTATTGACGATGAAGCACAGAAATTGCTTCGGAATTGAATACAAAAGGCACAATGCCGACTTAAGTACAAGAAGACTGACTCTTCTTACTGTCTCTGATTTGAACCATTCCTGTGACACTAGTTATAGATTCCGATGCTTCACTTCAGGTTTAATGTATCCCTCTGACCTTCATGTTGACCATGAAACACAGAAATTGCATCTTAATTAAATACAAAACGCACACTGCCGACTTAAGTACAAGAAGACTGACTCTTCTTACTGTCTATGTTTTGAACCATTGCTATGACAATAGTTATAGATTCTGATGCTTCACCTCATTTTTCCTGTATCCCTCTGACCTTCTTATTGAAGATGAAACACAGAAATTGCATCGGAATTAAACACAAAAGGCACATTGCCGACTCAAGTACAAGAAGACTGGCTCTTCTTACTGTCTATGATTTGAACCATTCCTGTGACACTAGTTATAGATTCCGATGCTTAACTTCAGGTTCACTGTATCCAGCTGACCTTCTAATTGACGTTGAAGCACAGAAATTTCATCGGAATTAAATACAAAAGGCACAATGCCGACTTAAGTACAAGAAGACTGACGCTTCTTACTGTCTTTGCTTTGAACCATTCCTGTGACACTAGTTATAGATTCCGATGCTTCACTACAGGTTTACTGTATCCCTCTGACCTTAGTAATGACGATGAAACACAGAAATAGCATCTCAATAAATACAAATGCGCAATGCGCGACTTAAGTACAAAAAAACTGACTCTTCTTACTGTTTATGCTTTGAACCATTCCTGTGACACTAGTTATAGATTCCGAAGTTTCACTTCAGGTTTACTGTACCCAGCTGATCTTCATATTGACGATGAAACAAAGAAATTGCATCGGAATTAAATACAAAAGGCACAATGCCGAGTGAAGTACAAGAAGACTGACTCTTTCTATTGTCTACGTTTTGAACCACTCCGGTGACACTAGATATTGATTCCAATGCTTCACTTCAAGTTTACTGTATCCCTCAGACCATCTTATTGACGATGAAACACAGAAATTGCAACGGAATTAAATACAAACGGCACAATGCCGAGTGAAGTACAAGAAGACTGACTCTTTCTATTGTCTACGTTTTGAACCATTCCGGTGACACTAGTTAGAGATTCCGATGCTTCACTTCAGGTTTACTGTATCCCTCAGACCATCTTATTGACGATAAATCACAGAAATTGCAAGGGAATTAAATACAAAAGGCACAATGCCGACTCAAGTACATGAAGACTGGCTCCTCTTACTGTCTATGATTTGAACCATTCCTGTGACACTAGTTATAGATTCCGATGCTTAAGTTCAGGTTCACTGTATCCAGCTGACCTTCTTATTGACGATGAAGCACAGAAATTGCTTCGGAATTGAATACAAAAGGCACAATGCCGACTTAAGTACAAGAAGACTGACTCTTCTTACTGTCTACGATTTGAACCATTCCTGTGACACTAGTTATAGATTCCGATGCTTCACTCCAGTTTTACTGTATCCCTCTGCCCTTCTTATAGACGATGAAACACAGAAACTGCATCGGAATTAAATACAAAAGGCACTATGCCAACTGAAGTACAAGAAGGCTGACTCTTCTTACTGTCTATGTTTGAACCATTCCTGTGACACTAGTTATAGATTACGATGCTTCACTTCAGGTTTACTGTATCCCTCTGTCCTTCTCATTGAAGATCAAAAACAGAAATTTCATCGGAATGAAATACAAAAGGCACAATGCCGACTCAAGTACAAGAAGACTGGCTCTTCTTATTGCCAATGTTTTGAATTATTCCTGTGGCACTATTTATAGATTCCGAAGCTTCACTTCAGGTTTACTGTCCCCAGCTGACCTTTTATTCACAATGAAACACAGAAATTGCATCGGCATTTTATACAAAAGGCACAATGCCGACTTAAGTACAAGAAGACTGACTCTTCTTACTGTCAATGCTTTGAACCACTCCTGTGACACTAGTTATAGATTCCGATGCTTCACATCTGGTTTACTGTATCCCTCTGACCTTCTTATTGACGATGAAACACAGAAATTGCATCTTAATTATATACAAAAGGCACAATGCCGACTTCAGTACAAGAACACTGACTCTTCTTACTGACAATGGTTTGAACCATTCCTGTGACACTAGTTGTAGATTCCGATGCTTCACTTCAGGTTTACTGTATCCCTCTGACCTTCTTATTGACGATCAAACACAGAAATTTCATCGGAATTTAATACAAAAGGCTCAATGTCGACTCAAGTACAAGAAGACTGGCTCTTCCTACTGCCTATGCTTTGAACCATTCCTGTGACACTATTTATAGATTCCGAACCTTCACTTCAGGTTTACTGTACCCAGCTGACCTACTTATAGACGATGAAACACAGAAATTGCATCGGCATTTTATACAAAAGGCACAATGCCGACTCAAGTACAAGAAGACTGACTCTTCTTACTGTCTTTGTTTTGAACTATTCCTGTGACACTACTTATAGATTCCGGTGCTTCACTTCACGTTTACTGTATCACTCAGACCTTCTTATTGACGATGAAACACAGAATTTGCATCTTAATTAAATGCAAAAGGCACAATGCCGACTCAAGTACAAGAAGACTGGCTCTTCGTACTGACTATGCTTTGAACCATTCCTGTGACACTAGTTATAGATTCCGATGCTTCACTTCTGGTATACTGTATCCCTCTGACCTTCTTATTGACGATGAAACACAGAAATTGCATCTTAATTAAATACAAAAGGCACAATGCCGACTTCAGTACAAGATCACTGACTCTTCTTACTCTCTATGGTTTGAACCATTCCTCTGACACTAGTTATAGTTTCCAATGCTTCACTTCAGGTTTACTGTATCCCTCGGACCTTCTTATTGACGATCAAACACAGAAAATTCATCGGAATTAAATACGAAAGGCACAATGCCGACTCAAGTACAAGAAGACAGGCTCTTCTTACTGTCTATGTTTCGAACCATTTCTGTGACACTAGTTACAGATTCGGATGCTTCACTTCATATTTACTGTATCCCTCTTACCTTCTTATTGACGAAGAATCACAGAAATTGCTTCGGAATTAAATACAAAAGACACAATGCTGAGTGAAGTACAAGAAGACTGACTCTTTCTATTGTCTACGTTTTGAACCATTCCGGTGACACTAGTTATAGATTCCGATGCTTCACTTCAGGTTTACTGTATCCCTCAGACCATCTTATTGACGATGAATCACAGAAATTGCAAGGGACTTAAATACAAAAGGCACAATGCCGACTCAAGTACATGAAGACTGGCTCTTCTTACTGTCTATATTTTGAACCATTCCTGTGACACTATTTATAGATTCCGATGCTTAAGTTCAGGTTCACTGTATCCAGCTGACCTTCATATTGACGATGAAGCACAGAAATTGCTTCGGAATTGAATACAAAAGGCACAATACCGACTTAAGTACAAGAAGACTGACTCTTCTTACTGTCTATGTTTTGGACCATTGCTATGACAATAGTTATAGATTCTGATGCTTCACATCATTTTTCCTGTATCCCTCTGACCATCTTATTGAAGATGAAACACAGAAATTGCATCGGAATTAAACACAAAAGGCACAATGCCGACTCAAGTACAAGAAGACTGGCTCTTCTTACTGTCTATGATTTGAACCATTCCTGTGACACTAGTTATAGATTCGGATGCTTAACTTCAGGTTCACTGTATCCAGCTGACCTTCTAATTGACGATGAAGCACAGAAATTGCATCGGAATTAAATACAAAATGCACAATGCCGACTTAAGTACGAGAAGACTGACTCTTCTTGCTCTCTATGTTTTGAACCATTCCTATGACACTAGTTATAGATTCCGATGCTTCACTTCATTTTTACTGTATCCCTCTGACCTTCTTATTGACGATCAAACACAGAAAATTGACCGGAATTAATTACAAAATGCACAATGCCGACTCAAGTACAAGAAGACTGACTCATCTTACTGTCTACGATTTGAACCATTCCTGTGACACTAGTTATAGATTCCGATGGTTAACATCAGGTTCACTGTATCCAGCTGACCTTCTTATTGACGATGAAACACAGAAATTGCATCGGAATTAAATATGAGAGGCACAATGCCGACTTAAGAACAAGAAGACTTGCTCTTCTTACTGTCTACGTTTTGAACCATTCCTGTGACACTAGTTACAGATTCTGATGCTTCACTTCCGGTTTACTGTATCCCTCTGACCTTCTTATTGACGATGAAACACAGAAATTGCATCTTAATTAAATACAAAAGGCACATTGCCGACCTCAGTACTAGAACACTGACTCTTCTTACTGTCAATGGTTTGAACCATTCCTGTGACACTAGTTATAGATTCCGATGCTTCACTTCAGGTTTACTGTATCCCTCTCACCTTCTTATTGACGATCAAACACAGAAATTTCATCGGAATTAAATACAAAAGGCACAATGCCGACTGAAGTACAGGAAGACTGGCTCTTCTTACTGCCTATGTTTTGAACCATTCCTGTGACACTAGTTATAGATTCCGAAGTTTCACTCAGGTTTACTGTACCCAGCTGACCTTCTAATTGACGATGAAACACAGAAATTGCATCGGCATTTTATACAAAAGGCACGATGCCAACTTAGGTACAAGAAGACTGACTCTTCTTACTGTCTATGTTTTGAACCATTCCTGTGACACTAGTTATAGATTCCGATGCTTCACTCCAGGTTTACTGTATCCCTTTCACCATCTTATTGACGATGAAACACAGAAATTGCATCTTAATTAAATACAAAAGGCACAATGCCGACTTAAGTACAAGAAGACTGACGCTTCTTACTGTCTTTGCTTTGAACCATTCCTGTGACACTAGTTATAGATTCCGATGCTTCACTACAGGTTTACTGTATCCCTCTGACCTTATTAATGACGATGAAACACAGAAATAGCATCTCAATAAATACAAATGCGCAATGCGCGACTTAAGTACAAAAAAACTGACTCTTCTTACTGTTTATGCTTTGAACCATTCCTGTGACACTAGTTATAGATTCCGAAGTTTCACTTCAGATTTACTGTACCCAGCTGATCTTCATGTTGACGATGAAACACAGAAATTGCATCGGAATTAAATACAAAAGGCACAATGCCGAGTGAAGTACAAGAAGACTGACTCTTTCTATTGTCTACGTTTTGAACCACTCCGGTGACACTAGTTATTGATTCCGATGCTTCACTTCAGGTTTACTATATCCCTCAGACCATCTTATTGACGATGAAACACAGAAATTGCAACGGAATTAAATACAAACGGCACAATGCCGAGTGAAGTACAAGAAGACTGACTCTTTTTATTGTCTACGTTTTGAACCATTCCGGTGACACTAGTTATAGATTCCGATGCTTCACTTCAGGTTTACTGTATCTCTCAGACCATCTTATTGACGATGAAACACAGAAATTGCTTCGGAATTAAATACAAAAGGCACAATGCCGAGTGAAGTACAAGAAGACTGACTCTTTCTATTGTCTACGTTTTGAACCATTCCGGTGACACTAGTTATAGATTCCGATGCTTCACTTCAGGTTTACTGTATCCCTCAGACCATCTTATTGACGATAAATCACAGAAATTGCAAGGGAATTAAATACAAAAGGCACAATGCCGACTCAAGTACATGAAGACTGGCTCTTCTTACTGTCTATGATTTGAACCATTCCTGTGACACTAGTTATAGATTCCGATGCTTAAGTTCAGGTTCACTGTATCCAGCTGACCTTCTTATTGACGATGAAGCACAGAAATTGCTTCGTAATTGAATACAAAAGGCACAATGCCGACTTAAGTACAAGAAGACTGACTCTTCTTACTGTCTACGATTTGAACCATTCCTGTGACACTAGTTATAGATTCCGATGCTTCACTCCAGTTTTACTGTATCCCTCTGCCCTTCTTATAGACGATGAAACACAGAAACTGCATCGGAATTAAATACAAAAGGCACTATGCCAACTAAAGTACAAGAAGACTGACTCTTCTTACTGTCTATGTTTGAACCATTCCTGTGACACTAGTTATAGATTACGATGCTTCACTTCAGGTCTACTGTATCCCTCTGTCCTTCTGATTGAAGATCAAAAACAGAAATTTCATCGGAATGAAATACAAAAGGCACAATGCCGACTCAAGTACAAGAAGACTGGCTCTTCTTATTGCCAATGTTTTGAATTATTCCTGTGGCACTATTTATAGATTCCGAAGCTTCACTTCAGGTTTACTGTACCCAGCTGACCTTCTTATTGACAATGAAACACAGAAATTGCAACGGCATTTTATACAAAAGGCACAATGCCGACTCAAGTACAAGAAGACTGACTCTTCTTACTGTCAATGCTTTGAACCATTCCTGTGACACTAGTTATAGATTCCGATGCTTCACATCTGGTTTACTGTATATCTCTGACCTTCTTATTGACGATGAAACACAGAAATTGCATCTTAGTTATATACAAAAGACACAATGCCGACTTCAGTACAAGAACACTGACTCTTCTTACTGACAATGGTTTGAACCATTCCTGTGACACTAGTTGTAGATTCCGATGCTTCACTTCAGGTTTACTGTATCCCTCTGACCTTCTTATTGACGATCAAACACAGAAATTTCATCGGAATTTAATACAAAAGGCTCAATGCCGACTCAAGTACAAGAAGACTGGCTCTTCCTACTGCCTATGCTTTGAACCATTCCTGTGACACTAGTTATAGATTCCGAACCTTCACTTCAGGTTTACTGTACCCAGCTGACCTACTTATAGACGATGAAACACAGAAATTGCATCGGCATTTTATACAAAAGGCACAATGCAGACTTAAGTACAAGAAGACTGACTCTTCTTACTGTCTTTGTTTTGAACCATTCCTGTGACACTACTTATAGATTCCGGTGCTTCACTTCACGTTTACTGTATCACTCAGACCTTCTTATTGACGATGAAACACAGAAATTGCATCTTAATTAAATACAAAAGGCACAATGCCGACTCAAGTACAAGAAGACTGGCTCTTCGTACTGTCTATGTTTTGAACCATTCCTGTGACATTAGTTATAGATTCCGATGCTTCACTTCTGGTTTACTGTATCCCTCTGACCTTCTTATTGACGATGAAACACAGAAATTGCATCTTAATTAAATACAAAAGGCACAATGCCGACTTCAGTACAAGATCACTGACTCTTCTTACTGTCTATGGTTTGAACCATTCCGCTGACACTAGTTATAGTTTCCGATGCTTCACTTCAGGTTTACTGTATCCCTCTCAGCTTCTTATTGACGATCAAACACAGAAATTTCATCGGAATTAAATACAAAAGGCACAATGCAGACTCAAGTACAAGAAGACTGGCTCTTCTTACTGTCTATGTTTTGAACCATTTCTGTGACACTAGTTATAGATTCGGATGCTTCACTTCATATTTACTCTATCCCTCTTACCTTCTTATTGACGAAGAATCACAGAAATTGCTTCGGAATTTAATACAAAAGGCACAATGGCGAGTGAAGTACAAGAAGACTGACTCTTTCTATTGTCTACGATTTGAACCATTCCGGTGACACTAGTTATAGATTCCGATGCTTCACTTCAGGTTTACTGTATCCCTCAGACCATCTTATTGACGATGAATCACAGAAATTGCAAGGGAATTAAATACAAAAGGCACAATGCCGACTCAAGTACATGAAGACTGGCTCTTCTTACTGTCTATGTTTTGAACCATTCCTGTGACACTATTTATAGATTCCGATGCTTAAGTTCAGGTTCACTGTATCCAGCTGACCATCTTATTGACGATGAAGCACAGAAATTGCTTCGGAATTGAATACAAAAGGCACAATGCCGACTTAAGTACAAGAAGACTGACTCTTCTTACTGTCTATGATTTGAACCATTCCTGTGACACTAGTTATAGATTCCGATGCTTCACTCCAGTTTTACTGTATCCCTCTGCCCTTCTTATAGACGATGAAACACAGAAACTGCATCGGAATTAAATACAAAAGGCACTATGCCGACTAAAGTACAAGAAGACTGACTCTTCTAACTGTCTATGTTTGAACCATTCCTGTGACACTAGTTATAGATTACGATGCTTCACTTCAGGTTAACTGTATCCCTCTGTCCTTCTCATTGAAGATCAAAAACAGAAATTTCATCGGAATGAAATACAAAAGGCACAATGCCGACTCAAGTACAAGAAGACTGACTCTTCTTACTGTCTAAGCTTTGAACCTTTCCTGTGACACTAGTTATTGATTCCGATGCTTCACTTCAGGTTTAATGTATTCCTCTGACCTTCATGCTGACGATGAAACACTGAAATTGCATCTTCATTAAATACAAAAGGCACACTGCCGACTTGAGTACAAGAAGACTGACTCTTCTTACTGTCTATGTTTTGAACCATTGCTATGACAATAGTTATAGATTCTGATGCTTCACCTCATTTTTACTGTATCCCTCTGACCTTCTTATTGAAGATGAAACACAGAAATTGCATCGGAATTAAACACAAAAGGCACAATGCCGACTCAAGTACAAGAAGACTGACTCATCTTCCTGTCTATGATTTGAACCATTCCTGTGTCACTAGTTATAGAATCCGATGCTTAACTTCAGGTTCACTGTATCCAGCTGACCTTCTTATTGACGCTGAAACACAGAAATTGCATCGGAATTAAATATGAGAGGCACAATGCCGACTTAAGAACAAGAAGACTTGCTCTTCTTACTGTCTACGTTTTGAACCATTCCTGTGACACTAGTTATAGATTCTGATGCTTCACTTCTGGTTTACTGTATCCCTCTGACTTTCTTATTGACGATGAAACACAGAAATTGCATCTTAATTAAATACAAAAGGCACATTGCCGACCTCAGTACAAGAACACTGACTCTTCTTACTGTCAATGGTTTGAACCATTCCTGTGACACTAGTTATAGATTCCGATGCTTCACTTCAGGTTTACTGTATCCCTCTCACCTTCTTATTGCCGATCAAACACAGAAATTTCATCGGAATTAAAAACAAAAGGCACAATGCCGACTGAAGTACAGGAAGACTGGCTCTTCTTACTGCCTATGTTTTGAACCATTCCTGTGAAACCAGTTATAGATTCCGAAGTTTCACTTCAGGTTTACTGTACCCAGCTGACCTTCTTATTGACGATGAAACACAGAAATTGCATCGGCATTTTATACAAAAGGCACAATGCTAACTTAAGTACTAGAAGACTGACTCTTCTTACTGTCTATGTTTTGAACCATTCCTGTGACACTAGTTATAGATTCCGATGCTTCACTCCAGGTTTACTGTATCCCTTTCACCATCTTATTGACGATGAAACACAGAAACTGCATCTTAATTAAATACATAAGGCACAATGCCGACTTAAGTACAAGAAGACTGACGCTTCTTACTGTCTTTGCTTTGAACCATTCCTGTGACACTAGTTATAGATTCCGATGCTTCACTACAGGTTTACTGTATCCCTCTGACCTTATTAATGACGATGAAACACAGAAATTGCATCTTAATAAATACAAATGCGCAATGCGCGACTTAAGTACAAAAAAACTGACTCTTCTTACTGTTTATGCTTTGAACCATTCCTGTGACACTAGTTATAGATTCCGAAGTTTCACATCAGGTTTACTGTACTCAGCTGACCTTCAAATTGACGATGAAACAAAGAAATTGCATCGGAATGAAATACAAGAGGCACAATGCCGAGTGAAGTACAAGAAGACTGACTCTTTCTATTGTCTACGTTTTGAACCATTCCGGTGACACTAGTTATTGATTCCGATGCTTCACTTCAGGTTTACTGTATCCCTCAGACCATCTTATTGACGATGGAACACAGAAATTGCAACGGAATTAAATACAAACGGCACAATGCCGAGTGAAGTACAAGAAGACTGACTCTTTCTATTGTCTACGTTTTGAAACATTCCGGTGACACTAGTTATCGATTCCGATTCTTCACTTCAGGTTTACTGTATCTCTCAGACCATCTTATTGACGATGAAACACAGAAAGTGCTTCGGAATTAAATACAAAACGCACAATGCCGAGTGAAGTACAAGAAGACTGACTCTTTCTATTGTCTACGTTTTGAACCATTCCGGTGACACTAGTTATAGATTCCGATGCTTCACTTCAGGTTTACTGTATCCCTCAGACCATCTTATTGACGATAAATCACAGAAATTGCAAGGGAATTAAATACAAAAGGCACAATGCCGACTCAAGTACATGAAGACTGGCTCTTCTTACTGTCTATGTATTGAACCATTCCTGTGACACTAGTTATAGATTCCGATGCTTAAGTTCAGGTTCACTGTATCCAGCTGACCTTCTAATTGACGATGAAGCACAGTAATTGCTTCCGAATTGAATACAAAAGGCACAATGCCGACATAAGTACAAGAAGACTGACTCTTCTTACTGTCTACGATTTGAACCATTCCTGTGACACTAGTTATAGATTCCGATGCTTCACTCCAGTTTTACTGTATCCCTCTGCCCCTCTTATAGACGATGAAACACAGAAACTGCATCGGAATTAAATACAAAAGGCACTCTGCCGACTAAAGTACAAGAAGACTGACTCTTCTTACTGTCTATGTTTGAACCATTCCTGTGACACTAGTTATAGATTACGATGCTTCACTTCAGGTTAACTGTATCCCTCTGTCCTTCTCATTGAAGATCAAAAACAGAAATTTCATCGGAATGAAATACAAAAGGCACAATGCCGACTCAAGTACAAGAAGACTGGCTCTTCTTATTGCCAATGTTTTGAATTATTCCTGTGGCACTATTTATAGATTCCAAAGCTTCACTTCAGGTTTACTGTACCCAGCTGACCTTCTTATTGACGATGAAACACAGAAATTGCATCGGCATTTTATACAAAAGGCACAATGCCGACTTAAGTACAAGAAGACTGACTCTTCTTACTGTCAATGCTTTGAACCATTCCTGTGACACTAGTTATGGATTCCGATGCTTCACATCTGGTTTACTGTATCCCTCTGACCTACTTATTGACGATGAAACACAGAAATTGCATCTTAATTATATACAAAAGGCACAATGCCGACGTCAGTACAAGAACACTGACTCTTCTTACTGACAATGGTTTGAACCATTCCTGTGACACTAGTTATAGATTCCGATGCTTCACTTCACGTTTACTGTATCCCTCTGACCTTCTTATTGACGATCAAACACAGAAAATTGATCGGAATTAAATACAAACGGCTCAATGCCGCTCAAGTACAAGAGGACTGACTCTTCTTACTGTCTATGTTTTGAACCATTCCTGTGACACTAGTTATAGATTCCGATGCTTCACTCCAGTATTACTGTATCCCTCTGACCTTCTTATTGACGAGCAAACACAGAAAATTGATCGGAATTAAATACAAAAGGCACGATTCCGAATCAAGTACAAGAAGACTGGCTCTTCTTACTGTCTATGATTTGAACCATTCTTGTGACACTAGTTATAGATGCCGATGCTTAACTTCAGGTTCACTGTATCCAGCTGACCTTCTTATTGACGATGAAGCACAGAAATTGCATCTTAATTAAATACAAAAGGCACAATGCCGACTTCAGTTCAAGATCACTGACTCTTCTTACTGTCTATGGTTTGAACCATTCCTCTGACACTAGTTATAGTTTCCAATGCTTCACTTCAGGTTTACTGTATCCCTCTGACCTTCTTATTGTCGATCAAACACAGAAAATTCATCGGAATTAAATACGAAAGGCACAATGCCGACTCAAGTACAAGAAGACTGGCTCTTCTTAGTGTCTATGTTTTGAACCATTTCTGTGACACTAGTTATAGATTCGGAAGCTTCACTTCATATTTACTGTAT
This sequence comes from Schistocerca piceifrons, assembly GCF_021461385.2. Lineage (NCBI taxonomy): Eukaryota > Metazoa > Arthropoda > Insecta > Orthoptera > Acrididae > Schistocerca > Schistocerca piceifrons. The sequence continues at coordinate 3,954,243 of NW_025727724.1, forward strand.
CCCTCTTACCTTCTTATTGACGAAGAAACACAGAAATTGCTTCGGAATTAAATACAAAAGGCACAATGCCGAGTGAAGTACAAGAAGACTGACTCTTTCTATTGTCTACGTTTTGACCCATTCCGGTGACACTAGTTATAGATTCCGATGCTTCACTTCAGGTTTACTGTATCCCTCAGACCATCTTATTGACGATGAATCACAGAAATTGCAAGGGAATTAAATACAAAAGGCACAATGCCGACTCAAGTACATGAAGACTGGCTCTTCTTACTGTCTATATTTTGAACCATTCCTGTGACACTATTAATAGATTCCGATGCTTAAGTTCAGGTTCACTGTATCCAGCTGACCTTCTTATTGACGATGAAGCACAGAAATTGCTTCGGAATTGAATACAAAAGGCACAATGCCGACTTAAGTACAAGAAGACTGACTCTTCTTACTGTCTATGATTTGAACCATTCCTGTGACACTAGTTATAGATTCCGATGCTTCACTCCAGTTTTACTGTATCCCTCTGCCCTTCTTATAGACGATGGAACACAGAAACTGCATCGGAATTAAATACAAAAGGCACTATGCCGACTAAAGTACAAGAAGACTGACTCTTCTTACTGTCTATGTCAACCATTCCTGTGACACTAGTTATAGATTACGATGCTTCCCTTCAGGTTAACTGTATCCCTCTGTCCTTCTCATTGAAGATCAAAAACAGAAATTTCATCGGAATGAAATACAAAATGCACAATGCCGACACAAGTACAAGAAGACTGGCTCTTCTTATTGCCAATTTTTTGAATTATTCCTGTGGCACTATTTATAGATTCCGAAGCTTCACTTCAGGTTTACTGTACCCAGCTGACCTTCTTATTGCCGATGAAGCACAGAAATTGCATCGGCATTTTATACAAAAGGCACAATGCCGACTTAAGTACAAGAAGACTGACTCTTCTTACTGTCAATGCTTTGAACCATTCCTGTGACACTTGTTGTAGATTCCGATGCTTCAAATCTGGTTTACTGTATCCCTCTGACCTTCTTATTGACGATGAAAAACAGAAATTGCATCTTAATTATATACAAAAGGCACAATGCCGACTTAAGTACAAGAAGACTGACTCTTCTTACTGTCTTTGTTTGAACCATTCCTGTGAAACTAGTTATAGTTTCCGATGCTTCACTTCAGGTGTACTGTATCCCTCTGACCTTATTATTGAAGATGAAACACAGAAATTGCATCTTATTTAAATACAAAAGGCACATTGTGAGACGTAAGTACAAAAAAACTGACTCTTCTTACTGTCTATGTTTTGAACCATTCCTGTGACACTAGTTATAGATTCCGATGCTTCACTTCAGGTTTACTGTATCCCCCTGACCTTCTTATTGACGATGAAACACAGAAATTGCATCGGAATTAAATACAAAAGGCACATTGCCAAGTGAAGTACAAGAAGACTGACTCTTTCTATTGTCTACGTATGGAAACTATTCCGGTGACACTAGTTATAGATTCCGATGCTTCACTTCAGGTATACTCTATCCCTCTGACCTTCTTATTGACGATGAAACACAGAAATTGCATCGGAATTAAATACAACAGGCACAATGCCGACTCAAGTACAAGAAGACTGGCTCTTCTTACTGTCTATGTTTTGAACCTTTCCTGTGACACTAGTTATGGATTCCGATGATTCACTTCAGGTTTACTGTATCCCTCTGATCTTCTTATTGACGATGAAACACAGAAATTGCATCGGAATTTAATACAAAAGGCACAATGCCGACTTAAGTAAAAAAAGACTGTCTCTCCTTACTCTCTATGTTTTGAACCATTCCTGTGACACTAGTTATAGATTCCGATGCTTCACTTCAGGTTTAATGTATCCCTCTGACCTTCCTATTGACGAAGAAACACAGGTATTGCATCGGAATTAAATACAAAAGGCACAATGCCGACTTAAGTACAAGAAGACTGACTCTTCTTACTGCCTATGTTTTGAACCATTCCTGTGACACTAGTTATAAAATCCGATGCTTCACTTCATGTGTACTGTATCCCTCTGAACTTATTATTGACGATGAAACACAGAAATTGCATCGGAAATAAACACAAAAGGCACAATGCCGACTTAAGTACAAGAAGACTGACTCTTCTTACTGTCTATAATTGAACCAATCCTGTGACACTAGTTATAGATTCCGATGCTTCACATCAGGTTTACTGTATCCCTCAGACCTTCATATTGACGATGAAACACAGCAATTGCATCGGAATTAAATAGAGAAGGCACAACGCCGACTTAAGTAGAAGAAGACTGACTCTCCCAACTGTCTATGTTTTGACCCATTCCTGTAACACTAGATTCCGATGCTTCACTTCAGGTTTAATGCATCCCTTAGACCGTCTTGTTGACGATGAAACACAGAAATTGCATCGGAATTAAATACAAAAGCACAATGCCGACTTAAGCACAAGAAGACTTATTCTTCTTACTGACTATGCTTTGATTCATTCCTGTGACACTAGTTATAGATTCCGATGCTTCACTCCAGGTTTACTGAATCCCTTGGACCGTCCTATTGACGATGAAACACAGAAATTGCATCGGAATTAAATAGAAAAGGCTCAATGACTACTTAAGTACAAGAAGACTGACTCTTCTTACTGTCTATGTTTTGAACCATTCCTGTGACACTAGTAATAGATTCCGATGCTTCACTCTAGGTTTACTGTATCCCTTGGACCTTCTTATTGACGCTGAAACACAGCAATTGCATCCGAATTAAGTAGAGAAGGCACAATGCCGACTTAAGTACAAGAAGACTGACTCTTCCTACTTTCTATGTTTTGTAACATTCCTGTGACACTAGTTATAGATTCGGATGCTTCACTTCAGGCTTACTGTATCCCTCTTACCTTCTTATTGACGATGAAACACAGAAATTGCATCGGAATTAAATACAAAAGGCACAATGCCGACTTAAGTACAAGAAGATTGACTCTTCATACTGACTATGCTTTGAACCATTCCTGTGACACTAGTTATAGATTCCGGTGCTTCACTTCAGGTTTACTGGATCCCTTGGACCTACTTATTGACGATGAAACACAGAAATTGCATCGGAATTAAATACATATGGCACAATGCCCACTTAAGTACAAAAAGACTGACTCTCCCTACTGTCTATGATTTGAACCATTCCTGTGACACTAGTTTTAGATTCCAATGCTTCACTTCAGGTTTACTGTATCCCTTGGACCTTCTTAATGACGATGAAACACAGAAATTGCAGCGGAATTAAATACAAAGCCACAATGCCGACTTAAGTACAAAAAGACTGACTCTTCTTACTGTCTGTGTTTAAACCATCCCTGTGACACTAGTTATAGATTCCGATGCTTCACTTCAGGTTTACTGTATCCCTTGGACTTTCTTATTGACGATGAAACACAGAAATTGCATCGCAATAAAATACTAAAGGCACAATGCCGACTTAAGTACAATAAGACTGACTCTTCCTACTGTCTATGCTTTGAACCATTCCTGCGACACTAGTTATAGTTTCCGATGCTTCACATCAAGTTTACTGTTTCCCTCTTACTTTCTTATTGACCATGAAACACAGAAATTGCATCGGAATTAAATACAAAAGGCACAATGCCGACTTAAGTACAAGAAGACTGACTCTTCCTACTGTCTATGTTTTGAACCATTCCTGTTACACAAGTTATAGATTCCGATGCTTCACTTCCGGTTTACTGTATCCCTTGGACCTTCTTATTGACGATGAAACACAGAAATTGCATCGGAAGTAAATAGAAAAGGCACAATGCAGACTTAAATACAAGAAGACCGACTCTTCCTACTGTCTATGTTCGAACTATTCCTGTGACACTAGTTATAGATTCCGATGCTTCACTTATGGATTACTGTATCCCTTGGACCTTCTTGTTGACGATGAAACACAGAAATTGCATCGGAATTAAGTACAAAATGCACAATGCTGACTTAATTACAAGAAGACTGACTCTTCTTGCAGACTATGTTTTGATTCATTCCTGTGACACTAATTATAGATTCTGATGCTTCACTTCATGTTTACTGTATCCCTTGGACCTTCTTATTGACGAAGAAACACAGATATTGCATCGGAATTAAATACAAAAGGCACATGCCGACTTAAGTACAAGTATACTGACTCTTCTTACTGTCTATGTTTTGAACCATCCTTGTGTCACTAGTTATAGATTCCGATGCTTCACTCCAGGTTTACTGTATCCCTTGGACATTCTTATAGGCGATGAAACACAGAAATTGCATCGGAATTAAATACTAAAGGCACAATGCCGAATTAAGCACAAGAAGACTGACTTATCTTACTGACTATGTTTTGAACCATTCCTGTGACACTAGTTATAGATTCCGATGCTTCACTTCAGGTTTACTGGATACCTCTCACCCTGTAATTGACGATGAAACATAGAAATTGCATCGCAATTCAATACAAAAGGCACAATGCCGAATTAAGTACAAGAAGACTGACTCTTCTTACTGTCTATGTTTTGAACCATTCATGTGCTTCACTTCAGGTTTACTGTATCCCTTGGACCTTCTTATTGACGATGAAACACAGAAATTGCATCGGAAATAAATACAAAAGGCACATTGCCGACTCAAGTACAAGAAAACTGACTCTTCTTACTGACTATGGTTTGAACCATTCCTGTGACACTAGTTATAGATTCTGATGCTTCACTTCAGGTTTACTGTATCCCTCTGACCTTCTTATTGACGATGAAACACAGAAATTGCATCCGAATTAAATCCAAAAGGCACAGTGCCGAATTAAGAACAAGAAGACTGACTCTTCTTAGGGACTATGATTTGAACCATTCCTGTGACACTAGTTATAGATTCCGATGCTTCACTCCAGGTTTTCTGTATCCCTTGGACCTTCTTATTTACAATGAAACACAGAAATTGCATCGGAATTTAATACAAAAGACACAATGGCGACGTAAGTACAAGTAGACTGACTCTTCTTACTGACTATGTTTTGAACCATTCCTGTGACACTAGTTATAGATTCCGGTGCTTCACTTCAGGTTTACTGGATCCCTTGGACCTACTTATTGACGATGAAACACAGAAATTGCATCGGAATAAAATACAAATGGCACAATGCCGACTTAAGTACAAAAAGACTGACTCTCCCTACTGTCTATGATTTGAACCATTCCTGCGTCACTAGTTTTAGATTCCAATGCTTCACTTCAGGTTTACTGTATCCCTTGGACCTTCTTAATGACGATGAAACACAGAAATTGCAGCGGAATTAAATACAAAAGCCACAATGCCGACTTAAGTACAAAAAGACTGACTCTTCTTACTGTCTGTGTTTAAACCATCCCTGTGACTTTAGTTATAGATTCCGATGCTTCACTTCAGGTTTACTGTATCCCTTGGACTTTCTTATTGACGATGAAACACAGAAATTGCATCGCAATAAAATACTAAACGCACAATGCCGACTTAAGTACAATAAGACTGACTCTTCCTACTGTCTATGCTTTGAACCATTCCTGCGACACTAGTTATAGTTTCCGATGCTTCACATCAAGTTTACTGTATCCCTCTTACTTTCTTATTGACCATGAAACACAGAAATTGCATCGGAATTAAATACAAAAGGCACAATGCCGACTTAAGTACAAGAAGACTGACTCTTCCTACTGTCTATGTTTTGAACCATTCCTGTTACACAAGTTATAGATTCCGATGCTTCACTTCCGGTTTACTGTATCCCTTGGACCTTCTTATTGACGATGAAACACAGAAATTGCATCGGAAGTAAATAGAAAAGGCACAATGCAGACTTAAGTACAAGAAGTCTGACTCTTCCTACTGTCTATGTTCGAACTATTCCTGTGACACTAGCTATAGATTCCGATGCTTCACTTCTGGATTACTGTACCCCTTGGACCTTCTTGTTGACGATGAAACACAGAAATTGCATCGGAATTAAATACAAAACGCACAATGCTGACTTAAGTAAAAGAAGACTGGCTCTTCTTGCAGACTATGTTTTGATTCATTCCTGTGACACTAGTTATAGATTCTGATGCTTCACTTCAGGTTTACTGTATCCCTTGGACCTTCTTATTGACGAGGAAACACAGAAATTGCATCGGAATTAAATACAAAAGGCACAATGCCGACTTAAGTACAAGTATACTGACTCTTCTTACTGTCTATGTTTTGAACCATCCTTGTGTCACTAGTTATAGATTCCGATGCTTCCCTCCAGGTTTACTGTATCCCTTGGACCTTCTTATAGGCGATGAAACACAGAAATTGCATCGGAATTAAATACAAAAGGCACAATGCCGAATTAAGCACAAGAAGACTGACTTATCTTACTGACTATGTTTTGAACCATTCCTGTGATACTAGTTATAGATTACGATGCTTCACTTCAGGTTTACTGGATACCTCTCACCTTCTAATTGACGATGAAACATAGAAATTGCATCGCAATTCAATACAAAAGGCACAATGCCGAATTAAGTAGAAGAAGACTGACTCTTCTTACTGTCTATGTTTTGAACCATTCATGTGCTTCACTTCAGGTTTACTGAATCCCTTGGACCTTCTTATTGACGATGAAACACAGAAATTGCATCGGAAATAAATACAAAACGCACAATGCTGACTTAAGTAAAAGAAGACTGGCTCTTCTTGCAGACTATGTTTTGATTCATTCCTGTGACACTAGTTATAGATTCTGATGCTTCACTTCAGGTTTACTGTATCCCTTGGACCTTCTTATTGACGAGGAAACACAGAAATTGCATCGGAATTAAATACAAAAGGCACAATGCCGACTTAAGTACAAGTATACTGACTCTTCTTACTGTCTATGTTTTGAACCATCCTTGTGTCACTAGTTATAGATTCCGATGCTTCCCTCCAGGTTTACTGTATCCCTTGGACCTTCTTATAGGCGATGAAACACAGAAATTGCATCGGAATTAAATACAAAAGGCACAATGCCGAATTAAGCACAAGAAGACTGACTTATCTTACTGACTATGTTTTGAACCATTCCTGTGATACTAGTTATAGATTACGATGCTTCACTTCAGGTTTACTGGATACCTCTCACCTTCTAATTGACGATGAAACATAGAAATTGCATCGCAATTCAATACAAAAGGCACAATGCCGAATTAAGTAGAAGAAGACTGACTCTTCTTACTGTTTATGTTTTGAACCATTCATGTGCTTCACTTCAGGTTTACTGAATCCCTTGGACCTTCTTATTGACGATGAAACACAGAAATTGCATCGGAAATAAATACAAAAAGCACATTGCCGACACAAGTACAAGAAAACTGACTCTTCTTACTGACTATGATTTGAACCATTCCTGTGACACTAGTTATAGATTCTGATGCTTCACTTCAGGTTTAATGTATCCCTTGGACCTTCTTATTGACGATGAAACACAGAAATTGCATCGCAATTAAATGCAAAAGGCACAATGCCGATTTAAGTACAATAAGACTGACTCTTCTTACTGGCTATGTTTTGAACCATTCCTGTGACAGTAGTTATAGATTCCGATGCTTCACTCCAGGTTTACTGTATCCCTTGGACCTGCTTATTGACGATGAAACACAGAAATTGCATCGGAATTAAGTAAAAAAGGCACAATTCCGACTTAAGTACAAGAAGACTGACCCTACTTACTGTCTATGTTTTGAACCTATCCTGTGACACTAGTTATAGATTCCGATGCTTCACTCCAGGTTTACTATATCCCTTGGACCTTCTTCTTGACGATGAAACACAAAAATTTCATAGGAATTAAATAGAAAAGGCACAATGCCGACTTAAGTACAAGAAGAGTGTCTCTTCCTACTGTCTATGGTTTGAACCATTCCTGTGACACTAGTTATAGATTCCGATGCTTCACTTCAGGTTTACTGTATCCCTCTGACCTTCTTATTGACGAAGAAACACAGAAATTGCATTGGAATTAAATACAAAATGCACAACGTCGACTTAAGTACAAGAAGACTGACTCTTCCCACTGTCTATGCTTTGAACCATTCCTGTGGCACTACTTATTTATTCCGATGCTTCACTTCAGGTTTACTGTATCCGTCTGAATTCTTATTGACGATGAAACGCAGAAATTGTTCGGAATTATATACAAAAGGCACAATACCGACTTAAGTACAAGAAGACTGACTCTTCTTACTGTCTATGTTTTGAACCATTCCTGTGACACTAGTTATAGAATACGATGCTTCACTTCAGATGTACTGTATCCCTCTGAACTTATTATTGACGATGAAACACAGAAATTGCAACGGAATTAAATACAAAAGGCACAATGCCGACTTAAGTACAAGAAGACTGACTCTTCTTACTGTCTATAATTGAACCAATCCTGTGACACTAGTTATAGATTCCGATGCTTCACATCAGGTTTACTGTATCCCTCAGACCTTCATATTGAAGGTGAAACACAGAAATTGCATCGGAATAACATACAAACGGCACAATGCTGACTTAAGTACACGAAGACTGACTCTTCCTACTGTGTATGTTTTGAACCATTCCTGTGACACTACTTATAGATTCCGATGCATCACTCCAGGTTTACTGTGTCCCTTGGGTCTTCTTATTGACGATGAAACACTGAAATTGCATCGGAATTAAATACAAAAGGCACAATGCAGACTTAAGTACAAGAAGACTGACTCTTCTTTCTGACAATGTTTTGAACCATTCCTGTGACACTAGTTATAGATTCCGATGCTTCACTTCAGGTTTACTGTATCCCTTGGACGTTCTTATTGACGATGAAACACAGAAATTGTATCGGAATTAAATACAAAAGGCACAATGCCGACTTAAGTACAAGAAGACTGACTCTTCCTACTGTCTATGTTTTGAACCATTTCTGAGACAGTAGTAATTGATTCCAGTGCTTCACTCCGGGTTTACTGTATCCCTTGGACCTTCTTATTGACGATGAAACCCTGAAATTGCATCGGAATTAAATACAAAAATCGCAATGCCGACGTAAGTACGAGAAGACTGACTCTTCTTACTGACTATGTTTGGAACCATTCCTGTGACGCTAGTTATAGATTCAGATGCTTCATTGAGGTTTACTGTATCCCTTGGACATTCTTATTAACGATGAAACACAGAAATTGCATCGGAATTAAATACAAAATGCACAATGCCGACTTAAGTACAAGAAGACTGGCTCTTCTTACTTTCTATGTTTTGAACCATTCCTGTGACACTAGTAATAGATTCCGATGCTTCACTCTAGGTTTACTGTATCCCTTGGACCTTCTTATTGACGCTGAAACACAGCAATTGCATCGGAATTAAATAGACAAGGCACAATGCCGACTTAAGTACAAGAAGACTGACTCTCCCTACTGTCTATGTTTTGAACCATTCCTGTAACACTAGATTCCGATGCTTCACTTCAGGTTTAATGTATCCCTTAGACCTTCTTGTTGACGATGAAACACAGAAATTGCATCGGAATTAAATACAAAAGCACAATGCCGACTTAAGCACGAGAAGACTTATTCTTCTTACTGACTATGTTTTGATTCATTTCTGTGACACTAGTTATAGATTCCGATGATTCACTCCAGGTTTACTGATTCCCTTGGACCTTCCTATAGACGATGAAACACAGAAATTGCATTGGAATTAAATACAAAAGGCACAATGCCGACTTAAGTACAAGAAGACTGACTCTTCTTACTGTCTATGTTTTGAACCATTCCTGTGACACTAGTAATAGATTCCGATGCTTCACTCTAGGTTTACTGTATCCCTTGGACCTTCTTATTGACGATGAAACACAGCAATTGCATCGGAATTAAATAGAGAAGGCATAATGCCGACTTAAGTACAAGAAGACTGACTCTTCCTACTTTCTATGTTTTGTACCATTCCTGTGACACTAGTTATAGATTCTAATGCTTCACTTCAGGTTTACTGTATCCCTCTGACCTTCTTATTGACGATGAAACACTGACATTGCATCGGAATTAAATACAAAAGGCACAATGCCGACTTAAGTACAAGAAGTCTGACTCTTCTTACTGACTATGCTTTGAACCATTCCTGTGACACTAGTTATAGATTCCGATGCTTCACTTCAGGTTTACTGTATCCCTCTGACCTTCTTATTGGCGATACAACACAGAAATTGCATCGGAATTAAATCCAAAATGCACAGTGTTGAATTAAGAACAACAAGACTGACTCTTCTTAGTGTCTATGATTTGAACCATTCCTGTGACACTAGTTATAGATTCCGATGCTTCACTCCAGGTTTTCTGTATCCCTTGGACCTTCTTATTTACAATGAAACACAGAAATTGCATCGGAATTTAATACAAAAGGCACAATGGCGTCTTAAGTACAAGAAGACTGACTCTTCTTACTGACTATGTTTTAAACCATTCCTGTGACACTAGTTATAGATTCCGGTCCTTCACTTCAGGTTTACTGGATCCCTTGGACCTACTTATTGACGATGAAACACAGAAATTGCATCGGAATTAAATACAAATGGCACAATGCCGGCTTAAGTACAAGAAGATTGACTCATCTTACTGTCTATGTTTAAACCATTCCTGTAACACTAGTTATAGATTCCGATGCTTCACTTCAGGTTTACTGTATCCCTTGGACCTTCTTATTGACGATGAAACACAGAAATTGCATCGGAATAAAATACTAAAGGCACAATGCCGACTTAAGTACAAAAAGACTGACTCTTCTCACTGTCTATGTTTAAACCATCCCTGTGACACTAGTTATAGATTCCGATGCTTCACTCCAGGTTTTCTGTATCCCTTGGACCTTCTTATTTACAATGAAACACAGAAATTGCATCGGAATTTAATACAAAAGGCACAATGGCGACTTAAGTACAAGAAGACTGACTCTTCTTACTGACTATGCTTTGAACCATTCCTGTGACACTAGTTATAGATTCCGATGCTTAACTCCCGGTTTACTGTATCCCTTGGACCTTCTTATTGAGGATGAAACACAAAAATTGCATCGGAATTAAGTACAAAAGGCACATTGCGGACTTAAGTACAAGAATACTGACTCTTCCTACTGACTATGATTTGAACCATTCCTGTGACACTAGTTATAGATTCCGATTCTTCACTCCAGGTTTACTGTTTCCCTTGGACCACCTTATTGACAATGAAACATAGAAATTGCATCGGAATTAAATACAAAAGGCACAATGCCGACTTAAGTACAAGAAGACTGACTCTTCTTACTGACTACGTTTTGAACCATTCCTGTAACACTAGTTATAGATTCCGGTGCTTCACTTCAGGTTTACTGTACCCCTTGGACTTTCTTATTGACGAGCAAACACAGAAACTGCATCGGAATTAAATACAAAGGGCACAATGCCGACTTAAGTACAAGTATACTGACTCTTCTTACTGTCTATGTTTTGAACCATCCTTGTTTCACTAGTTATAGATTCCGATGCTTCAATCCAGGTTTACTGTATCTCTTGGACTTTCTTATAGGCGATGAAACACAGAAATTGCATCGGAATTAAATACAAAAGGCACAATGCCGACTTAAGCACAAGAAGACTGACTTATCTTACTGACTATGTTTGAACCATTCCTGTGACACTAGTTATAGATTCCGATGCTTCACTTCAGGTTTACTGGATACCTCTCACCTTCTAATTGACGATGAAACATAGAAATTGTATCGGAATTAAATACAAAAGGCACAATGCCGAATTAAGTACAAGAAGACTGACTCTTCTTACTGTCTATGTTTTGAACCATTCATGTGCTTCACTTCAGGTTTACTGTATCCCTTGGACCTTCTTATTGACGATGAAACACAGAAATTGCATCGGAAATAAATACAAAAGGCACATTGCCGACTCAAATACAAGAAAACTGACTCTTCTTACTGACTATGATTAGAACCATTCCTGTGTCACTAGTTATAGAATCTGATGCTTCACGTCAGGTTTACTGTATCCCTTGGACCTTCTTATTGACGATGAAACACAGAAATTGCATCGGAATTAAATGCAAAAGGCACAATGCCGACTTAAGTACAAGAAGACTGACTCTCCTTACTGACTATGTTTTGAACCATTCCTGTGACACTAGTTATAGATTCCGATGCTTCACTTCAGGTTTACTGTATCCCCCTGACCTTCTTATTGACGAAGAAACACAGAAATTGCATCGGAATTAAATACAAAATGCACAACGCCGACTTACGTACAAGAAGACTGACTCTACCCACTGTCTATGCTTTGAACCATTCCTGTTACACTAGTTATAGATTCCGATGCTTCACTTCAGGTTTACTGTATTCCTTGGACCTTCTTATTGACGATGAAACACAGAAATTGCTTCGGAATTAAATACAAAAGGCACAATGCCGACTTTAGTACAAGAAGAATGACTCTTCTTATTGACTATGTTTTGACTCATTCCTGTGACACTAGTTATACATTCTGATGCTTCGCTCCAGGTTCACTGTATCCCTTGGACCTTCTTATTGACGAGGAAACACAGAAATCGCAACGGAATTAAATACAAAAGGCACAATGCCGACGTAAGTACAAGTATACTGACTCTTCTTACTGTCTATGATTTTAACCATCCTTGTGTCACTAGTTATAGATTCCGATGCTTCACTCCAGGTTTACTATATCCCTTGGACCTTCTTATAGGGGATGAAAACACAGAAATTGCAACGGAATTAAATACAAAAGGCACAATGCCGACTTAAGCACAAGAAGACTGACTTATCTTACTGACTATGTTTTGAACCATTCCTGTGACACTAGTTATAGATTCCGATGCTTCACTTCCGGTTAACTGGATACCTCTCACCTTCTAATTGACGATGAAACATAGAAATTGCATCGGAAGTAAATACAAAAGGCACAATGCTGAATTAAGTACAAGAAGACTGACTCTTCTTACTGTCTATGTTTTGAACCATTCATGTGCTTCATTTCAGGTTTACTGTATCCCTTGGACCTTCTTATTGACGATGAAACACAGAAATTGCATCGGAAATAAATACAAAAGGCACATTGCCGACTCAAGTACAAGAAAACTGACTCTTCTTACTGACTATGATTAGAACCATTCCTGTGACACTAGTTATAGATTCCGATGCTTGACTTCAGATTACTGTATCCCTCTGACCTTCTTATTGACTATGAAACACAGAAATGGCATCGGAATTAAATACTAAAGGCACAATGCCGATTTAAGTACAAGAAGACTGACTCTTCTTACTGTCTATGTTTTGAACCATTCCTGTGACAGTAGTTATGGATTCCGATGCTTCACTCCAGGTTTACTGTATCCCTTGGACCTTCTTATTGACGATGAAACACAGAAATTGCATCGGAATTAAATAAAAAAGGCACAATGCCGACTTAAGTACAAGAAGACTGACCCTACTTACTGTCTATGATTTGAACCTATCCTGTGATACTAGTTATAGATTCCGATGCTTCACTCCAGGTTTACTATATCCCTTGGACCTTCTTATTGACGATGAAACACAAAAATTTCATAGGAATTAAATAGAAAAGGCACAATGCCGAGTTAAGTACAAGAAGACTGTCTCTTCCTACTGTCTATGTTTGGAACCATTCCTGTGACACTAGTTACAGATTCCGATGCTTCACTTCAGGTTTACTGTATCCCCCCTGACCTTCTTATTGACGAAGAAACACAGAAATTGCATCGGAATTAAATACAAAATGCACAACGCCGACTTAAGTACAAGAAGACTGACTCTACCCACTGTCTATGCTTTGAACCATTCCTGTTACACTAGTTATAGATTCCGATGCTTCACTTCAGGTTTACTGTATTCCTTGGACCTTCTTATTGACGATGAAACACAGAAATTGCTTTGGAATTAAATACAAAAGGCACAATGCCGACTTTAGTACAAGAAGAATGACTCTTCTTATTGACTATGTTTTGATTCATTCCTGTGACAGTAGTTATACATTCTGATGCTTCACTCCAGGTTTACTGTATCCCTTGGACCATGTTATTGACGATGAAACACCAAAATTTCATAGGAATTAAATAGAAAAGACACAATGCCGACTTAAGTACAAGAAGGCTGTCTCTTCCTACTGTCTATGTTTTGAACCATTCCTGTGACACTAGTTATAGATTCCGATGCTTCACTTCAGGTGTTTACTGTATCCCCCTGACCTTCTTATTGACGAAGAAACACAGAAATTGCATCGGAATTAAATACAAAATGCACAACGCCGACTTAAGTACAAGAAGACTGACTCTACCTACTGTCTATGCTTTGAACCATTCGTGTTACACTAGTTATAGATTCCGATGCTTCACTTCAGGTTTACTGTATTCCTTGGACCTTCTTATTGACGATGAAAACACAGAAATTGCTTCGGAATTAAATACAAAAGGCACAATGCCGACTTTAGTACAAGAAGAATGACTCTTCTTATTGACTATGTTTTGATTCATTCCTGTGACACTAGTTATACATTCTGATGCTTCACTCCAGGTTTACTGTATCCCTTGGACCTTCTTATTGACGAAGAAACACAGAAATCGCATCGGAATTAAACACAGAAGGCACAATGCCGACTTAAGTACAAGTATACTGACTCTTCTTACTGTCTGTGATTTTAACCATCCTTGTGTCACTAGTTATAGATTCCGATGCTTCACTCCAGGTTTACTGTATCCCTTGGACCTTCTTATAGGGGATGAAACACAGAAATTGCATCGGAATTAAATACAAAAGGCACAATGCCGACTTAAGCACAAGAAGACTGACTTATCTTACTGACTATGCTTTGAACCATTCCTGTGACACTAGTTATAGATTCCGATGCTTCACTTCCGGTTAACTGGATACCTCTCACCTTCTAATTGACGATGAAACATAGAAATTGCATCGGAAGTAAATACAAAAGGCACAATGCCGAATTAAGTACAAGAAGACTGACTCTTCTTACTGTCTATGTTTTGAACCATTCATGTGCTTCACTTCAGGTTTACTGTATCCCTTGGACCTTCTTATTGACGATGAAACACAGAAATTGCATCGGAAATAAATACAAAAGGCACATTGCCGACTCAAGTACAAGAAAACTGACTCTTTCTTACTGACTATGATTAGAACGATTCCTGTGACACTAGTTATAGATTCTGATGCTTCACTTCAGGTTTACTGTATCCCTTGGACCTTCTTATTGTCGATAAAACACAGAAATTGCATCGGAATTAAATGCAAAAGGCACAATGCCGACTCAAGTACAAGAAGACTGACTCTTCTTACTGACTATGTTTTTGAACCATTCCTGTGACACTAGTTATAGATTCCGATGCTTGACTTCAGATTACTGTATCCCTCTGACCTTCTTATTGACTATGAAACACAGAAAATGGCATCGGAATTAAATACTAAACGCACAATGCCGATTTAAGTACAAGAAGACTGACTCTTCTTACTGTCTATGTTTTGAACCATTCCTGTGACAGTAGTTATGGATTCCGATGCTTCACTCCAGGTTTACTGTATCCCTTGGACCTTCTTATTGACGATGAAACACAGAAATTGCATCGGGAATTAAATAAAAAAGGCACAATGCCGACTTAAGTACAAGAAGACTGAGCCTACTTACTGTCTATGATTTGAACCAATCCTGTGATACTAGTTATAGATTCCGATGCTTCACTCCAGGTTTACTATATCCCTTGGACCTTCTTATTGACGATGAAACACAAAAATTTCATAGGAATCAAATAGAAAAGGCACAATGCCGACTTAAGTACAAGAAGACTGTCTCTTCCTACTGTCTATGTTTGGAACCATTCCTGTGACACTAGTTATAGATTCCGATGCTTCGCTTCAGGTTTACTGTATCCCTCTCACCTTCTTATTGACGAAGAAACACAGAAATTGCATCGGAATTAAATACAAAATGCACAACGCCGACTTAAGTACAAGAAGACCGACTCTTCCCCACTGTCTATGCTTTGAACCATTCCTGTTACACTAGGTATAGATTCCGATGCTTCACTTCAGGTTAACTGTATTCCTTGGACCTTCTTATTGACGATGAAACACAGGAAATTGCTTCGGAATTAAATACAAAAAGGCACAATGCCGACTTTAGTACAAGAAGATTATTGACTATGTTTTGATTCATTCCTGTGACACTAGTTATACATTCCGAAGCTTCACTCCAGGTTTACTGTATCCCTTGGACCTTCTTATTGAGGATGAAACACAAAAATTGCATCGGAATTAAGTAAAAAGGCACATTGCCGACTTAAGTACAAGAATATTGACTCTTCCTACTGACTATGATTAGAACCATTCCTGTGACACTAGTTATAGATTCTGATGCTTCACTTCAGGTTTACTGTATCCCTTGGACCTTCTTATTGTCGATGAAACACAGAAATTGCATCGGAATTAAATGCAAAAGGCACAATGCAGACTCAAGTACAAGAAGACTGACTCTTCTTACTGACTATGTTTTGAACCATTCCTGTGACACTAGTTATAGATTCCGATGCTTGACTTCAGATTACTGTATCCCTCTGACCTTCTTATTGACTATGAAACACAGAAATGGAATCGGAATTAAATACTAAAGGCACAATGCCGATTTAAGTACAAGAAGACTGACTCTTCTTACTGTCTATGTTTTGAACCATTCCTGTGACAGTAGTTATGGATTCCGATGCTTCACTCCAGGTTTACTGTATCCCTTGGACCATCTTATTGACGATGAAACACAGAAATTGCATCGGAATTAAATAAAAAAGGCACAATGCCGACTTAAGTACAAGAAGACTGACCCTACTTACTGTCTATGATTTGAACCTATCCTGTGATACTAGTTATAGATTCCGATGCTTCACTCCAGGTTTACTATATCCCTTGGACCTTCTTATTGACGATGAAACACAAAAATTTCATAGGAATTAAATAGAAAAGGCACAATGCCGACTTAAGTACAAGAAGACTGTCTCTTCCTACTGTCTATGTTTGGAACCATTCCTGTGATACTAGTTACAGATTCCGATGCTTCACTTCAGGTTTACTGTATCCCCCTGACCTTCTTATTGACGAAGAAACACAGAAATTGCATCGGAATTAAATACAAAATGCTCAACGCCGACTTAAGTACAAGAAGACTGACTCTACCCACTGTCTATGCTTTGAACCATTCCTGTTACACTAGTTATAGATTCCGATGCTTCACTTCAGGTTTACTGTATTCCTTGGACCTTCTTATTGACGATGAAACACAGAAATTGCTTCGGAATTAAATACAAAAGGCACAATGCCGACTTTAGTACATGAAGAATGACTCTTCTTATTGACTATGTTTTGTTTCATTCCTGTGACACTAGTTATACATTCTGATGCTTCACTCCAGGTTTACTGTATCCCTTGGACCATCTTATTGACGATGAAACACCAAAATTTCATAGGAATTAAATAGAAAAGACACAATGCCGACTTAAGCACAAGAAGGCTGTCTCTTCCTACTGTCTATGTTTTGAACCATTCCTGTGACACTAGTTATAGATTCCGATGCTTCACTTCAGGTTTACTGTATCCCCCTGACCTTCTTATTGACGAAGAAACACAGAAATTGCATCGGAATTAAATACAAAATGCACAACGCCGACTTAAGTACAAGAAGACTGACTCTACCTACTGTCTATGCTTTGAACCATTCGTGTTACACTAGTTATAGATTCCGATGCTTCACTTCAGGTTTACTGTATTCCTTGGACCTTCTTATTGACGATGAAACACAGAAATTGCTTCGGAATTAAATACAAAAGGCACAATGCCGACTTTAGTACAAGAAGAATGACTCTTCTTATTGACTATGTTTTGATTCATTCCTGTGACACTAGTTATACATTCTGATGCTTCACTCCAGGTTTACTGTATCCCTTGGACCTTCTTATTGACGAAGAAACACAGAAATCGCATCGGAATTAAACACAGAAGGCACAATGCCGACTTAAGTACAAGTATACTGACTCTTCTTACTGTCTACGATTTTAACCATCCTTGTGTCACTAGTTATAGATTCCGATGCTTCACTCCAGGTTTACTGTATCCCTTGGACCTTCTTATAGGGGATGAAACACAGAAATTGCATCGGAATTAAATACAAAAGGCACAATGCCGACTTAAGCACAAGAAGACTGACTTATCTTACTGACTATGTTTTGAACCATTCCTGTGACACTAGTTATAGATTCCGATGCTTCACTTCCGGTTAACTGGATACCTCTCACCTTCTAATTGACGATGAAACATAGAAATTGCATCGGAAGTAAATACAAAAGGCACAATGCCGAATTAAGTACAAGAAGACTGACTCTTCTTACTGTCTATGTTTTGAACCATTCATGTGCTTCACTTCAGGTTTACTGTATCCCTTGGACCTTCTTATTGACGATGAAACACAGAAATTGCATCGGAAATAAATACAAAAGGCACATTGCCGACTCAAGTACAAGAAAACTGACTCTTCTTACTGACTATGATTAGAACGATTCCTGTGACACTAGTTATAGATTCTGATGCTTCACTTCAGGTTTACTGTATCCCTTGGACCTTCTTATTGAGGATGAAACACAAAAATTGCATCGGAATTAAGTACAAAAGGCACATTGCGGACTTAAGTACAAGAATACTGACTCTTCCTACTGACTATGATTTGAACCATTCCTGTGACACTAGTTATAGATTCCGATTCTTCACTCCAGGTTTACTGTTTCCCTTGGACCACCTTATTGACAATGAAACATAGAAATTGCATCCGAATTAAATACAAAAGGCACAATGCCGACTTAAGTACAAGAAGACTGACTCTTCTTTTTGACTACGTTTTGAACCATTCCTGTAACACTAGTTATAGATTCCGGTGCTTCACTTCAGGTTTACTGTACCCCTTGGACTTTCTTATTGACGAGCAAACACAGAAACTGCATCGGAATTAAATACAAAGGGCACAATGCCGACTTAAGTACAAGTATACTGACTCTTCTTACTGTCTATGTTTTGAACCATCCTTGTTTCACTAGTTATAGATTCCGATGCTTCAATCCAGGTTTACTGTATCTCTTGGACCTTCTTATAGGCGATGAAACACAGAAATTGCATCGGAATTAAATACAAAAGGCACAATGCCGACTTAAGCACAAGAAGACTGACTTATCTTACTGACTATGTTTGAACCATTCCTGTGACACTAGTTATAGATTCCGATGCTTCACTTCAGGTTTACTGGATACCTCTCACCTTCTAATTGACGATGAAACATAGAAATTGTATCGGAATTAAATACAAAAGGCACAATGCCGAATTAAGTACAAGAAGACTGACTCTTCTTACTGTCTATGTTTTGAACCATTCATGTGCTTCACTTCAGGTTTACTGTATCCCTTGGACCTTCTTATTGACGATGAAACACAGAAATTGCATCGGAAATAAATACAAAAGGCACATTGCCGACTCAAGTACAAGAAAACTGACTCTTCTTACTGACTATGATTAGAACCATTCCTGTGTCACTAGTTATAGAATCTGATGCTTCACGTCAGGTTTACTGTATCCCTTGGACCTTCTTATTGACGATGAAACACAGAAATTGCATCGGAATTAAATGCAAAAGGCACAATGCCGACTTAAGTACAAGAAGACTGACTCTCCTTACTGACTATGTTTTGAACCATTCCTGTGACACTAGTTATAGATTCCGATGCTTGACTTCAGATTACTGCATCCCTCTGACCTTCTTATTGACTATGAAACACAGAAATTGCATCGGAATTAAATACTAAAGGCACAATGCCGATTTAAGTACAAGAAGACTGACTCTTCTTACTCTCTATGTTTTGAACCATTCCTGTGACAGTAGTTATAGATTCCGATGCTTCACTCCAGGTTTACTGTATCCCTTGGACCTTCATATTGACGATGAAACACAGAAATTGCATCGGAATTACATAAAAAAGGCACAATGCCGACTTAAGTACAAGAAGACTGACCCTACTTACTGTCTATGTTTTGAACCTATTCTGTGACACTAGTTATAGATTCCGATGCTTCACTCCAGGTTTACTATATCCCTTGGACCTTCTTATTGACGATGAAACACAAAAATTCATAGGAATTAAATAGAAAAGACACAATGCCGACTTAGGTACAAGAAGGCTGTCTCTACCTACTGTCTATGTTTTGAACCATTCCTGTGACACTAGTTATAGATTCCGATGCTTCACTTCAGGTTTACTGTATCCCCCTGACCTTCTTATTGACGAAGAAACACAGAAATTGCATCGGAATTAAATACAAAATGCACAACGCCGACTTAAGTACAAGAAGACTGACTCTACCCACTGTCTATGCTTTGAACCATTCCTGTTACACTAGTTATAGATTCCGATGCTTCACTTCAGGTTTACTGTATTCCTTGGACCTTCTTATTGACGATGAAACACAGAAATTGCTTCGGAATTAAATACAAAAGGCACAATGCCGACTTTAGTACAAGAAGAATGACTCCTCTTATTGACTATGTTTTGACTCATTCCTGTGACACTAGTTATACATTCTGATGCTTCGCTCCAGGTTCACTGTATCCCTTGGACCTTCTTATTGACGAGGAAACACAGAAATCGCATCGGAATTAAATACAAAAGGCACAATGCCGACGTAAGTACAAGTATACTGACTCTTCTTACTGTCTATGATTTAACCATCCTTGTGTCACTAGTTATAGATTCCGATGCTTCACTCCAGGTTTACTATATCCCTTGGACCTTCTTATAGGGGATGAAACACAGAAATTGCAACGGAATTAAATACAAAAGGCACAATGCCGACTTAAGCACAAGAAGACTGACTTATCTTACTGACTATGTTTTGAACCATTCCTGTGACACTAGTTATAGATTCCGATGCTTCACTTCCGGTTAACTGGATACCTCTCACCTTCTAATTGACGATGAAACATAGAAATTGCATCGGAAGTAAATACAAAAGGCACAATGCTGAATTAAGTACAACAAGACTGACTCTTCTTACTGTCTATGTTTTGAACCATTCATGTGCTTCACTTCAGGTTTACTGTATCCCTTGGACCTTCTTATTGACGATGAAACACAGAAATTGCATCGGAAATAAATACAAAAGGCACATTGCCGACTCAAGTACAAGAAAACTGACTCTTCTTACTGACTATGATTAGAACCATTCCTGTGACACTAGTTATAGATTCTGATGCTTCACTTCAGGTTTACTGTATCCCTTGGACCTTCTTATTGTCGATGAAACACAGAAATTGCATCGGAATTAAATGCAAAAGGCACAATGCAGACTCAAGTACAAGAAGACTGACTCTTCTTACTGACTATGTTTTGAACCATTCCTGTGACACTAGTTATAGATTCCGATGCTTGACTTCAGATTACTGTATCCCTCTGACCTTCTTATTGACTATGAAACACAGAAATGGCATCGGAATTAAATACTAAAGGCACAATGCCGATTTAAGTACAAGAAGACTGACTCTTCTTACTGTCTATGTTTTGAACCATTCCTGTGACAGTAGTTATGGATTCCGATGCTTCACTCCAGGTTTACTGTATCCCTTGGACCTTCTTATTGACGATGAAACACAGAAATTGCATCGGAATTAAATAAAAAAGGCACAATGCCGACTTAAGTACAAGAAGACTGACCCTACTTACTGTCTATGATTTGAACCTATCCTGTGATACTAGTTATAGATTCCGATGCTTCACTCCAGGTTTACTATATCCCTTGGACCTTCTTATTGACGATGAAACACAAAAATTTCATAGGAATTAAATAGAAAAGGCACAATGCCGACTTAAGTACAAGAAGACTGTCTCTTCCTACTGTCTATGTTTGGAACCATTCCTGTGACACTAGTTACAGATTCCGATGCTTCACTTCAGGTTTACTGTATCCCCCTGACCTTCTTATTGACGAAGAAACACAGAAATTGCATCGGAATTAAATACAAAATGCACAACGCCGACTTAAGTACAAGAAGACTGACTCTACCCACTGTCTATGCTTTGAACCATTCCTGTTACACTAGTTATAGATTCCGATGCTTCACTTCAGGTTTACTGTATTCCTTGGACCTTCTTATTGACGATGAAACACAAAAATGGCTTCGGAATTAAATACAAAAGGCACAATGCCGACTTTAGTACAAGAAGAATGACTCTTCTTATTGACTATGTTTTGATTCATTCCTGTGACACTAGTTATACATTCTGATGCTTCACTCCAGGTTTACTGTATCCCTTGGACCATCTTATTGACGATGAAACACCAAAATTTCATAGGAATTAAATAGAAAAGACACAATGCCGACTTAAGTACAAGAAGGCTGTCTCTTCCTACTGTCTATGTTTTGAACCATTCCTGTGACACTAGTTATAGATTCCGATGCTTCACTTCAGGTTTACTGTATCCCCCTGACCTTCTTATTGACGAAGAAACACAGAAATTGCATCGGAATTAAATACAAAATGCACAACGCCGACTTAAGTACAAGAAGACTGACTCTACCTACTGTCTATGCTTTGAACCATTCGTGTTACACTAGTTATAGATTCCGATGCTTCACTTCAGGTTTACTGTATTCCTTGGACCTTCTTATTGACGATGGAACACAGAAATTGCTTCGGAATTAAATACAAAAGGCACAATGCCGACTTTAGTACAAGAAGAATGACTCTTCTTATTGACTATGTTTTGATTCATTCCTGTGACACTAGTTATACATTCTGATGCTTCACTCCAGGTTTACTGTATCCCTTGGACCTTCTTATTGACGAAGAAACACAGAAATCGCATCGGAATTAAACACAGAAGGCACAATGCCGACTTAAGTACAAGTATACTGGCTCTTCTTACTGTCTATGATTTTAACCATCCTTGTGTCACTAGTTATAGATTCCGATGCTTCACTCCAGGTTTACTGTATCCCTTGGACCTTCTTATAGGGGATGAAACACAGAAATTGCATCGGAATTAAATACAAAAGGCACAATGCCGACTTAAGCACAAGAAGACTGACTTATCTTACTGACTATGTTTTGAACCATTCCTGTGACACTAGTTATAGATTCCGATGCTTCACTTCCGGTTAACTGGATACCTCTAACCTTCTAATTGACGATGAAACATAGAAATTGCATCGGAAGTAAATACAAAAGGCACAATGCCGAATTAAGTACAAGAAGACTGACTCTTCTTACTGTCTATGTTTTGAACCATTCATGTGCTTCACTTCAGGTTTACTGTATCCCTTGGACCTTCTTATTGACGATGAAACACAGAAATTGCATCGGAAATAAATACAAAAGGCACATTGCCGACTCAAGTACAAGAAAACTGACTCTTCTTACTGACTATGATTAGAACGATTCCTGTGACACTAGTTATAGATTCTGATGCTTCACTTCAGGTTTACTGTATCCCTTGGACCTTCTTATTGTCGATAAAACACAGAAATTGCATCGGAATTAAATGCAAAAGGCACAATGCCGACTCAAGTACAAGAAGACTGACTCTTCTTACTGACTATGTTTTGAACCATTCCTGTGACACTAGTTATAGATTCCGATGCTTGACTTCAGATTACTGTATCCCTCTGACCTTCTTATTGACTATGAAACACAGAAATGGCATCGGAATTAAATACTAAAGGCACAATGCCGATTTAAGTACAAGAAGACTGACTCTTCTTACTGTCTATGTTTTGAACCATTCCTGTGACAGTAGTTATGGATTCCGATGCTTCACTCCAGGTTTACTGTATCCCTTGGACCTTCTTATTGACGATGAAACACAGAAATTGCATCGGAATTAAATAAAAAAGGCACAATGCCGACTTAAGTACAAGAAGACTGACCCTACTTACTGTCTATGATTTGAACCTACCCTGTGATACTAGTTATAGATTCCGATGCTTCACTCCAGGTTTACTATATCCCTTGGACCTTCTTATTGACGATGAAACACAAAAATTTCATAGGAATCAAATAGAAAAGGCACAATGCCGACTTAAGTACAAGAAGACTGTCTCTTCCTACTGTCTATGTTTGGAACCATTGCTGTGACACTAGTTATAGATTCCGATGCTTCGCTTCAGGTTTACTGTATCCCTCTCACCTTCTTATTGACGAAGAAACACAGAAATTGCATCGGAATTAAATACAAAATGCACAACGCCGACTTAAGTACAAGAAGACCGACTCTTCCCACTGTCTCTGCTTTGAACCATTCCTGTTACACTAAGTATAGATTCCGATGCTTCACTTCAGGTTAACTGTATTCCTTGGACCTTCTTATTGACGATGAAACACAGAAATTGCTTCGGAATTAAATACAAAAGGCACAATGCCGACTTTAGTACAAGAAGACTGACTCTTCTTATTGACTATGTTTTGATTCATTCCTGTGACACTAGTTATACATTCCGAAGCTTCACTCCAGGTTTACTGTATCCCTTGGACCTTCTTATTGAGGATGAAACACAAAAATTGCATCGGAATTAAGTAAAAAGGCACATTGCCGACTTAAGTACAAGAATATTGACTCTTCCTACTGACTATGATTAGAACCATTCCTGTGACACTAGTTATAGATTCTGATGCTTCACTTCAGGTTTACTGTATCCCTTGGACCTTCTTATTGTCGATGAAACACAGAAATTGCATCGGAATTAAATGCAAAAGGCACAATGCAGACTCAAGTACAAGAAGACTGACTCTTCTTACTGACTATGTTTTGAACCATTCCTGTGACACTAGTTATAGATTCCGATGCTTGACTTCAGATTACTGTATCCCTCTGACCTTCTTATTGACTATGAAACACAGAAATGGCATCGGAATTAAATACTAAAGGCACAATGCCGATTTAAGTACAAGAAGACTGACTCTTCTTACTGTCTATGTTTTGAACCATTCCTGTGACAGTAGTTATGGATTCCGATGCTTCACTCCAGGTTTACTGTATCCCTTGGACCTTCTTATTGACGATGAAACACAGAAATTGCATCGGAATTAAATAAAAAAGGCACAATGCCGACTTAAGTACAAGAAGACTGACCCTACTTACTGTCTATGATTTGAACCTATCCTGTGATACTAGTTATAGATTCCGATGCTTCACTCCAGGTTTACTATATCCCTTGGACCTTCTTATTGACGATGAAACACAAAAATTTCATAGGAATTAAATAGAAAAGGCACAATGCCGACTTAAGTACAAGAAGACTGTCTCTTCCTACTGTCTATGTTTGGAACCATTCCTGTGACACTAGTTACAGATTCCGATGCTTCACTTCAGGTTTACTGTATCCCCCTGACCTTCTTATTGACGAAGAACCACAGAAATTGCATCGGAATTAAATACAAAATGCACAACGCCGACTTAAGTACAAGAAGACTGACTCTACCCACTGTCTATGCTTTGAACCATTCCTGTTACACTAGTTATAGATTCCGATGCTTCACTTCAGGTTTACTGTATTCCTTGGACCTTCTTATTGACGATGAAACACAGAAATTGCTTCGGAATTAAATACAAAAGGCACAATGCCGACTTTAGTACATGAAGAATGACTCTTCTTATTGACTATGTTTTGATTCATTCCTGTGACACTAGTTATACATTCTGATGCTTCACTCCAGGTTTACTGTATCCATTGGACCATCTTATTGACGATGAAACACCAAAATTTCATAGGAATTAAATAGAAAAGACACAATGCCGACTTAAGTACAAGAAGGCTGTCTCTTCCTACTGTCTATGTTTTGAACCATTTCTGTGACACTAGTTATAGATTCCGATGCTTCACTTCAGGTTTACTGTATCCCCCTGACCTTCTTATTGACGAAGAAACACAGAAATTGCATCGGAATTAAATACAAAATGCACAACGCCGACTTAAGTACAAGAAGACTGACTCTACCTACTGTCTATGCTTTGAACCATTCGTGTTACACTAGTTATAGATTCCGATGCTTCACTTCAGGTTTACTGTATTCCTTGGACCTTCTTATTGACGATGAAACACAGAAATTGCTTCGGAATTAAATACAAAAGGCACAATGCCGACTTTAGTACAAGAAGAATGACTCTTCTTATTGACTATGTTTTGATTCATTCCTGTGACACTAGTTATACATTCTGATGCTTCACTCCAGGTTTACTGTATCCCTTGGACCTTCTTATTGACGAAGAAACACAGAAATCGCATCGGAATTAAACACAGAAGGCACAATGCCGACTTAAGTACAAGTATACTGACTCTTCTTACTGTCTATGATTTTAACCATCCTTGTGTCACTAGTTATAGATTCCGATGCTTCACTCCAGGTTTACTGTATCCCTTGGACCTTCTTATAGGGGATGAAACACAGAAATTGCATCGGAATTAAATACAAAAGGCACAATGCTGACTTAAGCACAAGAAGACTGACTTATCTTACTGACTATGTTTTGAACCATTCCTGTGACACTAGTTATAGATTCCGATGCTTCACTTCCGGTTAACTGGATACCTCTCACCTTCTAATTGACGATGAAACATAGAAATTGCATCGGAAGTAAATACAAAAGGCACAATGCCGAATTAAGTACAAGAAGACTGACTCTTCTTACTGTCTATGTTTTGAACCATTCATGTGCTTCACTTCAGGTTTACTGTATCCCTTGGACCTTCTTATTGACGATGAAACACAGAAATTGCATCGGAAATAAATACAAAAGGCACATTGCCGACTCAAGTACAAGAAAACTGACTCTTCTTACTGACTATGATTAGAACGATTCCTGTGACACTAGTTATAGATTCTGATGCTTCACTTCAGGTTTACTGTATCCCTTGGACCTTCTTATTGTCGATAAAACACAGAAATTGCATCGGAATTAAATGCAAAAGGCACAATGCCGACTCATTACAAGAAGACTGACTCTTCTTATTGACTATGTTTTGATTCATTCCTGTGACACTAGTTATACATTCCGAAGCTTCACTCCAGGTTTACTGTATCCCTTGGACCTTCTTATTGAGGATGAAACACAAAAATTGCATCGGAATTAAGTAAAAAGGCACATTGCCGACTTAAGTACAAGAATATTGACTCTTCCTACTGACTATGATTAGAACCATTCCTGTGACACTAGTTATAGATTCTGATGCTTCACTTCAGGTTTACTGTATCCCTTGGACCTTCTTATTGTCGATGAAACACAGAAATTGCATCGGAATTAATTGCAAAAGGCACAATGCCGACTTAAGTACAAGAAGACTGACTCTTCTTACTGACTATGTTTTGAACCATTCCTATGACACTAGTTATAGATTCCGATGTTTGACTTCAGATTACTGTATCCCTCTGACCTTCTTATTGACTATGAATCACAGAAATGGCATCGGAATTTAATACTAAAGGCACAATGCCGATTTAAGTACAAGAAGACCGAGTCTTCTTACTGTCTATGTTTTGAACCATTCCTGTGACAGTAGTTATGGATACCGATGCATCACTCCAGGTTTACTGTATCCCTTGGACCTTCTTATTGACGATGAAACACAGAAATTGCATCGGAATTAAATAAAAAAGGCACAATGCCGACTTCAGTACAAGAAGACAGACTCTTCCTACTGTCTATGTTTTGAACCATTTCTGTGACACTAGTTATAGATTCCTATGCTTCACTCCAGGTTTACTGTATCCCTTGGACCTTCTTATTGACGATGAACCACTGAAATTGCATCGGAATTAAATACAAAAAGCACAATGCCGACTTAAGCTCAAGAAGCCTTATTCTTCTTACTGACTATGTTTTGATTCATTCCTGTGACACTAGTTATAGATTCCGATGCTTCACTCCAGGTTTACTGAATCCCTTGGACCTTCCTATTGACGATGAAACACAGAAATTGCATCCGAAATAAATACAAAAGGCTCAATGACGACTTAAGTCCAAGAAGACTGACTCTTCTTACTGACTATGTTTTGAACCATTCCTGTGACACTAGTTATAGATTCCGATGCTTCACTCCCGGTTTACTGTATCCCTTGGACCTTCTTATTGACGATGAAACACAGAAATTGCATCGGAATTAAATACAAAAGGTACAATGCCGACTTAAGTACAAGAAGACTGACTCTTCTTACTGTCTATGTTTTGAACCATTCCTGTGACACTAGTAATAGATTCCGATGCTTCACTCTAGGTTTACTGTATCCCTTGGACCTTGTAATTGACGTTGAAACACAGCAATTGCATCGGAATTAAATAGAGAAGGCACAATGCCGACTTAAGTACAAGAAGACTGACTCTTCCTACTTTCTATGTTTTGTACCTTTCCTGTAACACTAGTTACAGATTCGGATGCTTCACTTCAGGTTTACTGTATCCCTCTGACCTTCTTATTGACGATGAAACACAGAAATTGCCTCGGAATTAAATACAAAAGGCACAATGCCGGCTAAAGTACAAGAAGACTGACTCTTCTTACTGACTATGCTTTGAACCATTCCTGTGACACTAGTTATAGATTCCGATGCTTCACTTCAGGTTTACTGTATCCCTCTGACCTTCTTATTGACGATGAAACACAGAAATTGCATCGGAATTCAATCCAAAAGGCACAGTGCCGAATTAAGTACAAGAAGACTGACTCTTCTTCGTGTCTATGATTCGAACCATTCCTGTGACACTAGTTATAGATTCCGATGCTTCACTTCAGGTTTACTGTATCACTTGGACCTTCTTATTTACAATGAAACACAGAAATTGCATCGGAATTTAATACAAAAGGCACAATGGCGACTTAAGTACAAGAAGACTGACTCTTCTTACTGACTATGTTTTGAACCATTCCTGTGACACTAGTCATAGATTCCGGTGCTTCACTTCAGGTTTACTGGATCCCTTGGACCTACTTATTGACGATGAAACACAGAAATTGCATCGGAATTAAATACAAAGGGCACAATGCCGACTTAAGTACAAAAAGACTGACTCTCCCTACTGTCTATGATTTGAACCATTCCTGTAACACTAGTTTTAGATTCCGATGCTTCACTTCAGGTTTTCTGTATCCCTCTGACCTTCTTATAGATGATGAAACACAGAAATTGCATCGGAATTAAATAAAAAGCCACAATGCCGACTTAAGTACAAGAAGATTGACTCTTCTTATGTCTATGTTTAAACCATTCCTGTAACACTAGTTATAGATTCCGATGCTTCACTTCAGGTTTACTGTATCCCTTGGACCTTCTTATTGACGATGAAACACAGAAATTGCATCGGAATAAAATACTAAAGGCACAATGCCGACTTAAGTACAAAAAGACTGACTCTTCTTACTGTCTATGTTTAATCCATCCCTGTGACACTAGTTATAGATTCCGATGCTTCACTTCAGGTTTACTGTATCCCTTGGACTTTCTTATTGACGATGAAACACAGAAATTGCATCGAAATAAAATACTAAAGGCACAATGCCGACTTAAGTACAATAAGACTGACTCTTCCTACTGTCTATGCTTTGAACCATTCCTGCGACACTAGTTATAGTTTCCGATGCTTCACTTCAAGTTTACTGTATCCCTCTTACTTTCTTATCGACGATGAAACACAGAAATTGCATCGGAATTAAATACAAAAGGCACAATGCCGACTCAAGTACAAGAAGACTGACTCTTCCTACTGTCTATGTTTTGAACCATTCCTGTTACACTAGTTACAGATTCCGATGCTTCACTTCCGGTTTACTGTAACCCTTGGACCTTCGTATTGACGATGAAACACAGAAATTGCATCGGAAGTAAATAGAAAAGGCACAATGCAGACTTAAGTACAAGAAGACTAACTCTTCCTACTGTCTATGTTCGAACTATACCTGTGACACTAGTTATAGATTCCGATGCTTCACTTCTGGATTACTGTATCCCTTGGACCTTCTTGTTGACGATGAAACACTGAAATTGCATCAGAATTAAATACAAAATGCACAATGCTGACTTAAGTACAAGAAGACTGACTCTTCTTACTGACTATGTTTTGATTCATTCCTGTGACACTAGTTATAGATTCTGATGCTTCACTCCAGGTTTACTGTATCCCTTCAACCTTCTTATTGTCGATGAAACACAGAAATTGCATCGGTATTAAATACAAAAGGCACAACGCCGACTCAAGTACAAGAAGACTGACTCTTCTTACTGACTATGCTTTGAACCATTCCTGTGACACTAGTTATAGATTCCGATGCTTCACTTCAGGTTCACTGTATCCCTCTGACCTTCTTATTGACGATGAAACACAGAAATTGCATCGGAATTCAATCCAAAAGGCACAGTGCCGAATTAAGAACAAGAAAACTGACTCTTCTTAGTGTCTATGATTTGAACCATTCCTGTGACACTAGTTATAGATTCCGATGCTTCACTCCAGGTTTTCTGTATCTCTTGGACCTTCCTATTTACAATGAAACACAGAAATTGCATCGGAATTTAATACAAAAGGCACAATGGCGACTTAAGTACAAGAAGACTGACTCTTCTTACTGACTATGTTTTGAACCATTCCTGTGACACTAGTCATAGATTCCGGTGCTTCACTTCAGGTTTACTGGATCCCCTGGACCTACTTATTGACGATGAAACACAGAAATTGCATCGGAATTAAATACAAATGGCACAATGCCGACTTAAGTACAAAAAGACTGACTCTCCCTACTGTCTATGATTTGAACCATTCCTGTGACACTAGTTTTAGATTCCGATGCTTCACTTCAGGTTTACTGTATCCCTTGGACCTTCTTATTGAGGATGAAACACAAAAATTGCATCGGAATTAAGTACAAAAGGCACATTGCCGACTTATGTACAAGAATACTGACTCTTCCTACTGACTATGTTTTGAACCATTCCTGTGACACTAGTTATAGATTCCGATTCTTCACTCCAGGTTTACTGTGTCCCTTGGACCTCCTTATTGGCAATGAAACATAGAAATTGCATGGGAATTAAATACAAAAGGCACAATGCCGACTTAAGTACAAGAAGACTGACTCTTCTTACTGACTACGTTTTGAACCATTCCTGTAACACTAGTTATAGATTCCGGTGCTTCACTTCAGGGTTACTGTATCCCTTGGACCTTCTTATTGACGAGGAAACACAGAAATTGCGTCGGAATTAAATACAAAAGGCACAATGCCGACTTAAGTACAAGTATACTAACTCTTCTTACTGTCTATGTTTTGAACCATCCTTGTGTCACTAGTTATAGATTCCGATGCTTCACTCCAGGTTTACTGTATCGCTTGGACCGTCTTATAGGCGATGAAACACAGAAATTGCATCGGAATTAAACACAAAAGGCACAATGCCGACTGAAGCACAAGAAGGCTGACTTATCTTACTGACTATGTTTTGAACCATTCCTGTGACACTAGTTATAGATTCCGATGCTACACTTCAGGTTTACTGGATACGTCTCACCTTCTAATTGACTATGAAACATAGAAATTGCATCGGAATTAAATACAAAAGGCACAATGCCAAATAAGTACAAGAAGACTGACTCTTCCTACTGTCTATGTTTTGAACCATTCATGTGCTTCACTTCAGGTTTACTGTATCCCTTGGACCTTCTTATTGACGATGAAACTCAGAAAATGCATCGGAAGTAAATACAAAAGGCACATTGCCGACTCAAGTACAAGAAAACTGACTCTTCTTATTGACTATGATTAGAACCATTCCTGTGACACTAGTTATAGATTCTATTGCTTCACTTCAGGTTTACTGTATCACTTGGACCTTCTTATTGACGATGAAACACAGAAATTGCATCGGAATTAAATGCAAAAGGCACAATGCCGACTTAAGTACAAGAAGACTGACTCTTCTTACTGACTATGTTTTGAACCATTCCTGTGACACTAGTTATAGATTCCGATGCTTGACTTCAGATTACTGTATCCCTCTGACCTTCTTATTGACTATGAAACACAGAAATTGCATCGGAATTAAATACTAAAGGCACAATGCCGATTTAAGTACAAGAAGACTGACTCTTCTTACTGTCTATGATTTGAACCATTCCTGTGACAGTAGTTATAGATTCCGATGCTTCACTCTAGGTTTACTGTATCCCTTGGACCTTCTTATTGACGATGAAACACAGAAATTGCATCGGAATTAAGTAAAAATGGCACAATGCCGACTTAAGTACAAGAACACTGACCCTACTTACTGTCTATGTTTTGAACCGATCCTGTGACACTAGTTATAGATTCCGATGCTTCACTCCAGGTTTACTATATCCCTTGGACCTTCTTATTGACGATGAAACACAAAAATTTCATAGGAATTAAATAGAAAAGGCACAATGCCCACTTAAGTACAAGATGACTGTCTCTTCCTACTGTCTATGATTTGAAACATTCCTGTGACACTAGTTATAGATTCCGATGCTTCACTTCAGGTTTACTGTATCCCTCTGACCTTCATATTGACGAAGAAACACAGAAATAGCATCGGATTAAATACGAAATGCACAACGCCGACGTAGGTACAAGAAGACTGACTCTTCCCTCTGTCTATGCTTTGAACCATTCCTGTTACACTAGTTATAGATTCCGATGCTTCACTTCAGGTTTACTGTATTCTTTGGACCTTCTTATTGACGATGAAACACAGAAATTGCTTCAGAATTAAATACAAAAGGCACAATGCCGACTTTAGTACAAGAAGACTGACTCTTCTTATTGACTATGTTTTGATTCATCCTGTGACACTAGTTATAGATTCCGATGCTTCACTCCAGGTTTACTGTATCGCTTGGACCTTCTTATTGACGATGAAACACTGTAATTGCATCGGAGTTAAATACAAAAGGCACAATGCCGACTTAAGTACAAGAAGACAGACTCTTCTTACTGACTATGCTTTGAACCATTTCTGTGACACTACTTATAGAATTCGATGCTTCACTCCCGGTTTGCTGTATCCCTTGGACCTTTTTTTTGACGATGAAACACTGAAATTGCATCGGAATTGAATACAAAAGGCTCAATGCCGACGTAAGTACGAGAAGACTGACTCTTCTTACTGACTATGTTTGGAACCATTCCTGTGACGCTAGTTATAGATTCCGATGCTTCACTTGAGGTTTACTGTATCCCTTGGACCTTCTTATTGACGATGAAACACAGAAATTGCATCGGAATTAAATAGAAAAGGCACAATGCCGACTTAAGTACATGAAGAATGACTCTTCTTACTGTCTATGTTTTGAACCATCCCTGGGACACTAGTTATAGATTCCTATGCATCACTCCAGGCTTACTGTATCCCTTGGACCTTCTTATTGACGATAAAACACAGAAATTGCATCAGAATTAAATACAATAGGCACAATGCCGACTTAAGTACAAGAAGACTGACTCTTCCTACTGTCTATGTTTTGAACCATTCCTGTGACACTAGTTTTAGATTCCGATGCTTCACTCGAGGTTTACTGTACCCCTTGGACCTTCTTATTGACGATGAGACACAGAAATTTCATCGGAATTAAATAGAAAAGGCACAATGCCGACTTAAGTAAAAGAATACTGACTCATCTTACTGTCTATGTTTTTAACCGTCCCTGTGACACTAGTTATAGATTCCGATGCTTCACTCCAGGTTTACTGTATCCCTTGGACCTTCTTGTTGACGATGAAACACAGAAATTGCATCGGAATTAAATACTAAAAGCACAATGCCGACTTAAATACAAGAAGAGCGACTCTTCTTACTGACTATGTTTTGAACCATTCCTGTGACACTAGTTATAGATTGCGATGTTTCACTTCAGGTTTACTGTATCCCTCTGACCTTCTTATTGACGATGAAACACAGAAATTGCATCGGAATTAAATACAAAAGGCACAATGCCGACTTAAGTAAGAGGAATCTGACTCTTCTTACTGTCTATGTTTTAACCATTCCTGTGACACTAGTTATATTTTCCTATGCTTCACTCCAGGTTTACTGTATCCCTTGGACCTTCTTGTTGACGATGAAACACAGAAATTGCATCACAATTAAATACAAAAGGCACAATGCCGAATTAAGTACAAGAAGACTGACTCTTCTTACTGTCTATGATTTGAACCATTCCTGTGACACTAGTTATGGATTCCGATCGTTCCCTTCAGGATTACTGTATACCTTGGAGCTCCTTATTGACGATGAAACACAGAAAGTGCATCGGAATTAAATACAAAAGGCACAATACCGACTTATGTACAAGAAGACTGACTCTTGTTACTGACTATGCTTTGAACCATTCCTGTGACACTAGTTATAGATTCCGATGCTTCACTTCAGGTTTACTGTATCCCTCTGACCTTCTAATTGACGATGAAACACAGAAATTGCATCAGAATTAAATACAAAAGGCACAATGCCGAATTATGTACAAGAAGACTGACTCATCTAACTGTCTACGTTTTGAACCATTCCTGGACACTAGTTATAGACTCCGATGCTTCAATCCAGGTTTACTGTATCCCTTCGACCTTCTTATTGACGATTAAACACAGAAATTGCATCGGAATTAAATACAAAAGGCACAATGCCGACTTAAGTAAAAGAAGTCTGACTCTTCTTACTGTCTATGTTTGAACCATTCCTGTGACACTAGTTATAGATTCCGATGCTTCACTGCAGGTTTACTGTATCCCTTGGACCTTCTTATTGACGATGAAACACAGAAATTGCATCAGAATTAAATAGAAAAGGCACAATGATGACTTAAGTACAAGAAGACTGACTCTTCTTACTGACTATGTTTTGAACCATTCCTGTGACACAAGTTATAGATTCTGATGCTTCACTTCAGGTTTACTGTATCCCTTGGACCTTCTTATTGACGATGAAACACAGAAATTGCATCGGAATTAAACACAAAAGGCACAATACCGACATAAGTACAAGAAGACTGACTCTTCTTACTGACTATGTTTTGAACCATTCCTGTGACACTAGTCATAGATGTCGATGCTTCACTTCAGGATTACTGTATCCCTCTGACCTTCGTATTGACGATGAAACACAGAAACTGCATCGGAATTAAATACAAAAGGCACAATGCCGACTTAAGTACAAGAAGTCCGACTCTTCTTACTGTCTATGTTTTGAACGATCCCTGGGACACTAGTTATAGATTCCGATGCTTCACTGCAGGTTTACTGTATCGCTTGGACCTTCTTATTGACGATGAAACACAGTAATTGCATCGGAATTAAATACAATAGGCAAAATGCCGACTTAAGTACAAGAAGACTGACTCTTCCTACTGTCTATGTTTTGACCCATTCCTGTGACACTAGTCATAGATTCCGATGCTTCACTTCAGTTTTACTGTATCCCTTGGACCTTCTTATTGACGATGAAACACAGAAATTGTATCGGAATTAAATACAAAAGGCACAATGCCGACTTAAGTACAAGAAGACTGACTCTTCTTACTGACTATGCTTTGAACCATTCCTGTGACACTAGTTATAGATTCCGATGCTTCACTCCATGTTTACTGTATCCCTTGGACCTTCTTATTGACGATGAAACACAGAATTTGCATCGGAATTAAATACAAAAGGCACAATGCCGACTAAAGTACAAGAAGTCTGACTCTTCCGACAGTCTATGATTTGAACCATTCCTGTGACACTATTTATAGATTCCGGTGCTTCACTCCAGGTTTACTGTATCCCTTGGACATTCTTATTGACGATGAAACACAGAAATTGCATCGGATTTAAATACAAAAGGCACAATGCCGAATTAAGTACAAGAAAACTGACTCTTCTTACTGTCTATGTTTTGAACCATTCCTGTGACACTAGTTATAGATTCAGATGCTTCAATTTAGGTCTACTGTATCCCTTCACCCTTCTTATTGACGATGAAACACAGAAATTGCACCGCAATTAAATACAAAAGGCACAATGCCGACTTAAGTACAAGAAGACTGACTATTCTTACTGACTATGTTTGAACCATTCCTGTGACACTAGTTATAGATTCCGATGCTTGACTTCAGGATTACTGTATCCCTCTGACCTTCTTATTGACGATGAAACACAAAAATTGCATCGGAATTAAGTACAAATAGCACAATGCCGACTTAAGTACAAGAAGACGGACTCTTCCTTCAGTCTATGTTTTGAACCATTCCTGTGACACTAGTTATAGATTCCGATGCTTCACTTCAGGTTTACTGTATCCCTTGGACCTTCTTATTGACGTGAAACACAGAAATTGCATCGGAATTATGTAGAAAAGGCACAATGCCGACTTAAGTACAAGAATACTGACTCATCTTAGTGTCTATGTTTTGAACCGTCCCTGTGACACTAGTTATAGATTTCGATGCTTCACTCCAGGTTTACTGTATCCCTTGGACCTTCTTATTGACGATGAAACACAAAAATTGCATCAGAATTAAGTACAAATAGCACAATGCCGACTTAAGTGCAAGAAGACTGACTCTTCTTACTGACTATGTTTTGAACCATTCCTGTGACACTAGTCATAGATTCCGATGCTTCACTTCAGGATTACTGTATCCCTCTGTCCTTCTTATTGACGATGAAACACAGAAATTGCACTGGAATTAAATACAAAAGGCACAATGCCGACTTAAGTACAAGAAGACTGACTCTTCTTACTGTCTATGTTATGAACCATCCCTGGGACACTACTTATATATTCCGATGCTTCACCCCTGGTTTACTGTATCCCTTGGACCTTATTATTGACGATGAAACACAGATATTGCATCGGAATTAAATACAATAGGCACAATGCCGACTTAAGTACAAGAAGACTGACTCTTCCTTCGGTCTATGTTTTGAACCATTCCTGTGACACTAGTTATAGATTTCGATGCTTCACTCCAGGTTTACTGTATCCCTTGGACCTTCTTATTGACGATGAAACACAAAAATTTCATCGGAATTAAATACAAAAAGCACTATGCCGACTTAAGTACAAGGAGACTGACTCCTCTTACTGACTATGTTTTGACCCATTCCTGTGACACTAGTTATAGATTCCAATGCTTCACTTCAGGTTTACTGTATCCCTCTGACATTCTTATTGACGATGAAACACAGAAATTACATCAGAATTAAATACAAAAGGTACAATGCCGACGTAAGTACAAGAAGGCCTCCTCTTCTTTCTGTCTAAGTTTTGAACCATCCCTGGGACACTAGTTATAGATTCCGAAGCATCACCCCAGGTTTACTGTATCCCTTGGACCTTCTTATTGACGACGAAACACAGAAATTGTATTGGAATCAAATAGAAAAGGCGCAATGCCGACATAAGTACAAAAATACTGATTCAAATTACTGTATATGTTTGAACCGTCACTGTGACACTAGTTATTGATTTTGATGCTTCACTCCAGGTTTGCTGTATCCCTTGGGCCTTATTATTGACGTTGAAACACAAAAATTGCATCGGAATTAAATACAAAATGCACAATGCCGACTTAAGTACAAGAAGACTGACTCTTCTTACTGACTATGTTTTGAACCATTCCTGTGACACTAGTCATAGATTCCGGTGCTTCACTTCAGGTTTACTGGATCCCTTGGACCTACTTATTGACGATGAAACACAGAAATTGCATCGGAATTAAATACAAATGGCACAATGCCGACTTAAGTACAAAAAGACTGACTCTCCCTACTGTCTATGATTTGAACCATTCCTGTAACACTAGTTTTAGATTCCGATGCTTCACTTCAGGTTTTCTGTATCCCTCTGACCTTCTTATAGATGATGAAACACAGAAATTGCATCGGAATTAAATAAAAAGCCACAATGCCGACTTAAGTACAAGAAGATTGACTCTTCTTATGTCTATGTTTAAACCATCCCTGTGACACTAGTTATAGATTCCGACGCTTCACTTCAGGTTTACTGTATCCCTTGGACTTTCTTATTGACGATGAAACACAGAAATTGCATCGAAATAAAATACTAAAGGCACAATGCCGACTTAAGTACAATAAGACTGACTCTTCCTACTGTCTATGCTTTGAACCATTCCTGCGACACTAGTTATAGTTTCCGATGCTTCACTTCAAGTTTACTGTATCCCTCTTACTTTCTTATCGACGATGAAACACAGAAATTGCATCGGAATTAAATACAAAAGGCACAATGCCGACTTAAGTACAAGAAGACTGACTCTTCCTACTGTCTATGTTTTGAACCATTCCTGTTACACTAGTTACAGATTCCGATGCTTCACTTCCGGTTTACTGTATCCCTTGGACCTTCGTATTGACGATGAAACACAGAAATTGCATCGGAAGTAAATAGAAAAGGCACAATGCAGACTTAAGTACAAGAAGACTAACTCTTCCTACTGTCTATGTTCGAACTATACCTGTGACACTAGTTATAGATTCCGATGCTTCACTTCTGGATTACTGTATCCCTTGGACCTTCTTGTTGACGATGAAACACTGAAATTGCATCGGAATTAAATACAAAATGCACAATGCTGACTTAAGTACAAGAAGACTGACTCTTCTTACTGACTATGTTTTGATTCATTCCTGTGACACTAGTTATAGATTCTGATGCTTCACTCCAGGTTTACTGTATCCCTTCAACCTTCTTATTGTCGATGAAACACAGAAATTGCATCGGTATTAAATACAAAAGGTACAACGCCGACTCAAGTACAAGAAGACTGACTCTTCTTACTGACTATGCTTTGAACCATTCCTGTGACACTAGTTATAGATTCCGATGCTTCACTTCAGGTTCACTGTATCCCTCTGACCTTCTTATTGACGATGAAACACAGAAATTGCATCGGAATTCAATCCAAAAGGCACAGTGCCGAATTAAGAACAAGAAAACTGACTCTTCTTAGTGTCTATGATTTGAACCATTCCTGTGACACTAGTTATAGATTCCGATGCTTCACTCCAGGTTTTCTGTATCTCTTGGACCTTCCTATTTACAATGAAACACAGAAATTGCATCGGAATTTAATACAAAATGCACAATGGCGACTTAAGTACAAGAAGACTGACTCTTCTTACTGACTATGTTTTGAACCATTCCTGTGACACTAGTCATAGATTCCGGTGCTTCACTTCAGGTTTACTATATCCCCTGGACCTACTTATTGACGATGAAACACAGAAATTGCATCGGAATTAAATACAAATGGCACAATGCCGACTTAAGTACAAAAAGACTGACTCTCCCTACTGTCTATGATTTGAACCATTCCTGTGACACTAGTTTTAGATTCCGATGCTTCACTTCAGGTTTACTGTATCCCTTGGACCTTCTTATTGAGGATGAAACACAAAAATTGCATCGGAATTAAGTACAAAAGGCACATTGCCGACTTATGTACAAGAATACTGACTCTTCCTACTGACTATGTTTTGAACCATTCCTGTGACACTAGTTATAGATTCCGATTCTTCACTCCAGGTTTACTGTGTCCCTTGGACCTCCTTATTGGCAATGAAACATAGAAATTGCATGGGAATTAAATACAAAAGGCACAATGGCGACTTAAGTACAAGAAGACTGACTCTTCTTACTGACTATGTTTTGAACCATTCCTGTGACACTAGTCATAGATTCCGGTGCTTCACTTCAGGTTTACTGTATCCCTTGGACCTTCTTATTGACGAGGAAACACAGAAATTGCGTCGGAATTAAATACAAAAGGCACAATGCCGACTTAAGTACAAGTATACTAACTCTTCTTACTGTCTATGTTTTGAACCATCCTTGTGTCACTAGTTATAGATTCCGATGCTTCACTCCAGGTTTACTGGATACGTCTCACCTTCTAATTGACTATGAAACATAGAAATTGCATCGGAATTAAATACAAAAGGCACAATGCCAAATAAGTACAAGAAGACTGACTCTTCCTACTGTCTATGTTTTGAACCATTCATGTGCTTCACTTCAGGTTTACTGTATCCCTTGGACCTTCTTATTGACGATGAAACTCAGAAAATGCATCGGAAGTAAATACAAAAGGCACATTGCCGACTCAAGTACAAGAATACTGACTCTTCTTATTGACTATGATTAGAACCATTCCTGTGACACTAGTTATAGATTCTATTGCTTCACTTCAGGTTTACTGTATCACTTGGACCTTCTTATTGACGATGAAACACAGAAATTGCATCGGAATTAAATGCAAAAGGCACAATGCCGACTTAAGTACAAGAAGACTGACTCTTCTTACTGACTATGTTTTGAACCATTCCTGTGACACTAGTTATAGATTCCGATGCTTGACTTCAGATTACTGTATCACTCTGACCTTCTTATTGACTATGAAACACAGAAATTGCATCGGAATTAAATACTAAAGGCACAATGCCGATTTAAGTACAAGAAGACTGACTCTTCTTACTGTCTATGATTTGAACCATTCCTGTGACAGTAGTTATAGATTCCGATGCTTCACTCTAGGTTTACTGTATCCCTTGGACCTTCTTATTGACGATGAAACACAGAAATTGCATCGGAATTAAGTAAAAATGGCACAATGCCGACTTAAGTACAAGAAGACTGACCCTACTTACTGTCTATGTTTTGAACCGATCCTGTGACACTAGTTATGGATTCCGATGCTTCACTCCAGGTTTACTATATCACTTGGACCTTCTTATTGACGATGAAACACAAAAATTTCATAGGAATTAAATAGAAAAGGCACAATGCCCACTTAAGTACAAGATGACTGTCTCTTCCTACTGTCTATGATTTGAAACATTCCTGTGACACTAGTTATAGATTCCGATGCTTCACTTCAGGTTTACTGTATCCCTCTGACCTTCATATTGACGAAGAAACACAGAAATAGCATCGGATTAAATACGAAATGCACAACGCCGACGTAGGTACAAGAAGACTGACTCTTCCCTCTGTCTATGCTTTGAACCATTCCTGTTACACTAGTTATAGATTCCTATGCTTCACTTCAGGTTTACTGTATTCTTTGGACCTTCTTATTGACGATGAAACACAGAAATTGCTTCAGAATTAAATACAAAAGGCACAATGCCGACTTTAGTACAAGAAGACTGACTCTTCTTATTGACTATGTTTTGATTCATCCTGTGACACTAGTTATAGATTCCGATGCTTCACTCCAGGTTTACTGTATCGCTTGGACCTTCTTATTGACGATGAAACACTGTAATTGCATCGGAGTTAAATACAAAAGGCACAATGCCGACTTAAGTACAAGAAGACAGACTCTTCTTTCTGACTATGCTTTGAACCATTTCTGTGACACTACTTATAGAATTCGATGCTTCACTCCCGGTTTGCTGTATCCCTTGGACCTTTTTTTTGACGATGAAACACTGAAATTGCATCGGAATTGAATACAAAAGGCTCAATGCCGACGTAAGTACGAGAAGACTGACTCTTCTTACTGACTATGTTTGGAACCATTCCTGTGACGCTAGTTATAGATTCCGATGCTTCACTTGAGGTTTACTGTATCCCTTGGACCTTCTTATTGACGATGAAACACAGAAATTGCATCGGAATTAAATAGAAAAGGCACAATGCCGACTTAAGTACATGAAGAATGACTCTTCTTACTGTCTATGTTTTGAACCA
This sequence comes from Schistocerca piceifrons, assembly GCF_021461385.2. Lineage (NCBI taxonomy): Eukaryota > Metazoa > Arthropoda > Insecta > Orthoptera > Acrididae > Schistocerca > Schistocerca piceifrons. Next base: position 3,996,151 of record NW_025727724.1, read on the forward strand.
TCCCTGGGACACTAGTTATAGATTCCTATGCATCACTCCAGGCTTACTGTATCCCTTGGACCTTCTTATTGACGATAAAACACAGAAATTGCATCAGAATTAAATACAATAGGCACAATGCCGACTTAAGTACAAGAAGACTGACTCTTCCTACTGTCTATGTTTTGAACCATTCCTGTGACACTAGTTTTAGATTCCGATGCTTCACTCGAGGTTTACTGTACCCCTTGGACCTTCTTAGTGACGATGAGACACAGAAATTTCATCGGAATTAAATAGAAAAGGCACAATGCCGACTTAAGTAAAAGAATACTGACTCATCTTACTGTCTATGTTTTTAACCGTCCCTGTGACACTAGTTATAGATTCCGATGCTTCACTCCAGGTTTACTGTATCCCTTGGACCTTCTTGTTGACGATGAAACACAGAAATTGCATCGGAATTAAATACTAAAAGCACAATGCCGACTTAAATACAAGAAGACCGACTCTTCTTACTGACTATGTTTTGAACCATTCCTGTGACACTAGTTATAGATTACGATGTTTCACTTCAGGTTTACTGTATCCCTCTGACCTTCTTATTGACGATGAAACACAGAAATTGCATCGGAATTAAATACAAAAGGCACAATGCCGACTTAAGTAAGAGGAATCTGACTCTTCTTACTGTCTATGTTTAACCATTCCTGTGACACTAGTTATATTTTCCTATGCTTCACTCCAGGTTTACTGTATCCCTTGGACCTTCTTGTTGACGATGAAACACAGAAATTGCATCACAATTAAATACAAAAGGCACAATGCCGAATTAAGTACAAGAAGACTGACTCTTCTTACTGTCTATGATTTGAACCATTCCTGTGACACTAGTTATGGATTCCGATCGTTCCCTTCAGGATTACTGTATACCTTGGAGCTCCTTATTGACGATGAAACACAGAAAGTGCATCGGAATTAAATACAAAAGGCACAATACCGACTTATGTACAAGAAGACTGACTCTTGTTACTGACTATGCTTTGAACCATTCCTGTGACACTAGTTATAGATTCCGATGCTTCACTTCAGGTTTACTGTATCCCTCTGACCTTCTAATTGACGATGAAACACAGAAATTGCATCAGAATTAAATACAAAAGGCACAATGCCGAATTATGTACAAGAAGACTGACTCATCTAACTGTCTACGTTTTGAACCATTCCTGGACACTAGTTATAGACTCCGATGCTTCAATCCAGGTTTACTGTATCCCTTCGACCTTCTTATTGACGATTAAACACAGAAATTGCATCGGAATTAAATACAAAAGGCACAATGCCGACTTAAGTAAAAGAAGTCTGACTCTTCTTACTGTCTATGTTTGAACCATTCCTGTGACACTAGTTATAGATTCCGATGCTTCACTGCAGGTTTACTGTATCCCTTGGACCTTCTTATTGACGATGAAACACAGAAATTGCATCAGAATTAAATAGAAAAGGCACAATGATGACTTAAGTACAAGAAGACTGACTCTTCTTACTGACTATGTTTTGAACCATTCCTGTGACACAAGTTATAGATTCTGATGCTTCACTTCAGGTTTACTGTATCCCTTGGACCTTCTTATTGACGATGAAACACAGAAATTGCATCGGAATTAAACACAAAAGGCACAATACCGACATAAGTACAAGAAGACTGACTCTTCTTACTGACTATGTTTTGAACCATTCCTGTGACACTAGTCATAGATGTCGATGCTTCACTTCAGGATTACTGTATCCCTCTGACCTTCGTATTGACGATGAAACACAGAAACTGCATCGGAATTAAATACAAAAGGCACAATGCCGACTTAAGTACAAGAAGTCCGACTCTTCTTACTGTCTATGTTTTGAACGATCCCTGGGACACTAGTTATAGATTCCGATGCTTCACTGCAGGTTTACTGTGTCGCTTGGACCTTCTTATTGACGATGAAACACAGTAATTGCATCGGAATTAAATACAATAGGCAAAATGCCGACTTAAGTACAAGAAGACTGACTCTTCCTACTGTCTATGTTTTGACCCATTCCTGTGACACTAGTCATAGATTCCGATGCTTCACTTCAGTTTTACTGTATCCCTTGGACCTTCTTATTGACGATGAAACACAGAATTTGCATCGGAATTAAATACAAAAGGCACAATGCCGACTAAAGTACAAGAAGTCTGACTCTTCCGACAGTCTATGATTTGAACCATTCCTGTGACACTATTTATAGATTCCGGTGCTTCACTCCAGGTTTACTGTATCCCTTGGACATTCTTATTGACGATGAAACACAGAAATTGCATCGGAATTAAATACAAAAGGCACAATGCCGAATTAAGTACAAGAAAACTGACTCTTCTTACTGTCTATGTTTTGAACCATTCCTGTGACACTAGTTATAGATTCAGATGCTTCAATTTAGGTCTACTGTATCCCTTCACCCTTCTTATTGACGATGAAACACAGAAATTGCATCGCAATTAAATACAAAAGGCACAATGCCGACTTAAGTACAAGAAGACTGACTATTCTTACTGACTATGTTTGAACCATTCCTGTGACACTAGTTATAGATTCCGATGCTTGACTTCAGGATTACTGTATCCCTCTGACCTTCTTATTGACGATGAAACACAAAAATTGCATCGGAATTAAGTACAAATAGCACAATGCCGACTTAAGTACAAGAAGACGGACTCTTCCTTCTGTCTATGTTTTGAACCATTCCTGTGACACTAGTTATAGATTCCGATGCTTCACTTCAGGTTTACTGTATCCCTTGGACCTTCTTATTGACGTGAAACACAGAAATTGCATCGGAATTATGTAGAAAAGGCACAATGCCGACTTAAGTACAAGAATACTGACTCATCTTAGTGTCTATGTTTTGAACCGTCCCTGTGACACTAGTTATAGATTTCGATGCTTCACTCCAGGTTTACTGTATCCCTTGGACCTTCTTATTGGCGATGAAACACAAAAATTGCATCAGAATTAAGTACAAATAGCACAATGCCGACTTAAGTGCAAGAAGACTGACTCTTCTTACTGACTACGTTTTGAACCATTCCTGTGACACTAGTCATAGATTCCGATGCTTCACTTCAGGATTACTGTATCCCTCTGTCCTTCTTATTGACGATGAAACACAGAAATTGCACTGGAATTAAATACAAAAGGCACAATGCCGACTTAAGTACAAGAAGACTGACTCTTCTTACTGTCTATGTTATGAACCATCCCTGGGACACTACCTATATATTCCGATGCTTCACCCCTGGTTTACTGTATCCCTTGGACCTAATTATTGACGATGAAACACAGATATTGCATCGGAATTAAATACAATAGGCACAATGCCGACTTAAGTACAAGAAGACTGACTCTTCCTTCGGTCTATGTTTTGAACCATTCCTGTGACACTAGTTATAGATTTCGATGCTTCACTCCAGGTTTACTGTATCCCTTGGACCTTCTTATTGACGATGAAACACAAAAATTTCATCGGAATTAAATACAAAAAGCACTATGCCGACTTAAGTACAAGGAGACTGACTCCTCTTACTGACTATGTTTTGACCCATTCCTGTGACACTAGTTATAGATTCCAATGCTTCACTTCAGGTTTACTGTATCCCTCTGACATTCTTATTGACGATGAAACACAGAAATTACATCAGAATTAAATACAAAAGGTACAATGCCGACGTAAGTACAAGAAGGCCTCCTCTTCTTACTGTCTAAGTTTTGAACCATCCCTGGGACACTAGTTATAGATTCCGAAGCATCACCCCAGGTTTACTGTATCCCTTGGACCTTCTTATTGACGATGAAACACAGAAGTTGTATTGGAATTAAATAGAAAAGGCGCAATGCCGACATAAGTACAAAAATGCTGATTCAAATTACTGTCTATGTTTGAACCGTCACTGTGACACTAGTTATTGATTTTGATGCTTCACTCCAGGTTTGCTGTATCCCTTGGGCCTTATTATTGACGTTGAAACACAAAAATTGCATCGGAATTAAATACAAAATGCACAATGCCGACTTAAGTACAAGAAGACTGACTCTTCTTACTGACTATGTTTTGAACCATTCCTGTGACACTAGTTATAGATTCCGATGCTTCACTTCAGGTTTACTGTATCCCTCTGACCTTCTTATTAACGATGAAACACAGAAATTGCATCAGAATTAAATACAAAAGGCACAATGTCGAATTAAGTACAAGAAGACTGACTCTTGTTACTGTCTATGCTTTGAACCATTCCTGTGACACTAGTTATAGACTCCGATGCTTCACTCCATTTTTACTGTATCCCTTGGACCTTCTTATTGACGATGAAACACAGAAATTGCATCGGAATTAAATACAAAAGGCACAATGCCGACTTAAGTAAAAGTAGTCTGACTCTTCTTACTGTCTATGCTTTGAACCATTCCTGTAACACTAGTTATAGATTCCGATGCTTCACTCCAGGTTTACTGTATCCCTTGGACCCTCTTATTGACGATGAAACACAGAAATTGCGTCAGAATTAAATAGAAAAGGCACAATGATGAGTTAAGTACAAGATGACTGACTCTTCTTACTGAATATGATTTGAGCCATTCCTGTGACACTCATTATAGATTCCGATGCTTCACTTCAGGTTTACTGTATCCCTTGGACCTTGTTATTGACATTGAAACACAGAAATTGCATCGGAATTAAATACAAAAAGTACAATACCGACTTAAGTACAAGAAGACTGACTCTTCTTACTGACTATGTTTTGAACCATTCCTGTGACACTAGTCATAGATTCCGATGCTTCACCTCAGGATTACTGTATCCCTCTGACCTTCTTATTGACGATCAAACACAGAAATTGCATCGGAATTAAATACAAAAGGCACAATGCCGACTTAAGTACAAGAAGACTGACTCTTCTACTGTCTATGTTTGGAACCATCCCTGTGACACTAGTTGTAGATTCCGATGCTTCACTCCAGTTTTACTGTATCCCTTGGACCTTCTTATTGACGATGAAACACAGAAATTGTTTCGGAATTTAATACAAAAGGCACAATGCCGACTTAAGTACAAGAAGACTGACTCTTCTTACTGACTATGCTTTGAACCATTCCTGTGACACTAGTTATAGATTCCGATGCTTCACTCCATGTTTACTGTTTCCTTTGGACCTTTTTATTGACGATGAATCACAGAATTTGCATCGGAATTAAATACAAAAGGCACAATGCCGACTAAAGTACAAGAAGACTGACTCTTTGGACAGTCTATGTTTTGAACCATTCCTGTGACAGTAGTTATAGATTCCGGTGCTTCACTCCAGGTTTACTGTATCCCTTGGACCTTCTTATTGACGATGAAACACAGAAATTGCATCGGAATTAAATACAAAAGGCACAATGCCGAATTAAGTACAAGAAAACTGGCTCTTCTTACTGTCTATGTTTTGAACCATTCCTGTGATTCTAGTTATAGATTCCGATGCTTCTCTTCAGGTTTACTGTATCCCTCTGCCCTTCTTATTGACGGTGAAACACAGAAATTGCATCGGAATTAAATACAAAAGGCACAATGCCGACTTAAGTACAAGAAGACTGACTCTTCTGACTGACTATGTTTTGAACCATTCCTGTGACACTAGTCATAGATTCAGATGCTTCAATTTAGGTCTACTGTATCCCTCTGACCTTCTTATTGACGATGAAACACAGAAATTGCACCGGAATTAAATACAAAAGGCACAATGCCGACTTAAGTACAAGAAGACTGACTCTTCTTACTGTCTATGTTTTGAACCACCCCTGGGACACTACTTATATATTCCGATGCTTCACCCCAGGTTTACTGTATCCCTTGGACCTCATTATTGACGATGAAACACAGAAATTGCATCGCAATTAAATACAATAGGCACAATGCAGACTTAAGTACAAGAAGAATGACTCTTCCTTCTGTCTATGTTTTGAACCATTCCTGTGACACTAGTTATAGATTCCGATGCTTCACTTCAGGTTTACTGTATCCCTTGAACCTTCGTATTGACGATGAAACACAGAAATTGCATCGGAATTAAATAGAAAAGGCACAATGCCGACTTAAGTACAAGAATACTTACTCATCTTACTGTCTATGTTTTGAACCGTCCCGTTAGACACTAGTTATAGATTTCGATGCTTCACTCCAGGTTTACTGTATCCCTTGGACCTTCTTATTGACGATGAAACACAAAAATTGCATCGGAATTAAATACAAAAAGCACTATGCCGACTTAAGTACAAGAAGACTGACTCCTCTTACTGACTATGTTTTGACCCATTCCTGTGACACTAATTATAGATTCCAATGCTTCACTTCAGGTTTACTGTATCCCTCTGACATTCTTATTGACGATGAAACACAGAAATTTCATCAGAATTAAATACAAAAGGCACAATGCTGAATTAAGTACAAGAAGACTGGCTCTTCTTACTGACTATGTTTTGAACCATTCCTCTGACACTAGTCATAGATTCCGATGCTTCACTTCAGGATTACTGTATCCCTCTGACCTTCTTATTGACGATGAAACACAGAAATTGCACCGGAATTAAATACAAAAGGCACAATGCCGACTTAAGTACAAGAAGACTGACTCTTCTTACTGTCTATGCTTTGAACCGTCCCTGTGACACTAGTTATAGATTTCGATGCTTCACTCCAGGTTTACTGTATCCCTTGGACCTTCTTATTGACGATGAAACACAAAAATTGCATCGGAATTAAGTACAAATAGCACAATGCCGACTTAAGTACAAGAAGACGGACTCTTCCTTCTGTCTATGTTTTGAACCATTCCTGTGACACTAGTTATAGATTCCGATGCTTCACTTCAGGTTTACTGTATCCCTTGGACCTTCTTATTGACGATGAAACACAGAAATTGCATCGGAATTAAGTAGAAAAGGCACAATGCCGACTTAAGTACAAGAATACTGACTCATCTTACTGTCTACGCTTTGAACCGTCCCTGTGACACTAGTTATAGATTTCGATGCTTCACTCCACGTTTACTGTATCCCTTGGACCTTCTTATTGACGATGAAACACAAAAATTGCATCAGAATTAAGTACAAATAGCACAATGCCGACTTAAGTGCAACAAGACTGACTCTTCTTACTGACTATGTTTTGAACCATTCCTGTGTCACGAGTCATAGATTCCGATGCTTCACTTCAGGATTACTGTATCCCTCTGTCCTTCTTATTGACGATGAAACACAGAAATTGCACCGGAATTAAATACAAAAGGCACAATGCCGACTTAAGTACAAGAAGACTGACTCTTCTTACTGTCAATGTTATGAACCATCCCTGGGACACTACTTATATATTCCGATGCTTCACCCCTGGTTTACTGTATCCCTTGGACCTTATTATTCACGATGAAACACAGAAATTGCATCGGAATTAAATACAATAGGCACAATGCCGACTTAAGTACAAGAAGACTGACTCTTCCTTCGGTCTATGTTTTGAACCATTCCTGTGACACTAGTTATAGATTCCGATGCTTCACTACAGGTTTATTGTATCCCTTGGACCTTCTTATTGACGATGAAACACAGAAATTGCATCGGAATTAAATAGAAAAGGCACAATGCCGACTGAAGTACAAGAATACTGACTCATCTTACTGTCTATGTTTTGAACCGTCCCGTTAGACCCTAGTTGAAGATCTCGATGCTTCACTCCAGGTTTACTGTATCCCTTGGACCTTCTTATTGACGATGAAACACAAAAATTGCATCGGAATTAAATACAAAAAGCACTATGCCGACCTAAGTACAAGAAGACTGACTCCTCTTACTGACTATGTTTTGACCCATTCCTGTGACACTAGTTATAGATTCCAACGCTTCACTTCAGGTTTACTGTATCCCTCTGACATTCTTATTGACGATAAAACACAGAAATTGCATCAGAATTAAATACAATAGGCACAATGCCGACTTAAGTACAAGAAGACTGACTCTTCCTACTGTCTATGTTTTGAACCATTCCTGTGACACTAGTTTTAGATTCCGATGCTTCACTCGAGGTTTACTGTACCCCTTGGACCTTCTTAGTGACGATGAGACACAGAAATTTCATCGGAATTAAATAGAAAAGGCACAATGCCGACTTAAGTAAAAGAATACTGACTCATCTTACTGTCTATGTTTTTAACCGTCCCTGTGACACTAGTTATAGATTCCGATGCTTCACTCCAGGTTTACTGTATCCCTTGGACCTTCTTGTTGACGATGAAACACAGAAATTGCATCGGAATTAAATACTAAAAGCACAATGCCGACTTAAATACAAGAAGACCGACTCTTCTTACTGACTATGTTTTGAACCATTCCTGTGACACTAGTTATAGATTGCGATGTTTCACTTCAGGTTTACTGTATCCCTCTGACCTTCTTATTGACGATGAAACACAGAAATTGCATCGGAATTAAATACAAAAGGCACAATGCCGACTTAAGTAAGAGGAATCTGACTCTTCTTACTGTCTATGTTTTAACCATTCCTGTGACACTAGTTATATTTTCCTATGCTTCACTCCAGGTTTACTGTATCCCTTGGACCTTCTTGTTGACGATGAAACACAGAAATTGCATCACAATTAAATACAAAAGGCACAATGCCGAATTAAGTACAAGAAGACTGACTCTTCTTACTGTCTATGATTTGAACCATTCCTGTGACACTAGTTATGGATTCCGATCGTTCCCTTCAGGATTACTGTATACCTTGGAGCTCCTTATTGACGATGAAACACAGAAAGTGCATCGGAATTAAATACAAAAGGCACAATACCGACTTATGTACAAGAAGACTGACTCTTGTTACTGACTATGCTTTGAACCATTCCTGTGACACTAGTTATAGATTCCGATGCTTCACTTCAGGTTTACTGTATCCCTCTGACCTTCTAATTGACGATGAAACACAGAAATTGCATCAGAATTAAATACAAAAGGCACAATGCCGAATTATGTACAAGAAGACTGACTCATCTAACTGTCTACGTTTTGAACCATTCCTGGACACTAGTTATAGACTCCGATGCTTCAATCCAGGTTTACTGTATCCCTTCGACCTTCTTATTGACGATTAAACACAGAAATTGCATCGGAATTAAATACAAAAGGCACAATGCCGACTTAAGTAAAAGAAGTCTGACTCTTCTTACTGTCTATGTTTGAACCATTCCTGTGACACTAGTTATAGATTCCGATGCTTCACTGCAGGTTTACTGTATCCCTTGGACCTTCTTATTGACGATGAAACACAGAAATTGCATCAGAATTAAATAGAAAAGGCACAATGATGACTTAAGTACAAGAAGACTGACTCTTCTTACTGACTATGTTTTGAACCATTCCTGTGACACAAGTTATAGATTCTGATGCTTCACTTCAGGTTTACTGTATCCCTTGGACCTTCTTATTGACGATGAAACACAGAAATTGCATCGGAATTAAACACAAAAGGCACAATACCGACATAAGTACAAGAAGACTGACTCTTCTTACTGACTATGTTTTGAACCATTCCTGTGACACTAGTCATAGATGTCGATGCTTCACTTCAGGATTACTGTATCCCTCTGACCTTCGTATTGACGATGAAACACAGAAACTGCATCGGAATTAAATACAAAAGGCACAATGCCGACTTAAGTACAAGAAGTCCGACTCTTCTTACTGTCTATGTTTTGAACGATCCCTGGGACACTAGATATAGATTCCGATGCTTCACTGCAGGTTTACTGTGTCGCTTGGACCTTCTTATTGACGATGAAACACAGTAATTGCATCGGAATTAAATACAATAGGCAAAATGCCGACTTAAGTACAAGAAGACTGACTCTTAATACTGTCTATGTTTTGACCCATTCCTGTGACACTAGTCATAGATTCCGATGCTTCACTTCAGTTTTACTGTATCCCTTGGACCTTCTTATTGACGATGAAACACAGAATTTGCATCGGAATTAAATACAAAAGGCACAATGCCGACTAAAGTACAAGAAGTCTGACTCTTCCGACAGTCTATGATTTGAACCATTCCTGTGACACTATTTATAGATTCCGGTGCTTCACTCCAGGTTTACTGTATCCCTTGGACATTCTTATTGACGATGAAACACAGAAATTGCATCGGAATTAAATACAAAAGGCACAATGCCGAATTAAGTACAAGAAAACTGACTCTTCTTACTGTCTATGTTTTGAACCATTCCTGTGACACTAGTTATAGATTCAGATGCTTCAATTTAGGTCTACTGTATCCCTTCACCCTTCTTATTGACGATGAAACACAGAAATTGCATCGCAATTAAATACAAAAGGCACAATGCCGACTTAAGTACAAGAAGACTGACTATTCTTACTGACTATGTTTGAACCATTCCTGTGACACTAGTTATAGATTCCGATGCTTGACTTCAGGATTACTGTATCCCTCTGACCTTCTTATTGACGATGAAACACAAAAATTGCATCGGAATTAAGTACAAATAGCACAATGCCGACTTAAGTACAAGAAGACGGACTCTTCCTTCTGTCTATGTTTTGAACCATTCCTGTGACACTAGTTATAGATTCCGATGCTTCACTTCAGGTTTACTGTATCCCTTGGACCTTCTTATTGACGTGAAACACAGAAATTGCATCGGAATTATGTAGAAAAGGCACAATGCCGACTTAAGTACAAGAATACTGACTCATCTTAGTGTCTATGTTTTGAACCGTCCCTGTGACACTAGTTATAGATTTCGATGCTTCACTCCAGGTTTACTGTATCCCTTGGACCTTCTTATTGACGATGAAACACAAAAATTGCATCAGAATTAAGTACAAATAGCACAATGCCGACTTAAGTGCAAGAAGACTGACTCTTCTTACTGACTACGTTTTGAACCATTCCTGTGACACTAGTCATAGATTCCGATGCTTCACTTCAGGATTACTGTATCCCTCTGTCCTTCTTATTGACGATGAAACACAGAAATTGCACTGGAATTAAATACAAAAGGCACAATGCCGACTTAAGTACAAGAAGACTGACTCTTCTTACTGTCTATGTTATGAACCATCCCTGGGACACTACCTATATATTCCGATGCTTCACCCCTGGTTTACTGTATCCCTTGGACCTAATTATTGACGATGAAACACAGATATTGCATCGGAATTAAATACAATAGGCACAATGCCGACTTAAGTACAAGAAGACTGACTCTTCCTTCGGTCTATGTTTTGAACCATTCCTGTGACACTAGTTATAGATTTCGATGCTTCACTCCAGGTTTACTGTATCCCTTGGACCTTCTTATTGACGATGAAACACAAAAATTTCATCGGAATTAAATACAAAAAGCACTATGCCGACTTAAGTACAAGGAGACTGACTCCTCTTACTGACTATGTTTTGACCCATTCCTGTGACACTAGTTATAGATTCCAATGCTTCACTTCAGGTTTACTGTATCCCTCTGACATTCTTATTGACGATGAAACACAGAAATTACATCAGAATTAAATACAAAAGGTACAATGCCGACGTAAGTACAAGAAGGCCTCCTCTTCTTACTGTCTAAGTTTTGAACCATCCCTGGGACACTAGTTATAGATTCCGAAGCATCACCCCAGGTTTACTGTATCCCTTGGACCTTCTTATTGACGATGAAACACAGAAATTGTATTGGAATTAAATAGAAAAGGCGCAATGCCGACATAAGTACAAAAATACTGATTCAAATTACTGTCTATGTTTGAACCGTCACTGTGACACTAGTTATTGATTTTGATGCTTCACTCCAGGTTTGCTGTATCCCTTGGGCCTTATTATTGACGTTGAAACACAAAAATTGCATCGGAATTAAATACAAAATGCACAATGCCGACTTAAGTACAAGAAGACTGACTCTTCTTACTGACTATGTTTTGAACCATTCCTGTGACACTAGTTATAGATTCCGATGCTTCACTTCAGGTTTACTGTATCCCTCTGACCTTCTTATTAACGATGAAACACAGAAATTGCATCAGAATTAAATACAAAAGGCACAATGTCGAATTAAGTACAAGAAGACTGACTCTTGTTACTGTCTATGCTTTGAACCATTCCTGTGACACTAGTTATAGACTCCGATGCTTCACTCCATTTTTACTGTATCCCTTGGACCTTCTTATTGACGATGAAACACAGAAATTGCATCGGAATTAAATACAAAAGGCACAATGCCGACTTAAGTAAAAGTAGTCTGACTCTTCTTACTGTCTATGCTTTGAACCATTCCTGTAACACTAGTTATAGATTCCGATGCTTCACTCCAGGTTTACTGTATCCCTTGGACCCTCTTATTGACGATGAAACACAGAAATTGCGTCAGAATTAAATAGAAAAGGCACAATGATGACTTAAGTACAAGATGACTGACTCTTCTTACTGAATATGATTTGAGCCATTCCTGTGACACTCATTATAGATTCCGATGCTTCACTTCAGGTTTACTGTATCCCTTGGACCTTGTTATTGACATTGAAACACAGAAATTGCATCGGAATTAAATACAAAAGGTACAATACCGACTTAAGTACAAGAAGACTGACTCTTCTTACTGACTATGTTTTGAACCATTCCTGTGACACTAGTCATAGATTCCGATGCTTCACCTCAGGATTACTGTATCCCTCTGACCTTCTTATTGACGATCAAACACAGAAATTGCATCGGAATTAAATACAAAAGGCACAATGCCGACTTAAGTACAAGAAGACTGACTCTTCTACTGTCTATGTTTGGAACCATCCCTGTGACACTAGTTATAGATTCCGATGCTTCACTCCAGTTTTACTGTATCCCTTGGACCTTCTTATTGACGATGAAACACAGAAATTGTTTCGGAATTTAATACAAAAGGCACAATGCCGACTTAAGTACAAGAAGACTGACTCTTCTTACTGACTATGCTTTGAACCATTCCTGTGACACTAGTTATAGATTCCGATGCTTCACTCCATGTTTACTGTTTCCTTTGGACCTTTTTATTGACGATGAATCACAGAATTTGCATCGGAATTAAATACAAAAGGCACAATGCCGACTAAAGTACAAGAAGACTGACTCTTTGGACAGTCTATGTTTTGAACCATTCCTGTGACAGTAGTTATAGATTCCGGTGCTTCACTCCAGGTTTACTGTATCCCTTGGACCTTCTTATTGACGATGAAACACAGAAATTGCATCGGAATTAAATACAAAAGGCACAATGCCGAATTAAGTACAAGAAAACTGGCTCTTCTTACTGTCTATGTTTTGAACCATTCCTGTGATTCTAGTTATAGATTCCGATGCTTCTCTTCAGGTTTACTGTATCCCTCTGCCCTTCTTATTGACGGTGAAACACAGAAATTGCATCGGAATTAAATACAAAAGGCACAATGCCGACTTAAGTACAAGAAGACTGACTCTTCTTACTGACTATGTTTTGAACCATTCCTGTGACACTAGTCATAGATTCAGATGCTTCAATTTAGGTCTACTGTATCCCTCTGACCTTCTTATTGACGATGAAACACAGAAATTGCACCGGAATTAAATACAAAAGGCACAATGCCGACTTAAGTACAAGAAGACTGACTCTTCTTACTGTCTATGTTTTGAACCATCCCTGGGACACTACTTATATATTCCGATGCTTCACCCCAGGTTTACTGTATCCCTTGGACCTCATTATTGACGATGAAACACAGAAATTGCATCGCAATTAAATACAATAGGCACAATGCAGACTTAAGTACAAGAAGAATGACTCTTCCTTCTGTCTATGTTTTGAACCATTCCTGTGACACTAGTTATAGATTCCGATGCTTCACTTCAGGTTTACTGTATCCCTTGAACCTTCGTATTGACGATGAAACACAGAAATTGCATCGGAATTAAATAGAAAAGGCACAATGCCGACTTAAGTACAAGAATACTTACTCATCTTACTGTCTATGTTTTGAACCGTCCCGTTAGACACTAGTTATAGATTTCGATGCTTCACTCCAGGTTTACTGTATCCCTTGGACCTTCTTATTGACGATGAAACACAAAAATTGCATCGGAATTAAATACAAAAAGCACTATGCCGACTTAAGTACAAGAAGACTGACTCCTCTTACTGACTATGTTTTGACCCATTCCTGTGACACTAATTATAGATTCCAATGCTTCACTTCAGGTTTACTGTATCCCTCTGACATTCTTATTGACGATGAAACACAGAAATTTCATCAGAATTAAATACAAAAGGCACAATGCTGAATTAAGTACAAGAAGACTGGCTCTTCTTACTGACTATGTTTTGAACCATTCCTCTGACACTAGTCATAGATTCCGATGCTTCACTTCAGGATTACTGTATCCCTCTGACCTTCTTATTGACGATGAAACACAGAAATTGCACCGGAATTAAATACAAAAGGCACAATGCCGACTTAAGTACAAGAAGACTGACTCTTCTTACTGTCTATGCTTTGAACCGTCCCTGTGACACTAGTTATAGATTTCGATGCTTCACTCCAGGTTTACTGTATCCCTTGGACCTTCTTATTGACGATGAAACACAAAAATTGCATCGGAATTAAGTACAAATAGCACAATGCCGACTTAAGTACAAGAAGACGGACTCTTCCTTCTGTCTATGTTTTGAACCATTCCTGTGACACTAGTTATAGATTCCGATGCTTCACTTCAGGTTTACTGTATCCCTTGGACCTTCTTATTGACGATGAAACACAGAAATTGCATCGGAATTAAGTAGAAAAGGCACAATGCCGACTTAAGTACAAGAATACTGACTCATCTTACTGTCTACGCTTTGAACCGTCCCTGTGACACTAGTTATAGATTTCGATGCTTCACTCCACGTTTACTGTATCCCTTGGAACTTCTTATTGACGATGAAACACAAAAATTGCATCAGAATTAAGTACAAATAGCACAATGCCGACTTAAGTGCAACAAGACTGACTCTTCTTACTGACTATGTTTTGAACCATTCCTGTGTCACGAGTCATAGATTCCGATGCTTCACTTCAGGATTACTGTATCCCTCTGTCCTTCTTATTGACGATGAAACACAGAAATTGCACCGGAATTAAATACAAAAGGCACAATGCCGACTTAAGTACAAGAAGACTGACTCTTCTTACTGTCAATGTTATGAACCATCCCTGGGACACTACTTATATATTCCGATGCTTCACCCCTGGTTTACTGTATCCCTTGGACCTTATTATTCACGATGAAACACAGAAATTGCATCGGAATTAAATACAATAGGCACAATGCCGACTTAAGTACAAGAAGACTGACTCTTCCTTCGGTCTATGTTTTGAACCATTCCTGTGACACTAGTTATAGATTCCGATGCTTCACTACAGGTTTATTGTATCCCTTGGACCTTCTTATTGACGATGAAACACATAAATTGCATCGGAATTAAATAGAAAAGGCACAATGCCGACTGAAGTACAAGAATACTGACTCATCTTACTGTCTATGTTTTGAACCGTCCCGTTAGACCCTAGTTGAAGATCTCGATGCTTCACTCCAGGTTTACTGTATCCCTTGGACCTTCTTATTGACGATGAAACACAAAAATTGCATCGGAATTAAATACAAAAAGCACTATGCCGACCTAAGTACAAGAAGACTGACTCCTCTTACTGACTATGTTTTGACCCATTCCTGTGACACTAGTTATAGATTCCAACGCTTCACTTCAGGTTTACTGTATCCCTCTGACATTCTTATTGACGATGAAACACAGAAATTACATCAGAATTAAATACAAAAGGTACAATGCCGACGTAAGTACAAGAAGACCTCCTCTTCTTACTGTCTAAGTTTTGAACCATCCCTGGGACACTAGTTATAGATTCCGAAGCTTCACCCCAGGTTTACTGTATCCCTTGGACCTTCTTATTGACGATGAAACACAGAAATTGTATTGGAATTAAATAGAAAAGGCGCAATGCCGACATAAGTACAAGAATACTGATCCATATTACTGTCTATGTTTGAACCGTCCCTGTGACACTAGTTATAGATTTCGATGCTTCACTCCAGGTTTACTGTATCCCTTGGACCTTCTTATTGACGATGAAACACAAAAATTGCATCAGAATTAAGTACAAATAGCACAATGCCGACTTAAGTGCAAGAAGACTGACTCTTCTTACTGACTATGTTTTGAACCATTCCTGTGACACTAGTCATAGATTCCGATGCTTCACTTCAGGATTACTGTATCCCTCTGTCCTTCTTATTGACGATGAAACACAGAAATTGCACTGGAATTAAATACAAAAGGCACAATGCCGACTTAAGTACAAGAAGACTGACTCTTCTTACTGTCTATGTTATGAACCATCCCTGGGACACTACTTATATATTCCGATGCTTCACCCCTGGTTTACTGTATCCCTTGGACCTTATTATTGACGATGAAACACAGATATTGCATCGGAATTAAATACAATAGGCACAATGCCGACTTAAGTACAAGAAGACTGACTCTTCCTTCGGTCTATGTTTTGAACCATTCCTGTGACACTAGTTATAGATTCCGATGCTTCACTTCAGGCTTACTGTATCCCTTGGACCTTCTTATTGAAGGTGAAACACAGAAACTGCATCGGAATAAAATAGAAAAGGCACAATGCCGACTGAAGTACAAGAATACTGACTCATCTTACTGTCTATGTTTTGAACCGTCCCGTTAGACCCTAGTTAAAGATTTCGATGCTTCACTCCAGGTTTACTGTATCCCTTGGACCTTCTTATTGACGATGAAACACAAAAATTTCATCGGAATTAAATACAAAAAGCACTATGCCGACTTAAGTACAAGGAGACTGAGTCCTCTTACTGACTATGTTTTGACCCATTCCTGTGACACTAGTTATAGATTCCAATGCTTCACTTCAGGTTTACTGTATCCCTCTGACATTCTTATTGACGATGAAACACAGAAATTACATCAGAATTAAATACAAAAGGTACAATGCCGACGTAAGTACAAGAAGGCCTCCTCTTCTTACTGTCTAAGTTTTGAACCATCCCTGGGACACTAGTTATAGATTCCGAAGCATCACCCCAGGTTTACTGTATCCCTTGGACCTTCTTATTGACGATGAAACACAGAAATTGTATTGGAATTAAATAGAAAAGGCGCAATGCCGACATAAGTACAAAAATACTGATTCAAATTACTGTCTATGTTTGAACCGTCACTGTGACACTAGTTATTGATTTTGATGCTTCACTCCAGGTTTGCTGTATCCCTTGGACCTTATTATTGACGTTGAAACACAAAAATTGCATCGGAATTAAATACAAAATGCACAATGCCGACTTAAGTACAAGAAGACTGACTCTTCTTACTGACTATGTTTTGAACCATTCCTGTGACACTAGTTATAGATTCCGATGCTTCACTTCAGGTTTACTGTATCCCTCTGACCTTCTTATTAACGATGAAACACAGAAATTGCATCAGAATTAAATACAAAAGGCACAATGTCGAATTAAGTACAAGAAGACTGACTCTTGTTACTGTCTATGCTTTGAACCATTCCTGTGACACTAGTTATAGACTCCGATGCTTCACTCCATTTTTACTGTATCCCTTGGACCTTCTTATTGACGATGAAACACAGAAATTGCATCGGAATTAAATACAAAAGGCACAATGCCGACTTAAGTAAAAGTAGTCTGACTCTTCTTACTGTCTATGCTTTCAACAATTCCTGTAACACTAGTTATAGATTCCGATGCTTCACTCCAGGTTTACTGTATCCCTTGGACCCTCTTATTGACGATGAAACACAGAAATTGCGTCAGAATTAAATAGAAAAGGCACAATGATGACTTAAGTACAAGATGACTGACTCTTCTTACTGAATATGATTTGAGCCATTCCTGTGACACTCGTTATAGATTCCGATGCTTCACTTCAGGTTTACTGTATCCCTTGGACCTTGTTATTGACATTGAAACACAGAAATTGCATCGGAATTAAATACAAAAGGTACAATACCGACTTAAGTACAAGAAGACTGACTCTTCTTACTGACTATGTTTTGAACCATTCCTGTGACACTAGTCATAGATTCCGATGCTTCACCTCAGGATTACTGTATCCCTCTGACCTTCTTATTGACGATCAAACACAGAAATTGCATCGGAATTAAATACAAAAGGCACAATGCCGACTTAAGTACAAGAAGACTGACTCTTCTACTGTCTATGTTTGGAACCATCCCTGTGACACTAGTTATAGATTCCGATGCTTCACTCCAGGTTTACTGTATCCCATGGACCTTCTTATTGACGATGAAACACAGAAATTGTTTCGGAATTTAATACAAAAGGCACAATGCCGACTTAAGTACAAGAAGACTGACTCTTCTTACTGACTATGCTTTGAACCATTCCTGTGACACTAGTTAAAGATTCCGATGCTTCACTCCATGTTTACTGTTTCCTTTGGACCTTTTTATTGACGATGAATCACTGAATTTGCATCGGAATTAAATACAAAAGGCACAATGCCGACTAAAGTACAAGAAGACTGACTCTTTCGACAGTCTATGTTTTGAACCATTCCTGTGACACTAGTTATAGATTCCGGTGCTTCACTCCAGGTTTACTGTATCCCTTGGACCTTCTTATTGACGATGAAACACAGAAATTGCATCGGAATTAAATACAAAAGGCACAATGCCGAATTAAGTACAAGAAAACTGGCTCTTCTTACTGTCTATGTTTTGAACCATTCCTGTGATTCTAGTTATAGATTCCGATGCTTCTCTTCAGGTTTACTGTGTCCCTCTGCCCTTCTTATTGACGGTGAAACACAGAAATTGCATCGGAATTAAATACAAAAGGCACAATGCCGACTTAAGTACAAGAAGACTGACTCTTCTTACTGACTATGTTTTGAACCATTCCTGTGACACTAGTCATAGATTCAGATGCTTCAATTTAGGTCTACTGTATCCCTCTGACCTTCTTATTGACGATGAAACACAGAAATTGCACCGGAATTAAATACAAAAGGCACAATGCCGACTTAAGTACAAGAAGACTGACTCTTCTTACTGTCTATGTTTTGAACCATCCCTGGGACACTACTTATATATTCCGATGCTTCACCCCAGGTTTACTGTATCCCTTGGACCTCATTACTGACGATGAAACACAGAAATTGCATCGCAATTAAATACAATAGGCACAATGCAGACTTAAGTACAAGAAGAATGACTCTTCCTTCTGTCTATGTTTTGAACCATTCCTGTGACACTAGTTATAGATTCCGATGCTTCACTTCAGGTTTACTGTATCCCTTGAACCTTCGTATTGACGATGAAACACAGAAATTGCATCGGAATTAAATAGAAAAGGCACAATGCCGACTTAAGTACAAGAATACTGACTCATCTTACTGTCTATGTTTTGAACCGTCCCGTTAGACACTAGTTATAGATTTCGATGCTTCACTCCAGGTTTACTGTATCCCTTGGACCTTCTTATTGACGATGAAACACAAAAATTGCATCGGAATTAAATACAAAAAGCACTATGCCGACTTAAGTACAAGAAGACTGACTCCTCTTACTGACTATGTTTTGACCTATTCCTGTGACACTAGTTATAGATTCCAATGCTTCACTGCAGGTTTACTGTATCCCTCTGACATTCTTATTGACGATGAAACACAGAAATTTCATCAGAATTAAATACAAAAGGCACAATGCTGAATTAAGTACAAGAAGACTGACTCTTCTTACTGACTATGTTTTGAACCATCCCTCTGACACTAGTCATAGATTCCGATGCTTCACTTCAGGATTACTGTATCCCTCTGACCTTCTTATTGACGATGAAACACAGAAATTGCACCGGAATTAAATACAAAAGGCACAATGCCGACTTAAGTACAAGAAGACTGACTCTTCTTACTGTCTATGCTTTGAACCGTCCCTGTGACACTAGTTATAGATTTCGATGCTTCACTCCAGGTTTACTGTATCCCTTGGACCTTCTTCTTGACGATGAAACACAAAAATTGCATCGGAATTAAGTACAAATAGCACAATGCCGACTCAAGTACAAGAAGACGGACTCTTCCTTCTGTCTATGTTTTGAACCATTCCTGTGACACTAGTTATAGATTCCGATGCTTCACTTCAGGTTTACTGTATCCCTTGGACCTTCTTATTGACGATGAAACACAGAAATTGCATCGGAATTAAGTAGAAAAGGCACAATGCGGACTTAAGTACAAGAATACTGACTCATCTTACTGTCTATGCTTTGTACCGTCCCTGTGACACTAGTTATAGATTTCGATGCTTCACTCCAGGTTTACTGTATCCCTTGGACCTTCGTATTGACGATGAAACACAAAAATTGCATCAGAATTAAGTACAAATAGCACAATGCCGACTTAAGTGCAACAAGACTGACTCTTCTTACTGACTATGTTTTGAACCATTCCTGTGACACTAGTCATAGATTCCGATGCTTCACTTCAGGATTACTGTATCCCTCTGTCCTTCTTATTGACGATGAAACACAGAAATTGCACCGGAATTAAATACAAAAGGCACAATGCCGACTTAAGTACAAGAAGACTGACTCTTCTTACTGTCAATGTTATGAACCATCCCTGGGACACTACTTATATATTCCGATGCTTCACCCCTGGTTTACTGTATCCCTTGGACCTTATTATTGACGATGAAACACAGAAATTGCATCGGAATTAAATACAATAGGCACAATGCCGACTTAAGTACAAGAAGACTGACTCTTCCTTCGGTCTATGATTTGAACCATTCCTGTGACACTAGTTATAGATTCCGATGCTTCACTTCAGGTTTATTGTATCCCTTGGACCCTCTTATTGACGATGAAACACAGAAATTGCATCGGAATTAAATAGAAAAGGCACAATGCCGACAGAAGTACAAGAATACTGACTCATCTTACTGTCTATGTTTTGAACCGTCCCGTTAGACCCTAGTTGAAGATTTCGATGCTTCACTCCAGGTTTACTGTATCCCTTGGACCTTCTTATTGACGATGAAACACAAAAATTGCATCGGAATTAAATACAAAAAGCACTATGCCGACTGAAGTACAAGAAGACTGACTCCTCTTACTGACTATGTTTTGACCCATTCCTGTGACACTAGTTATAGATTCCAACGCTTCACTTCAGGTTTACTGTATCCCTCTGACATTCTTATTGACGATGAAACACAGAAATTACATCAGAATTAAATACAAAAGGTACAAAGCCGACGTAAGTACAAGAAGACCTCCTCTTCTTACTGTCTAAGTTTTGAACCATCCCTGGGACACTAGTTATAGATTCCGAAGCTTCACCCCAGGTTTACTGTATCCCTTGGACCTTCTTATTGACGATGAAACACAGAAATTGTATTGGAATTAAATAGAAAAGGCGCAATGCCGACATAAGTACAAGAATACTGATCCATATTACTGTCAATGTTTGAACCGTCCCTGTGACACTAGTTATAGATTTCGATGCTTCACTCCAGGTTTGCTGTATCCCTTGGACCTTATTATTGACGTGAAACACAGAAATTGCATCGGAATTAAATACAAAAGGCACAATGTCGAATTAAGTACAAGAAGACTGACTCTTGTTACTGTCTATGCTTTGAACCATTCCTGTGACACTAGATATAGACTCCGATGCTTCACTCCAGGTTTACTGTATTCCTTGGACCTTCTTATTGACGATGAAACACAAAAATTGCATCGGAATGAAATACAAAAGGCACAATGCCGACTTAAGTAAAAGTAGTCTGACTCTTCTTATTGTCTATGCTTTGAACCCATTCCTGTAACACTAGTTATAGATTCCGATGCTTCACTCCAGGTTTACTGTATCCCTTGGACCCTCTTATTGACAATGAAACACAGCAATTGCATCGGAATTAAATACAAAAGGTACAATACCGACTTAAGTACAAGAAGACTGACTCTTCTTACTGACTATGTTTTGAACCATTCCTGTGACACTAGTCATAGATTCCGATGTTCACTTCAGGATTACTGTATCCCTCTGACCTTCTTATTGACGATGAAACACAGAAATTGCATCGGAATTAAATACAAAAGGCACAATGCCGACATAAGTACAAGAAGACTGACACTTCTTACTGACTATGCTTTGAACCATTCCTGTGACACTTGTTATAGATTCCGATGCTTCACTCCATGTTTACTGTTTCCTTTGGACCTTCTTATTTACGATGAAACACAGAATTTGCATCGGAATTAAATACAAAAGGCACAATGCCGACTAAAGTACAAGATGACTGAATATTTCGACAGTCTATGTTTTGAACCATTCCTGTGACACTAGTTATAGATTCCGGTGCTTCACTCCGGGTTAACTGTATCCCTTGGACCTTCTTATTGACGATGAAACACAGAAATTGCATCGGAATTAAATACAAAAGGCACAATGCCGAATTAAGTACAAGAAAACTGACCCTTCTTACTGTCTATGTTTTGAACCATTCCTGTGATTCTAGTTATAGAATCCGATGCTTCTCTTCAGGTTTACTGTATCCCTCTGCCCTTCTTATTGACGGTGAAACACAGAAATTGCATCGGAATTAAATACAAAAGGCACAATGCCGACATAAGTGCAAGAAGACTGACTCATCTTACTGTCTATGTTTTGAACCATTCCTGTGACACTAGTTATAGATTCAGATGCTTCAATTTAGGTCTACTGTATCCCTTGGACCTTCTTATTGACGATTAAACACAGAAATTGCATTGGAATTAAATACAAACGCACAATGCCGACTTAAGTACAAGAAGACTGACTCTTCTTACTGACTATGTTTTGAGCCATTCCTGTGACACTAGTCATAGTTTCAGATGCTTCAATTTAGGTCTACTGTATCCCTCTGACCTTCTTATTGACGATGAAACACAGAAATTGCACCGGAATTAAATACAAAAGGCACAATGCCGACTTAAGTACAAGAAGACTGACTCTTCTTACTGTCTATGTTTTTGAACCATCCCTGGGAGACTACATATATATTCCGATGCTTCACCCCAGGTTTACTGTAGCCCTTGGACCTTATTATTGACGATGAAACACAGAAATTGCATCGCAATTAAATACAATAGGCACAATGCAGACTTAAGTACAAGAAGACTGACTCTTCCTTCGGTCTATGTTTTGAACCATTCCTGTGACACTAGTTATAGATTCCGATGCTTCACTTCAGGTTTACTGTATCCCTTGAACCTTCTTATTGACGATGAAACACAGAAATTGCATCGGAATTAAATAGAAAAGGCACAATGCCGACTTAAGTACAAGAATACTGACTCATCTTACTGTCTATGTTTTGAACCGTCCCGTTAGACACTAGTTATAGATTTCGATGCTTCACTCCAGGTTTACTGTATCCCTTGGACCTTCTTATTGACGATGAAACACAAAAATTGCATCGGAATTAAATACAAAAAGCACTATGCCGACTTAAGTACAAGAAGACTGACTCCTCTTACTGCCTATGTTTTGACCCATTCCTGTGACACTAGTTATAGATTCCAATGCTTCACTTCAGGTTTACTGTATCCCTCTGACATTCTTATTGACGATGAAACACAGAAATTTCATCAGAATTAAATACAAAAGGCACAATCCTGAATTAAGTACAAGAAGACTGACTCTTCTTACTGACTATGTTTTGAACCATTCCTCTGACACTAGTCATCGATTCCGATGCTTCACTTCAGGATTACTGTATCCCTCTGACGTTATTATTGACGATGAAACACAGAAATTGCACCGGAATTAAATACAAAAGGCACAATGCCGACTTAAGTACAAGAAGACCTACTCTTCTTACTGTGTAAGTTTAGAACCGTCCCTGTGACACTAGTTATAGATTCCGAAGCTTAACCCCAGGTTTACTGTATCCCTTGGACCTTCTTATTGACGATGAAACACAGAAACTGCATCGGAATTAAATACAAAAGGCACAATGCCGACTTAAGTAAAAGTAGTCTGACTCTTCTTACTGTCTATGCTCTGAACCATTCCTGTAACACTAGTTATAGATTCCGATGCTTCACTCCAGGTTTACTGTATCCCTTGGGCCCTCTTATTGACGATGAAACACAGAAATTGCATCAGCATTAAATAGAAAAGGCACAATGATGACTTAAGTACAAGATGACTGACTCTTCTTACTGACTATGATTTGAGCCATTCCTGTGACACTAGTTATAGATTCCGATGCATCACTTCAGGTTTACTGTATCTCTTGGACCTTCTCATTGACATTGAAACACAGAAATTGCATCGGAATTAAATACAAAAGGTACAATACCGACTTAAGTACAAGAAGACTGACTCTTCTTACTGTCTATGTTTTGAACCATTCCTGTGACACTAGTCATAGATTCCGATGCTTTACTTCAGGATTACTGTATCCCTCTGACCTTCTTATTGACGATGAAACACAGAAATTGCATCCGAATTAAATACAAAAGGCACAATGCCGACTTAAGTACAAGAAGACTGACTCTTCTTAATGTCTATGTTTTGATTCATGCCTGGGACACTAGTTATAGATTCCGATGCTTCACTCTAGGTTTACTGTATCCCTTGAACCTTCTTATTGACGATGAAACACAGAAATTGCATCGCAATTAAATACAATAGGCACAATGCAGACTTAAGTACAAGAAGACTGACTCTTCCTTCGGTCTATGTTTTGAACCATTCCTCTGACACTAGTCATCGATTCCGAAGCTTCACCCCAGGTTTACTGTATCCCTTGGACCTTCTTATTGACTCTGAAACACAGAAATTGTATCGGAATTGAATAGAAAAGGCGCAATGCCGACTAAGGTACAAGAATTCAGTTTCATCTTACTGTCTTTGTTGGAACCGTCCCGGTGACACTAGTTATAGATTTCGATGCTTCACTCCAGGTTTGCTGTATCCCTGGGACCTTCTTATTGACGTTGAAACACAAAAATTGCATCGGAATTAAATACAAAAAGCACAATGCCGACTTACGTACAAGAAGACTGACTCTTCTTACTGACTATGTTTTGAACCATTCCTGTGACACTAAATATAGATTCCGATGCTTCACTTCAGGTTTACTGTATCCCTCTGACCTTCTTATTGACGATGAAACACAGAAATTGCATCAGAATTAATTACAAAAGGCACAATGCCGACATAAGAGAAAGAAGTCTGACTCTTCTTACTGCCTATGGTTTGAACAATTCCTCTGACACTAGTTATAGATTCCGATGCTACACTCCAGGTTTACTTTATCCCTCGGACCATCTTATTGACGATGAAACACAGAAATTGCATCAGAATTAAATAGAAAAGGCACAATGATGACTTAAGTACAAGAAAACTGACCCTCCTTACTGACTATGATTCGAACCATTCCTGTGACACTAGTTATAGATTCCGATGATTCACTTCAGGTTTACTGTATCCCTTGGACCTTCCTATTGACGACGAAACACAGAAATTGCATCGGAATTAAATAGAAAAGGCATAATGCCGACTTAAGTACAAGAATACTGACTCATCTTACTGTCTATGTTTTGAACCGTCCCTGTGACACTAGTTATAGATTCTGATGCCTCACTCCAGGTTTACTGTATCCCATGGACCTTCGTATTGACGACGAAACACAGAAATTGCATCGGAATTAAATACAAAAAGCACAATGCCGACTTAAGTACAAGAAGACTGACTCTTCTTACTGTCTATGTTTTGAACCATTCCTGTGACACTAGTTATAGATTCTGATGCTTCACTCCAGGTTTACTGTATCCCGTGGACCTTCTTATTGACGATGAAACACAGAAAATGCATCAGAATTAAATAGAAAAGGCACATTGATGTCTTAAGTACAAGAAGACTGACTCTTCTTACTGTCTATGATTTGAACCATTCCTGTGACACCAGTTATAGATTCCGGTGCTTCACTTCATGTTTACTGTATCCCTTGGACCTTCTTATTGACGATGAAACACAGATATTGTGTCGGAAATAAATACAAAAGGCACAATGCCGACTTAAGTACAAGAATGCTGACTCATCTTACTGTCTATGATTTGAACCGTCCCTGTGACAATAGTTATTGATTTCGATGCTTCACTCCAGGTTTACTGCATCCCTTGGACATTCTTATTGACGATGAAACACAAAAATTGCATCGGAATTAAATACAAATAGCACAATGCCGACTTAAGTACAAGAAGACTTACTCTTGTTACTGACTATGTTTTGAACCATTCCTGTGACACTAGTTATAGATTCCGATGCTTCACTTCAGGTTTACTGTATCCCTCTGACCATCTTATTGACATTGAAAAACAGAAATTGCATCGGAATTAAATACAAATGGCATAATACCGACTTAAGTACAAGAATACTGAGTCTACTTACTGACTATGTTTTGAATCATTCCTGTGACACTTGTCATAGATTCCGATGCTTCACTCTAGGTTTACTGTATCCCTTGGACCTTCTTATTTACGATGAAACACAGAAATTGCATTTGAATTAAATAGAAAAGGCACAATGATGACTTAAGTACAAGAAGACAGACTCTTCTTACTGACTATGTTTGAACCATTCCTGTGACACTAGTCATAGATTCCGATGATTCCCTTCAGGTTTACTGTATACCTTGGGCCTTCTTATTGACGATGAAGCACGGAAATTGCATCGGAATAAAATAGAAAAGGCATAATTCCGACTTAAGTACGAGAATACTGACTCATCTTACTGTCTATGTTTTGAACCGTTCCTGCGACACTAGTTATAGATTCTGATGCCTCACTCCAGGTTTACTGTATCCCTTGGACCTTCGTATTGACGATGAAACACAGAAATTGCATCGGAATTAAATACAAAAAGCACAATGCCGATTTAAGTTCAAGACGACTGACTCTTCTTACTGACTATGTTTTGAACCATTCCTGTGACACTAGTTATAGATTTCGATTTTTCACTTTAGGTTTACTGTATCCCTCTGACCTTGTGCACGACGAAACACAGAAATTGCATCGGAATTAAATACAAAAAGCACAATGTCGACTTAAGTACAAGAATACTGACTCTTCTTACTGTCTATGTTTTGAACCATTCCTGTGACACTAGTTATAGACTCTGATGCTTCACTCCAGGTTTACTATATCCCGTGGACCTTCTTATTTACGATGAAACACAGAAATTGCATTTGAATTAAATAGAAAAGGCACAATGATGACTTAAGTACAAGAACACTGACTCTTCTTACTGACTATGTTTGAACCATTCCTGTGACACTAGTTATAGATTCCGATGATTCCCTTCAGGTTTACTGTTTCCCTTGGCCCTTCTTATTGACGATGAAACACAGAAATTGCATCGGAATTAAATACAAAAGGCACAATACCGACTTAAGCACAAGAAGACTTACTCTTGTTACTGACTATGTTTTGAACCATTCCTGTGACACTAGTCATAGATTCCGATGATTCCCTTCTGGTTTACTGTATCCCTTGGACCTTCCTATTGACGATGAAACACAGAAATTGCATCGGAATTAAATACAAAAGGCACAATACCGACTTAAGTACAAGAAGACTGACTCTCTTACTGACTATGCTTTGAAACATTCCTGTGACACTAGTCATAGATTCCGATGCTTCACTTCAGGATTACTGTATCCCTCTGACCTTCTTATTGACGATGAAACACAGAAATTGCACCGGGATTAAATACAAAAGGCACAATGCCGACTTAAGTACAAGAAGACTGACTCTTCTTACTGTCTATGTTTTGAACCATCCCTGGGACACTAGTTATAGATTCCGATGCTTCACCCCAGGTTTACTGTATCCCTTGGACTTTCTTATTGACGATGAAACACAGAAATTGCATCGGAATTAAATAGAAAAGGCACAATGCCGACTTAAGTACAAGAATACTGACTCATCTTACTGTCTATGTTTTGAACCGTCCCTGTGACACTAGTTATAGATTTCGATGCTTCACTGCAGGTTTACTGTATCCCTTGGACCTTCTTATTGACGATGAAACACAAAAATTGCATCGGAATTAAATAGAAAAGGCACAATGCCGACTTAAGTACAAGAATACTGACTCATCTTGTTGTCTATGCTTTGAACCGTCCCTGTGACACTAGTTATAGATGCTGATGCTTCACTCCAGGTTTACTGTATCCCTTGGACCTTCTTATTGATGTTGAAACACAAATGTTGCATCGGAATTAAATACAAAAAGCACAATGCCGACTTAAGTCCAAGAAGACTGACTCTTCTTACTGACTATGATTTCAACCATTCCTGTGACACTAGTTATAGATTCCGATGCTTCACTTCAGGTATACTGTATCCCTCTGACCTTCTTAATGACGATGAAACACATAAATTGCATCAGAATTAAATACAAAAGGCACAATGCCGAATTAACCACAAGAAGACTGACTCTTCTTACTGTCTATGCTTTGAACCATTCCTGTGACACTAGTTATAGACTCCGATGCTTCACTCCAGGTTTACTGTATCCCTTGGACCTTCTTATTGACGATGAAACACAGAAATGGCATCAGAATTAAATGGAAAAAGCAAAATGATGGCTTAAGTACAAGAAGACTGACTCTACTTACTGACTATGTTTTGAACCATTCCTGTGACACTAGTTATAGATTCCGATGATTCCCTTCTGGTTTACTGTATCCCTTGGACCTTCTTATTGACGATGAAACACAGAAATTGCATCGGAATTAAATACAAAAGGCACAATACCGACTTAAGTACAAGAAGACTGACTCTCTTACTGACTATGTTTTGAACCATTCCTGTGACACTAGTCATAGATTCCGATGTTTCACTTCAGGATTTCTGTATCCCTCTGACCTTCTTAATGACGATGAAACACAGAAATTGCAACGGAATTAAATACAAAAGGCACAATGCCGACTTAAGTACAAGAAGACTGACTCTTCTTACTGTCTATGTTTTGAACCACCCCTGGGACACTAGTTATAGATTCCGATGCTTCACCCCAGGTTTACTGTATCCCTTGGACCTTCTTATTGACGATGAAACACAGAAATTGCATCGGAATTAAATAGAAAAGGCACAATGCCGACTTAAGTACAAGAATACTGACTCATCTTACTGTCTATGCTTTGAACCGTCCCTGTGACACTAGTTATAGATGTCGATGCTTCACTCCAGGTTTACTGTATCCCTTGGACGTTCTTATTGACGTTGAAACACAAATGTTGCGCTGGAATTAAATACAAAAAGCACAATGCCGACTTAAGTCCAAAAAGACTGACTCTTCTTACTGACTATATGAACCATTCCTGTGACACTAGTTATAGATTCCGATGATTCCCTTCAGGTTTACTGTATCCCTTGGACCTTCTTATTGACGATGAAACACAGACATTGCATCGGAATTAAATACAAAAGGCACAATACCGACTTAAGTACAAGAAGACTTACTCTTCTTACTGACTATGCTTTGAACCTTTCCTGTGACACTAGTCATAGATTCCGATGCTTCACTTTAGGATTACGGTATCCCTCTGACCTTGTTATTGACGATGAAACACAGAAATTGCATCGGAATTAAATAGAAAAGGCACAATGCCGACTTAAGTACAAGAATACTGACTCATCTTACTGTCTATGTTTTGAACCGTCCCTGTGACACTAGTTATAGATTTCGATGCTTCACTGCAGGTTTACTGTATCCCTTGGACCTTCTTATTGACGATGAAACACAAAAATTGCATCGGAATTAAATAGAAAAGGCACAATGCCGACTTAAGTACAAGAATACTGACTCATCTTACTGTCTATGCTTTGAACCGTCCCTGTGACACTAGTTATAGATGCCGATGCTTCACTCCAGGTTTACTGTATCCCTTGGACCTTCTTAT
The DNA here is from genome assembly GCF_021461385.2 of Schistocerca piceifrons. NCBI lineage: Eukaryota > Metazoa > Arthropoda > Insecta > Orthoptera > Acrididae > Schistocerca > Schistocerca piceifrons. Next base: position 4,026,297 of record NW_025727724.1, read on the forward strand.
TGATGTTGAAACACAAATGTTGCATCGGAATTAAATACAAAAAGCACAATGCCGACTTAAGTCCAAGAAGACTGACTCTTCTTACTGACTATGTTTTGAACCATTCCTGTGACACTAGTTATAGATTCCGATGCTTCACTTCAGATTTACTGAATCCCTCTGACCTTCTTAATGACGATGAAACACAGAAATTGCATCAGAATTAAATAGAAAAGGCACAATGCCGAATTAAGTACAAGAGGACTGACTCTTCTTACTGTCTATGCTTTGAACCATTCCTGTGACACTAGTTATAGACGCCGATGCTTCACTCCAGGTTTACTGTATCCCTTGGACCTTCTTATTGACGATGAAACACAGAAATTGCATCGGAATTAAATACAAAAGGCACAATACCGACTTAAGTACAAGAAGACTGACTCTCTTACTGACTATGTTTTGAACCATTCCTGTGACACTAGTCATAGATTCCGATGTTTCACTTCAGGATTTCTGTATCCCTCTGACCTTCTTAATGACGATGAAACACAGAAATTGCAACGGAATTAAATACAAAAGGCACAATGCCGACTTAAGTACAAGAAGACTGACTCATCTTACTGTCTATGTTTTGAACCACCCCTGGGACACTAGTTATAGATTCCGATGCTTCACCCCAGGTTTACTGTATCCCTTGGACCTTCTTATTGACGATGAAACACAGAAATGGCATCGGAATTAAATAGAAAAGGCACAATGCCGACTTAATTACAAGAATACTGACTCATCTTAATGTCTATGCTTTGAACCGTCCCTGTGACACTAGTTATAGATGTCGATGCTTCACTCCAGGTTTACTGTATCCCTTGGACGTTCTTATTGACGTTGAAACACAAATGTTGCATCGGAATTAAATACAAAAAGCACAATGCCGACTTAAGTCCAAAAAGACTGACTCTTCTTACTGACTATGTTTTGAACCATTCCTGTGACACTAGTTATAGATTCCGATGATTCCCTTCAGGTTTACTGTATCCCTTGAACCTTCTTATTGACGATGAAACACAGACATTGCATCGGAATTAAATACAAAAGGCACAAAACCGACTTAAGTACAAGAAGACTTACTCTTCTTACTGACTATGCTTTGAACCTTTCCTGTGACACTAGTCATAGATTCCGATGCTTCACTTTAGGATTACGGTATCCCTCTGACCTTGTTATTGACGATGAAACACAGAAATTGCATCGGAATTAAATAGAAAAGGCACAATGCCGACTTAAGTACAAGAATACTGACTCTTCTTACTGTCTATGTTTTGAACCGTCCCTGTGACACTAGTTATAGATTTCGATGCTTCACTGCAGGTTTACTGTATCCCTTGGACCTTCTTATTGACGATGAAACACAAAAATTGCATCGGAATTAAATAGAAAAGGCACAATACCGACTTAAGTACAAGAATACTGACTCATCTTACTGTCTATGCTTTGAACCGTCCCTGTGACACTAGTTATAGATGCCGATGCTTCACTCCAGGTTTACTGTATCCCTTGGACCTTCTTATTGATGTTGAAACACAAATGTTGCATCGGAATTAAATACAAAAAGCACAATGCCGACTTAAGTCCAAGAAGACTGACTCTTTTTACTGACTATGCTTTGAAACATTCCTGTGACACTAGTCATAGATTCCGATGCTTCACTTCAGGATTACTGTATCCCTCTGACCTTCTTATTGACGATGAAACACAGAAATTGCACCGGGATTAAATAGAAAAGGCACAATGCCGACTTAAGTACAAGAAGACTGACTCTTCTTACTGTCTATGTTTTGAAGCATCCCTGGGACACTAGTTATAGATTCCGATGCTTCACCACAGGTTTACTGTATCCCTTGGACCTTCTTATTGACGATGAAACACAGAAATTGCATCGGAATTAAATAGAAAAGGCACAATGCCGACTTAAGTACAAGAATACTGACTCATCTTACTGTCTATGCTTTGAACCGTCCCTGTGACACTAGTTATAGATTCCGATGTTTCACTTCAGGTTTACTGTATCCCTCTGACGTTCTTAATGACGATGAAACACAGAAATTGCATCAGAATTAAATACAAAAGCCACAATGCCGAATTAAGTACAAGAAGACTGACTCTTCTTACTGTCTATGCTTTGAACCATTCCTGTGACACTAGTTATAGACTCCGATGCTTCACTCCAGGTTTACTGTATCCCTTGGACCTTCTTATTGACGATGAAACACAGAAATTGCATCAGAATTAAATGGAAAAAGCACAATGATGACTTAAGTACAAGTAGACTGACTATTCTTACTGACTATGTTTTGAACCATTCCTGTGACACTCGTTATAGATTCCGATGATTCCCTTCTGGTTTACTGTATCCCTTGGACCTTCCTATTGACGATGAAACACAGAAATTGCATCGGAATTAAATACAAAAGGCACAATACCGACTTAAGTACAGGAAGACTGACTCTCTTACTGACTATGCTTTGAAACATTCCTTTGACACTAGTCATAGATTCCGATGCTTCACTTCAGGATTACTGTATCACTCTGACCTTCTTATTGACGATGAAACACAGAAATTGCACCGGGATTAAATACAAAAGGCACAATGCCGACTTAAGTACAAGAAGACTGACTCTTCTTACTGTCTATGTTTTGAACCATCCCTGGGACACTAGTTATAGATTCCGATGCTTCACCCCAGGTTTACTGTATCCCTTGGACCTTCTTATTGACGATGAAACACAGAAATTGCATCGGAATTAAATAGTAAAGGCACAATGCCGACTTAAGTACAAGAATACTGACTCAGCTTACTGTCTATGCTTTGAACCGTCCCTGTGACACTAGTTATAGATGCTGATGCTTCACTCCAGGTTTACTGTATCCCTTGGACCTTCTTATTGATGTTGAAACACAAATGTTGCATCGGAATTAAATACAAAAAGCACAATGCCGACTTAAGTCCAAGAAGACTGACTCTTCTTACTGACTATGATTTCAATCATTCCTGTGACACTAGTTATAGATTCCGATGCTTCACTTCAGGATTACTGTATCCGTCTGACCTTCTTATTGACGATGAAACACAGAAATTGCACCGGAATTAAATACAAAAGGCACAATGCCGACTTAAGTACAAGAAGACTGACTCTTCTTACTGTCTATGTTTTGAACCATCCCTGGGACACTACTTATAGATTCCGATGCTTCACCCCAGGTTTACTGTATCCCTTGGACCTTCTTATTGACGATGAAACACAGAAATTGCATCGGAATTAAATAGAAAAGGCACAATGCCGACTTCAGTACAAGAATACTGACTCATCTTACTGTCTATGTTTTGAACCGTCCCTGTGACACTAGTTATAGATTTCGATGCTTCACTGCAGGTATACTGTATCCCTCTGACCTTCTTAATGACGATGAAACACAGAAATTGCATCAGAATTAAATACAAAAGGCACAATGCCGAATTAACTACAAGAAGACTGACTCTTCTTACTGTCTATGCTTTGAACCATTCCTGTGACACTAGTTATAGACTCCGATGCTTCACTCCAGGTTTACTGTATCCCTTGGACCTTCTTATTGACGATGAAACACAGAAATGGCATCAGAATTAAATGGAAAAAGCACAATGATGGCTTAAGTACAAGGAGACTGACTCTACTTACTGACTATGTTTTGAACCATTCCTATGACACTAGTTATAGATTCCGATGATTCCCTTCTGGTTTACTGTATCCCTTGGACCTTCTTATTGACGATGAAACACAGAAATTCATCGGAATTAAATACAAAAGGCACAATACCGACTTAAGTACAAGAAGACTGACTCTCTTACTGACTATGTTTTGAACCATTCCTGTGACACTAGTCATAGATTCCGATGTTTCACTTCAGGATTTCTGTATCCCTCTGACCTTCTTAATGACGATGAAACACAGAAATTGCAACGGAATTAAATACAAAAGGCACAATGCCGACTTAAGTACAAGAAGGCTGACTCTTCTTACTGTCTATGTTTTGAACTACCCCTGGGACACTAGTTATAGATTCCGATGCTTCACCCCAGGTTTACTGTATCCCTTGGACCTTCTTATTGACGATGAAACACAGAAATTGCATCGGAATTAAATAGAAAAGGCACAATGCCGACTTAAGTACAAGAATACTGACTCATCTTACTGTCTATGCTTTGAACCGTCCCTGTGACACTAGTTATAGATGTCGATGCTTCACTCCAGGTTTACTGTATCCCTTGGACGTTCTTATTGACGTTGAAACACAAATGTTGCATCGGAATTAAATACAAAAAGCACAATGCCGACTTAAGTCCAAAAAGACTGACTCTTCTTACTGACTATGTTTGAACCATTCCTGTGACACTAGTTATGGATTCCGATGATTCCCTTCAGGTTTACTGTATCCCTTGGACCTTCTTATTGACGATGAAACACAGACATTGCATCGGAATTAAATACAAAAGGCACAATACCGACTTAAGTACAAGAAGACTTACTCTTCTTACTGACTATGCTTTGAACCTTTCCTGAGACACTAGTCATAGATTCCGATGCTTCACTTTAGGATTACGGTATCCCTCTGACCTTGTTATTGACGATGAAACACAGAAATTGCATCGGAATTAAATAGAAAAGGCACAATGCCGACTTAAGTACAAGAATACTGACTCATCTTACTGTCTATGTTTTGAACCGTCCCTGTGACACTAGTTATAGATTTCGATGCTTCACTGCAGGTTTACTGTATCCCTTGGACCTTCTTATTGACGATGAAACACAAAAATTGCATCGGAATTAAATAGAAAAGGCACAATGCCGACTTAAGTACAAGAATACTGACTCATCTTACTGTCTATGCTTTGAACCGTCCCTGTGACACTAGTTATAGATGCCGATGCTTCACTCCAGGTTTACTGTATCCCTTGGACCTTCTTATTGATGTTGAAACACAAATGTTGCATCGGAATTAAATACAAAAAGCACAATGCCGACTCAAGTCCAAGAAGACTGACTCTTCTTACTGACTATGATTTCAACCATTCCTGTGACACTAGTTATAGATTCCGATGCTTCACTTCAGATTTACTGTATCCCTCTGACCTTCCTAATGACGATGAAACACAGAAATTGCATCAGAATTAAATACAAAAGGCACAATGCCGAATTAAGTACAAGAGGACTGACTCTTCTTACTGTCTATGCTTTGAACCATTCCTGTGACACTAGTTATAGACGCCGATGCTTCACTCCAGGTTTACTGTATCCCTTGGACCTTCTTATTGACGATGAAACACAGAAATTGCATCAGAATTAAATACAAAAGCCACAATGCCGAATTAAGTACAAGAAGGCTGACTCTTCTTACTGTCTATGCTTTGAACCATTCCTGTGACACTAGTTATAGACTCCGATGCTTCACTCCACGTTTACTGTATCCCTTGGACCTTCTTATTGACGATGAAACACAGAAATTGCATCAGATTTAAATGGAAAAAGCACAATGATGACTTAAGTACAAGAAGACTGACTTTTCTTACTGACTATGTTTTGAACCATTCCTGTGACACTAGTTATAGACGCCGATGCTTCACTCCAGGTTTACTGTATCCCTTGGACCTTCTTATTGACGATGAAACACAGAAATTGCATCAGAATTAAATACAAAAGCCACAATGCCGAATTAAGTACAAGAAGGCTGACTCTTCTTACTGTCTATGCTTTGAACCATTCCTGTGACACTAGTTATAGACTCCGATGCTTCACTCCACGTTTACTGTATCCCTTGGACCTTCTTATTGACGATGAAACACAGATATTGCATGGGAATTAAATACAAAAGGCACAATACCGACTTAAGTACAAGAAGACTAACTCTTCTTACTGACTATGTTTTGAACCTTTCCTGTGACACTAGTCATAGATTCCGATGCTTCACTTCAGGATTACTGTATCCCTCTGACTTTCGTATTCACGATGAAACACAGAAATTGCACCGGAATTAAATACAAAAGTCACAAAGCCGACTTAAGTACAAGAAGACTGACTCTTCTTACTCCCTATGCTTTGAACCATCCCTGTGACACTAGTTATAGATTTCGATGCTTCACTTTAGGTTTACTGTATCCCTTGGACCTTCTTATTGACGATGAAACACAAAAATTGCATCGGAATTAAATACAAAAAGCACAATGCCGACTTAAGTACAAGAAGACTGACTCAGCTTACTGACTATGTTTTGAACCATTCCTGTGACACTAGTTATAGATTTTGATGCTTCGCTTCAGGTTTACTGTATCCCTCTGACCTTCTTAATGACGATGAAACACAGAAATTGCATCAGAATTAAATACAAATGGCACAATTCCGAATTAAGTACAAGAGGACTGACTCTTCTTACTGTCTATGCTTTGAACCATTCCTGTGACACTAGTTATAGACTCCGATGCTTCACTCCAGGTTTACTGTATCCCTTGGACCTTCTTATTGACGATGAAACACAGAAATTGCATCAGAAATAAATGGAAAAAGCACAATGATGACTTAAGTACAAGTAGACTGACTATTCTAACTGACTATGTTTTGAACCATTCCTGTGACACTAGTTATAGATTCCGATGATTCCCTTCTGGTTTACTCTATCCCTTGGACCTTCTTTTTGACGATGAAACACAGAAATTGCATCGGAATTAAATACAAAAGGCACAATACCGACTTAAGTACAAGAAGAGTGACTCTCTTACTGACTATGCTTTGAACCATTCCTGTGACACTAGTCATAGATTCCGATGCTTCACTTCAGGATTACTGTATCCCTCTGACCTACTTATTGACGATGAAACACAGAAATTGCACCGGAATTAAATACAAAAGGCACAATGCCGACTTAAGTACAAGAAGACTGACTCTTCTTACTGTCTATGTTTTGAACCATCCCTGGGACACTACTTATAGATTCCGATGCTTCACCCCAGGTTTACTGTATCCCTTGGACCTTCTTATTGACGATGAAACACAGAAATTGCATCGGAATTAAATAGAAAAGGCACAATGCCGACTTAAGTACAAGAATACTGACTCATCTTACTGTCTATGCTTTGAACCGTCCCTGTGACACTAGTTATAGATGTCGATGCTTCACTCCAGGTTTACTGTATCCCTTGGATCTTCTTATTGACGTTGAAACACAAATGTTGCATCGGAATTAAATACAAAAAGCACAATGCCGACTTAAGTACAAGAAGACTGACTCTTCTTACTGACTATGTTTTGAACCATTCCTGTGACACTAGTTATAGATTCCGATGCTTCACTTCAGGATTACTGTATCCCTCTGACCTTCTTATTGACGATGAAACACAGAAATTGCATCGGAATTAAATACAAAAGGCACAATGCCGACTTAAGTACAAGAAGACTGACTCTTCTTACTGTCTATGTTTTGAACCATCCCTGGGACACTAGTTATAGATTCCGATGCTTCACTTCAGGTTTACTGTATCCCTTGGTCCTTCTTATTGACGATGAAACACAGAAATTGCATCGGAATTAAATAGAAAAGGCACAATGCCGACTTAAGTACAAGAATACCGACTCATCTTACTGTCTATGTTTTGAACCGTCCCTGTGACACTAGTTATAGATTTCGATGCTTCACTCCAGGTTTACTGTATCCCTTGGACCTTCTTATTGACGATGAAACACAAAAATTGCATCGGAATTAAATACAAAAAGCACAATGCCGACTTAAGTACAAGAAGACTGACTCTTCTTACTGACTATGCTTTGAACCATTCCTGTGACACTAGTTATAGATTCCGATGCTTCACTTCAGGTTTACTGTATCCCTCTGACCTTCTTAATGACGATGAAACACAGAAATTGCATCAGAATTAAATACAAAAAGCACAATGAAGAATTAAGTACAAGAAGACTGACTCTTCTTACTGTCTATGCTTTGAACCATTCCTGTGACACTAGTTATAGACTCCGATGCTTCACTCCAGGTTTACTGTATCCCTTGGACCTTCTTATTGACGATGAAACACAGAAATGGCATCAGAATTAAATGGAAAAAGCACAATGATGGCTTAAGTACAAGAAGACTGACTCCACTTACTGACTATGTTTTGAACCATTCCTGTGACACTAGTTATAGATTCCGATGATTCCCTTCTGGTTTACTGTATCCCTTGGACCTTCTTATTGACGATGAAACACAGAAATTGCATCGGAATTAAATACAAAAGGCACAATACCGACTTAAGTACAAGAAGACTGACTCTCTTACTGACTATGTTTTGAACCATTCCTGTGACACTAGTCATAGATTCCGATGTTTCACTTCAGGATTTCTGTATCCCTCTGACCTTCTTAATGACGATGAAACACAGAAATTGCAACGGAATTAAATACAAAAGGCACAATGCCGACATAAGTACAAGAAGACTGACTCTTCTTACTGTCTATGTTTTGAACCACCCCTGGGACACTAGTTATAGATTCCGATGCTTCACCCCAGGTTTACTGTATCCCTTGGACCTTCTTATTGACGATGAAACACAGAAATTGCATCGGAATTAAATAGAAAAGGCACAATGCCGACTTAAGTACAAGAATACTGACTCATCTTACTGTCTATGCTTTGAACCGTCCCTGTGACACTAGTTATAGATGTCGATGCTTCACTCCAGGTTTACTGTATCCCTTGGACGTTCTTATTGACGTTGAAACACAAATGTTGCATCGGAATTAAATACAAAAAGCACAATGCCGACTTAAGTCCAAAAAGACTGACTCTTCTTACTGACTATGTTTTGAACCATTCCTGTGACACTAGTTATAGATTCCGATGATTCCCTTCAGGTTTACTGTATCCCTTGGACCTTCTTATTGACGATGAAACACAGACATTGCATCGGAATTAAATACAAAAGGCACAATACCGACTTAAGTACAAGAAGACTTACTCTTCTTACTGACTATGCTTTGAACCTTTCCTGTGACACTAGTCATAGATTCCGATGCTTCACTTTAGGATTACGGTATCCCTCTGACCTTGTTATTAACGATGAAACACAGAAATTGCATCGGAATTAAATAGAAAAGGCACAATGCCGACTTAAGTACAAGAATACTGACTCATCTTACTGTCTATGTTTTGAACCGTCCCTGTGACACTAGTTATAGATTTCGATGCTTCACTGCAGGTTTACTGTATCCCTTGGACCTTCTTATTAACGATGAAACACAAAAATTGCATCGGAATTAAATAGAAAAGGCACAATGCCGACTTAAGTACAAGAATACTGACACATCTTACTGTCTATGCTTTGAACCGTCCCTGTGACACTAGTTATAGATGCCGATGCTTCACTCCAGGTTTACTGTATCCCTTGGACCTTCTTATTGATGTTGAAACACAAATGTTGCATCGGAATTAAATACAAAAAGCACAATGCCGACTTAAGTCCAAGAAGACTGACTCTTCTTACTGACTATGATTTCAACCATTCCTGTGACACTAGTTATAGATTCCGATGCTTCACTTCAGGATTACTGTATCCCTCTGACCTTCTTATTGACGATGAAACACAGAAATTGCACCGGGATTAAATACAAAAGGCACAATGCCGACTTAAGTACAAGAAGACTGACTCTTCTTACTGTCTATGTTTTGAAGCATCCCTGGGACACTAGTTATAGATTCCGATGCTTCACCCCAGGTTTACTGTATCCCTTGGACCTTCTTATTGACGATGAAACACAGAAATTGCATCGGAATTAAATAGAAAAGGCACAATGCCGACTTAAGTACAAGAATACTGACTCATCTTACTGTCTATGCTTTGAACCGTCCCTGTGACACTAGTTATAGATGTCGATGCTTCACTCCAGGTTTACTGTATCCCTTGGACGTTCTTATTGACGTTGAAACACAAATGTTGCATCGGAATTAAATACAAAAAGCACAATGCCGACTTAAGTCCAAAAAGACTGACTCTTCTTACTGACTATGTTTTGAACCATTCCTGTGACACTAGTTATAGATTCCGATGATTCCCTTCAGGTTTACTGTATCCCTTGGACCTTCTTATTGACGATGAAACACAGACATTGCATCGGAATTAAATACAAAAGGCACAATACCGACTTAAGTACAAGAAGACTTACTCTTCTTACTGACTATGCTTTGAACCTTTCCTGTGACACTAGTCATAGATTCCGATGCTTCACTTTAGGATTACGGTATCCCTCTGACCTTGTTATTGACGATGAAACACAGAAATTGCATCGGAATTAAATAGAAAAGGCACAATGCCGACTTAAGTACAAGAATACTGACTCATCTTACTGTCTATGTTTTGAACCGTCCCTGTGACACTAGTTATAGATTTCGATGCTTCACTGCAGGTTTACTGTATCCCTTGGACCTTCTTATTGACGATGAAACACAAAAATTGCATCGGAATTAAATAGAAAAGGCACAATGCCGACTTAAGTACAAGAATACTGACACATCTTACTGTCTATGCTTTGAACCGTCCCTGTGACACTAGTTATAGATGCCGATGCTTCACTCCAGGTTTACTGTATCCCTTGGACCTTCTTATTGATGTTGAAACACAAATGTTGCATCGGAATTAAATACAAAAAGCACAATGCCGACTTAAGTCCAAGAAGACTGACTCTTCTTACTGACTATGATTTCAACCATTCCTGTGACACTAGTTATAGATTCCGATGCTTCACTTCAGGATTACTGTATCCCTCTGACCTTCTTATTGACGATGAAACACAGAAATTGCACCGGGATTAAATACAAAAGGCACAATGCCGACTTAAGTACAAGAAGACTGACTCTTCTTACTGTCTATGTTTTGAAGCATCCCTGGGACACTAGTTATAGATTCCGATGCTTCACCCCAGGTTTACTGTATCCCTTGGACCTTCTTATTGACGATGAAACACAGAAATTGCATCGGAATTAAATAGAAAAGGCACAATGCCGACTTAAGTACAAGAATACTGACTCATCTTACTGTCTATGCTTTGAACCGTCCCTGTGACACTAGTTATAGATGTCGATGCTTCACTCCAGGTTTACTGTATCCCTTGGACGTTCTTATTGACGTTGAAACACAAATGTTGCATCGGAATTAAATACAAAAAGCACAATGCCGACTTAAGTCCAAAAAGACTGACTCTTCTTACTGACTATGTTTGAACCATTCCTGTGACACTAGTTATGGATTCCGATGATTCCCTTCAGGTTTACTGTATCCCTTGGACCTTCTTATTGACGATGAAACACAGACATTGCATCGGAATTAAATACAAAAGGCACAATACCGACTTAAGTACAAGAAGACTTACTCTTCTTACTGACTATGCTTTGAACCTTTCCTGTGACACTAGTCATAGATTCCGATGCTTCACTTTAGGATTACGGTATCCCTCTGACCTTGTTATTGACGATGAAACACAGAAATTGCATCGGAATTAAATAGAAAAGGCACAATGCCGACTTAAGTACAAGAATACTGACTCATCTTACTGTCTATGTTTTGAACCGTCCCTGTGACACTAGTTATAGATTTCGATGCTTCACTGCAGGTTTACTGTATCCCTTGGACCTTCTTATTGACGATGAAACACAAAAATTGCATCGGAATTAAATAGAAAAGGCACAATGCCGACTTAAGTACAAGAATACTGACTCATCTTACTGTCTATGCTTTGAACCGTCCCTGTGACACTAGTTATAGATGCCGATGCTTCACTCCAGGTTTACTGTATCCCTTGGACCTTCTTATTGATGTTGAAACACAAATGTTGCATCGGAATTAAATACAAAAAGCACAATGCCGACTCAAGTCCAAGAAGACTGACTCTTCTTACTGACTATGATTTCAACCATTCCTGTGACACTAGTTATAGATTCCGATGCTTCACTTCAGATTTACTGTATCCCTCTGACCTTCCTAATGACGATGAAACACAGAAATTGCATCAGAATTAAATACAAAAGGCACAATGCCGAATTAAGTACAAGAGGACTGACTCTTCTTACTGTCTATGCTTTGAACCATTCCTGTGACACTAGTTATAGACGCCGATGCTTCACTCCAGGTTTACTGTATCCCTTGGACCTTCTTATTGACGATGAAACACAGAAATTGCATCAGAATTAAATGGAAAAAGCACAATGATGACTTAAGTACAAGTAGACTGACTATTCTTACTGACTATGTTTTGAACCATTCCTGTGACACTAGTTATAGATTCCGATGATTCCCTTCTGGTTTACTGTATCCCTTGGACATTCCTAATGACGATGAAACACAGAAATTGCATCGGAATTAAATACAAAAGGCACAATACCGACTTAAGTGCAAGAAGACTGACTCTCTTACTGACTATGCTTTGAAACATTCCTGTGACACTAGTCATAGATTCCGATGCTTCACTTCAGGATTACTGTATCCCTCTGACCTTCTTATTGACGATGAAACACAGAAATTGCACCGGGATTAAATACAAAAGGCACAATGCCGACTTAAGTACAAGAAGACTGACTCTTCTTACTGTCTATGTTTTGAACCATCCCTGGGACACTAGTTATAGATTCCGATGCTTCACCCCAGGTTTACTGTATCCCTTGGACCTTCCTGTTGACGATGAAACACAGAAATTGCATCGGAATTAAATAGAAAAGGCACAATGCCGACTTAAGTACAAGAATACTGACTCATCTTACTGTCTATGCTTTGAACCGTCCCTGTGACACTAGTTATAGATTCCGATGCTTCACTTCAGGTTTACTGTATCCCTCAGACCTTCTTAATGACGATGAAACACAGAAATTGCATCAGAATTAAATACAAAAGCCACAATGCCGAATTAAGTACAAGAAGGCTGACTCTTCTTACTGTCTATGCTTTGAACCATTCCTGTGACACTAGTTATAGACTCCGATGCTTCACTCCACGTTTACTGTATCCCTTGGACCTTCTTATTGACGATGAAACACAGAAATTGCATCAGATTTAAATGGAAAAAGCACAATGATGACTTAAGTACAAGAAGACTGACTTTTCTTACTGACTATGTTTTGAACCATTCCTGTGACACTAGTTATAGATTCCGATGATTCCCTTCAGGTTTAATGAATCCCTTGGACCTTCTTATTGACGATGAAACACAGATATTGCATGGGAATTAAATACAAAAGGCACAATACCGACTTAAGTACAAGAAGACTAACTCTTCTTACTGACTATGTTTTGAACCTTTCCTGTGACACTAGTCATAGATTCCGATGCTTCACTTCAGGATTACTGTATCCCTCTGACTTTCGTATTCACGATGAAACACAGAAATTGCACCGGAATTAAATACAAAAGTCACAAAGCCGACTTAAGTACAAGAAGACTGACTCTTCTTACTCCCTATGCTTTGAACCATCCCTGTGACACTAGTTATAGATTTCGATGCTTCACTTTAGGTTTACTGTATCCCTTGGACCTTCTTATTGACGATGAAACACAAAAATTGCATCGGAATTAAATACAAAAAGCACAATGCCGACTTAAGTACAAGAAGACTGACTCAGCTTACTGACTATGTTTTGAACCATTCCTGTGACACTAGTTATAGATTTTGATGCTTCGCTTCAGGTTTACTGTATCCCTCTGACCTTCTTAATGACGATGAAACACAGAAATTGCATCAGAATTAAATACAAATGGCACAATTCCGAATTAAGTACAAGAGGACTGACTCTTCTTACTGTCTATGCTTTGAACCATTCCTGTGACACTAGTTATAGACTCCGATGCTTCACTCCAGGTTTACTGTATCCCTTGGACCTTCTTATTGACGATGAAACACAGAAATTGCATCAGAAATAAATGGAAAAAGCACAATGATGACTTAAGTACAAGTAGACTGACTATTCTAACTGACTATGTTTTGAACCATTCCTGTGACACTAGTTATAGATTCCGATGATTCCCTTCTGGTTTACTCTATCCCTTGGACCTTCTTTTTGACGATGAAACACAGAAATTGCATCGGAATTAAATACAAAAGGCACAATACCGACTTAAGTACAAGAAGAGTGACTCTCTTACTGACTATGCTTTGAACCATTCCTGTGACACTAGTCATAGATTCCGATGCTTCACTTCAGGATTACTGTATCCCTCTGACCTACTTATTGACGATGAAACACAGAAATTGCACCGGAATTAAATACAAAAGGCACAATGCCGACTTAAGTACAAGAAGACTGACTCTTCTTACTGTCTATGTTTTGAACCATCCCTGGGACACTAGTTATAGATTCCGATGCTTCACCCCAGGTTTACTGTATCCCTTGGACCTTCTTATTGACGATGAAACACAGAAATTGCATCGGAATTAAATAGAAAAGGCACAATGCCGACTTAAGTACAAGAATACTGACTCATCTTACTGTCTATGCTTTGAACCGTCCCTGTGACACTAGTTATAGATGTCGATGCTTCACTCCAGGTTTACTGTATCCCTTGGATCTTCTTATTGACGTTGAAACACAAATGTTGCATCGGAATTAAATACAAAAAGCACAATGCCGACTTAAGTACAAGAAGACTGACTCTTCTTACTGACTATGTTTTGAACCATTCCTGTGACACTAGTTATAGATTCCGATGCTTCACTTCAGGATTACTGTATCCCTCTGACCTTCTTATTGACGATGAAACACAGAAATTGCATCGGAATTAAATACAAAAGGCACAATGCCGACTTAAGTACAAGAAGACTGACTCTTCTTACTGTCTATGTTTTGAACCATCCCTGGGACACTAGTTATAGATTCCGATGCTTCACTTCAGGTTTACTGTATCCCTTGGTCCTTCTTATTGACGATGAAACACAGAAATTGCATCGGAATTAAATAGAAAAGGCACAATGCCGACTTAAGTACAAGAATACCGACTCATCTTACTGTCTATGTTTTGAACCGTCCCTGTGACACTAGTTATAGATTTCGATGCTTCACTCCAGGTTTACTGTATCCCTTGGACCTTCTTATTGACGATGAAACACAAAAATTGCATCGGAATTAAATACAAAAAGCACAATGCCGACTTAAGTACAAGAAGACTGACTCTTCTTACTGACTATGCTTTGAACCATTCCTGTGACACTAGTTATAGATTCCGATGCTTCACTTCAGGTTTACTGTATCCCTCTGACCTTCTTAATGACGATGAAACACAGAAATTGCATCAGAATTAAATACAAAAAGCACAATGAAGAATTAAGTACAAGAAGACTGACTCTTCTTACTGTCTATGCTTTGAACCATTCCTGTGACACTAGTTATAGACTCCGATGCTTCACTCCAGGTTTACTGTATCCCTTGGACCTTCTTATTGACGATGAAACACAGAAATGGCATCAGAATTAAATGGAAAAAGCACAATGATGGCTTAAGTACAAGAAGACTGACTCCACTTACTGACTATGTTTTGAACCATTCCTGTGACACTAGTTATAGATTCCGATGATTCCCTTCTGGTTTACTGTATCCCTTGGACCTTCTTATTGACGATGAAACACAGAAATTGCATCGGAATTAAATACAAAAGGCACAATACCGACTTAAGTACAAGAAGACTGACTCTCTTACTGACTATGTTTTGAACCATTCCTGTGACACTAGTCATAGATTCCGATGTTTCACTTCAGGATTTCTGTATCCCTCTGACCTTCTTAATGACGATGAAACACAGAAATTGCAACGGAATTAAATACAAAAGGCACAATGCCGACATAAGTACAAGAAGACTGACTCTTCTTACTGTCTATGTTTTGAACCACCCCTGGGACACTAGTTATAGATTCCGATGCTTCACCCCAGGTTTACTGTATCCCTTGGACCTTCTTATTGACGATGAAACACAGAAATTGCATCGGAATTAAATAGAAAAGGCACAATGCCGACTTAAGTACAAGAATACTGACTCATCTTACTGTCTATGCTTTGAACCGTCCCTGTGACACTAGTTATAGATGTCGATGCTTCACTCCAGGTTTACTGTATCCCTTGGACTTTCTTATTGACGTTGAAACACAAATGTTGCATCGGAATTAAATACAAAAAGCACAATGCCGACTTAAGTCCAAAAAGACTGACTCTTCTTACTGACTATGTTTTGAACCATTCCTGTGACACTAGTTATAGATTCCGATGATTCCCTTCAGGTTTACTGTATCCCTTGGACCTTCTTATAGACGATGAAACACAGACATTGCATCGGAATTAAATACAAAAGGCACAATACCGACTTAAGTACAAGAAGACTTACTCTTCTTACTGACTATGCTTTGAACCTTTCCTGTGACACTAGTCATAGATTCCGATGCTTCACTTTAGGATTACGGTATCCCTCTGACCTTGTTATTGACGATGAAACACAGAAATTGCATCGGAATTAAATAGAAAAGGCACAATGCCGACTTAAGTACAAGAATACTGACTCATCTTACTGTCTATGTTTTGAACCGTCCCTGTGACACTAGTTATAGATTTCGATGCTTCACTGCAGGTTTACTGTATCCCTTGGACCTTCTTATTGACGATGAAACACAAAAATTGCATCGGAATTAAATAGAAAAGGCACAATGCCGACTTAAGTACAAGAATACTGACACATCTTACTGTCTATGCTTTGAACCGTCCCTGTGACACTAGTTATAGATGCCGATGCTTCACTCCAGGTTTACTGTATCCCTTGGACCTTCTTATTGATGTTGAAACACAAATGTTGCATCGGAATTAAATACAAAAAGCACAATGCCGACTTAAGTCCAAGAAGACTGACTCTTCTTACTGACTATGATTTCAACCATTCCTGTGACACTAGTTATAGATTCCGATGCTTCACTTCAGGATTACTGTATCCCTCTGACCTTCTTATTGACGATGAAACACAGAAATTGCACCGGGATTAAATACAAAAGGCACAATGCCGACTTAAGTACAAGAAGACTGACTCTTCTTACTGTCTATGTTTTGAAGCATCCCTGGGACACTAGTTATAGATTCCGATGCTTCACCCCAGGTTTACTGTATCCCTTGGACCTTCTTATTGACGATGAAACACAGAAATTGCATCGGAATTAAATAGAAAAGGCACAATGCCGACTTAAGTACAAGAATACTGACTCATCTTACTGTCTATGCTTTGAACCGTCCCTGTGACACTAGTTATAGATTCCGATGTTTCACTTCAGGTTTACTGTATCCCTCTGACCTTCTTAATGACGATGAAACACAGAAATTGCATCAGAATTAAATACAAAAGCCACAATGCCGAATTAAGTACAAGAAGACTGACTCTTCTTACTGTCTATGCTTTGAACCATTCCTGTGACACTAGTTATAGACTCCGATGCTTCACTCCAGGTTTACTGTATCTCTTGGACCTTCTTATTGACGATGAAACACAGAAATTACATCAGAATTAAATGGAAAAAGCACAATGATGACTTAAGTACAAGTAGACTGACTATTCTTACTGACTATGTTTTGAACCATTCCTGTGACACTAGTTATAGATTCCGATGATTCCCTTCTGGTTCACTGTATCCCTTGGACCTTCCTATTGACGATGAAACACAGAAATTGCATCGGAATTAAATACAAAAGGCACAATACCGACTTAAGTACAAGAAGACTGACTCTCTTACTGACTATGCTTTGAAACATTCCTGTGCCACTAGTCATAGATTCCGATGCTTCACTTCAGGATTACTGTATCCCTCTGACCTTCTTATTGACGATGAAACACAGAAATTGCACCGGGATTAAATACAAAAGGCACAATGCCGACTTAAGTACAAGAAGACTGACTCTTCTTACTGTCTATGTTTTGAACCATCCCTGGGACACTAGTTATAGATTCCGATGCTTCACCCCAGGTTTACTGTATCCCTTGGACCTTCTTATTGACGATGAAACACAGAAATTGCATCGGAATTAAATAGAAAAGGCACAATGCCGACTTAAGTACAAGAATACTGACTCATCTTACTGTCTATGTTTTGAACCGTCCCTGTGACACTAGTTATAGATTTCGATGCTTCACTGCAGGTTTACTGTATCCCTTGGACCTTCTTATTGACGATGAAACACAAAAATTGCATCGGAATTAAATAGAAAAGGCACAATGCCGACTTAAGTACAAGAATACTGACTCATCTTACTGTCTATGCTTTGAACCGTCCCTGTGACACTAGTTATAGATGCCGATGCTTCACTCCAGGTTTACTGTATCCCTTGGACCTTCTTATTGATGTTGAAACACAAATGTTGCATCGGAATTAAATACAAAAAGCACAATGCCGACTTAAGTCCAAGAAGACTGACTCTTCTTACTGACTATGATTTCAACCATTCCTGTGACACTAGTTATAGATTCCGATGCTTCACTTCAGGATTACTGTATCCCTCTGACCTTCTTATTGACGATGAAACACAGATATTGCACCGGAATTATATACAAAAGGCACAATGCCGACTTAAGTACAAGAAGACTGACTCTTCTTACTGTCTATGTTTTGAACCATCCCTGGGACACTAGTTATAGATTCCGATGCTTCACCCCAGGTTTACTGTATCCCTTGGACCTTCTTATTGATGATGAAACACAGAAATTGCATCGGAATTAAATAGAAAAGGCACAATGCCGACTTCAGTACAAGAATACTGACTCATCTTACTGTCTATGCTTTGAACCGTCCCTGTGACACTAGTTATGGATTCCAATGCTTCACTTCAGGTATACTGTATCCCTCTGACCTTCTTAATGACGATGAAACACAGAAATTGCATCAGAATTAAATACAAAAGGCACAATGCCGAATTAACTACAAGAAGACTGACTCTTCTTACTGTCTATGCTTTGAACCATTCCTGTGACACTAGTTATAGACTCCGATGCTTCACTCCAGGTTTACTGTATCCCTTGGACCTTCTTATTGACGATAAAACACAGAAATGGCATCAGAATTAAATGAAAAAGCACAATGATGGCTTAAGTACAAGAAGACTGACTCTACTTACTGACTATGTTTTGAACCATTCCTGTGACACTAGTTATAGATTCCGATGATTCCCTTCTGGTTTACTGTATCCCTTGGACCTTCTTATTGACGATGAAACACAGAAATTGCATCGGAATTAAATACAAAAGGCACAATACCGACTTAAGTACAAGAAGACTGACTCTCTTACTGACTATGTTTTGAACCATTCCTGTGACACTAGTCATAGATTCCGATGTTTCACTTCAGGATTTCTGTATCCCTCTGACCTTCTTAATGACGATGAAACACAGAAATTGCAACGGAATTAAATAGAAAAGGCACAATGCCGACTTAAGTACAAGAAGACTGACTCTTCTTACTGTCTATGTTTTGAACCACCCCTGGGACACTAGTTATAGATTCCGATGCTTCACCCCAGGTTTACTGTATCCCTTGGACCTTCTTATTGACGATGAAACACAGAAATTGCATCGGAATTAAATAGAAAAGGCACAATGCCGACTTAAGTACAAGAATACTGACTCATCTTACTGTCTATGCTTTGAACCGTCCCTGTGACACAAGTTATAGATGTCGATGCTTCACTCCAGGTTTACTGTATCCCTTGGACGTTCTTATTGACGTTGAAACACAAATGTTGCATCGGAATTAAATACAAAAAGCACAATGCCGACTTAAGTCCAAAAAGACTGACTCTTCTTACTGACTATGTTTTGAACCATTCCTGTGACACTAGTTATAGATTCCGATGATTCCCTTCAGGTTTACTGTATCCCTTGGACCTTCTTATTGACGAAGAAACACAGACATTGCATCGGAATTAAATACAAAAGGCACAATACCGACTTAAGTACAAGAAGACTTACTCTTCTTACTGACTATGCTTTGAACCTTTCCTGTGACACTAGTCATAGATTCCGATGCTTCACTTTAGGATTACGGTATCCCTCTGACCTTGTTATTGACGATGAAACACAGAAATTGCATCGGAATTAAATAGAAAAGGCACAATGCCGACTTAAGTACAAGAATACTGACTCATCTTACTGTCTATGCTTTGAACCGTCCCTGTGACACTAGTTATAGATGCCGATGCTTCACTCCAGGTTTACTGTATCCCTTGGACCTTCTTATTGATGTTGAAACACAAATGTTGCATCGGAATTAAATATAAAAAGCACAATGCCGACTTAAGTCCAAGAAGACTGACTCTTCTTACCGACTATGATTTCAACCATTCCTGTGACACTAGTTATAGATTCCGATGCTTCACTTCAGATTTACTGTATCCCTCTGACCTTCTTAATGACGATGAAACACAGAAATTGCATCAGAATTAAATACAAAAGGCACAATGCCGAATTAAGTACAAGAGGACTGACTCTTCTTACTGTCTATGCTTTGAACCATTCCTGTGACACTAGTTATAGACGCCGATGCTTCACTCCAGGTTTACTGTATCCCTTGGACCTTCTTATTGACGATGAAACACAGAAATTGCATCAGAATTAAATGGAAAAAGCACAATGATGACTTAAGTACAAGTAGACTGACTATTCTTACTGACTATGTTTTGAACCATTCCTGTGACACTAGTTATAGATTCCGATGATTCCCTTCTGGTTTACTGTATCCCTTGGACCTTCCTATTGACGATGAAACACAGAAATTGCATCGGAATTAAATACAAAAGGCACAATACCGACTTAAGTGCAAGAAGACTGACTCTCTTACTGACTATGCTTTGAAACATTCCTGTGACACTAGTCATAGATTCCGATGCTTCACTTCAGTATTACTGTATCCCTTGGACCTTCTTATTGACGATGAAACACAGAAATTGCATCGGAATTAAATAGAAAAGGCACAATGCCGACTTAAGTACAAGAATACTGAATCATCTTACTGTCTATGCTTTGAACCGTCCCTGTGACACTAGTTATAGATTCCGATGCTTCACTTCAGGTTTACTGTATCCCTCTGACCTTCTTAATGACGATGAAACACAGAAATTGCATCAGAATTAAATACAAAAGCCACAATGCCGAATTAAGTACAAGAAGACTGACTCTTCTTACTGTCTATGCTTTGAACCATTCCTGTGACACTAGTTATAGACTCCGATGCTTCACTCCAGGTTTACTGTATCCCTTGGACCTTCTTATTGACGATGAAACACAGAAATTGCATCAGATTTAAATGGAAAAAGCACAATGATGACTTAAGTACAAGAAGACTGACTCTTCTTACTGACTATGTTTTGAACCATTCCTGTGACACTAGTTATAGATTCCGATGATTCCCTTCAGGTTTACTGTATCCCTTGGACCTTCTTATTGACGATGAAACACAGATATTGCATGGGAATTAAATACAAAAGGCACAATACCGACTTAAGTACAAGAAGACTTACTCTTCTTACTGACTATGTTTTGAACCTTTCCTGTGACACTAGTCATAGATTCCGATGCTTCACTTCAGGATTACTGTATCCCCTCTGACTTTTGTATTCACGATGAAACACAGAAATTGAACCGGAATTAAATACAAAAGTCACAATGCCGACTTAAGTACAAGAAGACTGACTCTTCTTACTCCCTATGCTTTGAACCATCCCTGTGACACTAGTTATAGATTTCGATGCTTCACTTTAGGTTTACTGTATCCTTTGGACCTTCTTATTGACGATGAAACACAAAAATTGCATCGGAATTAAATACAAAAAGCACAATGCCGACTTAAGTACAAGAAGACTGACTCAGCTTACTGACTATGTTTTGAACCATTCCTGTGACACTAGTTATAGATTTTGATGCTTCACTTCAGGTTTACTGTATCCCCTCTGACCTTCTTAATGACGATGAAACACAGAAATTGCATCGGAATTAAATACAAATGGCACAATTCCGAATTAAGTACAAGAGGACTGACTCTTCTTACTGTCTATGCTTTGAAACATTCCTGTGACACTAGTTATAGACTCCGATGCTTCACTCCAGGTTTACTGTATCCTTGGACCTTCTTATTGACGATGAAACACAGAAATTGCATCAGAAATAAATGGAAAAAGCACAATGATGACTTAAGTACAAGTAGACTGACTATTCTTACTGACTATGTTTTGAACCATTCCTGTGACACTAGTTATCGATTCCGATGATTCCCTTCTGGTTTACTCTATC
The DNA here is from genome assembly GCF_021461385.2 of Schistocerca piceifrons. Classification (NCBI taxonomy): domain Eukaryota; kingdom Metazoa; phylum Arthropoda; class Insecta; order Orthoptera; family Acrididae; genus Schistocerca; species Schistocerca piceifrons. Next base: position 4,048,627 of record NW_025727724.1, read on the forward strand.
CCTTGGACCTTCTTTTTGACGATGAAACACAGAAATTGCATCGGAATTAAATAGAAAAGGCACAATACCGACTTAAGTACAAGAAGACTGACTCTCTTACTGACTATGCTTTGAACCATTCCTGTGACACTAGTCATAGATTCCGATGCTTCACTTCAGGATTACTGTATCCCTCTGATCTACTTATTGACGATGAAACACAGAAATTGCACCGGAATTAAATACAAAAGGCACAATGCCGACTTAAGTACAAGAATACTGACTCATCTTACTGTCTATGCTTTGAACCGTCCCTGTGACACTAGTTATAGGTGTCGATGCTTCACTCCAGGTTTACTGTATCCCTTGGATCTTCTTATTGACGTTGAAACACAAATGTTGCATCGGAATTAAATACAAAAAGCACAATGCCGACTTAAGTACAAGAAGACTGACTCTTCTTACTGACTATGTTTTGAACCATTCCTGTGACACTAGTTATAGATTCCGATGCTTCACTTCAGGATTACTGTATCCCTCTGACCTTCTTATTGACGATGAAACACAGAAATTGCATCGGAATTAAATACAAAAGGCACAATGCCGACTTAAGTACAAGAAGACTGACTCTTCTTACTGTCTATGTTTTGAACCATCCCTTCCCTGGGACACTAGTTACAGATTCCGATGCTTCACTTCAGGTTTACTGTATCCCTTGGTCCTTCTTATTGACGATGAAACACAGAAATTGCATCGGAATTAAATAGAAAAGGCACAATGCCGACTTAAGTACAAGAATACCGACTCATCTTACTGTCTATGTTTTGAACCGTCCCTGTGACACTAGGTATAGATTTCGATGCTTCACTCCAGGTTTACTGTATCCCTTGGACCTTCTTATTGACGATGAAACACAAAAATTGCATCGGAATTAAATACAAAAAGCACAATGCCGACTTAAGTACAAGAAGACTGACTCTTCTTACTGACTATGCTTTGAACCATTCCTGTGACACTAGTTATAGATTCCGATGCTTCACTTCAGGTTTACTGTATCCCTCTGACCTTCTTAATGACGATGAAACACAGAAATTGCATCAGAATTAAATACAAAAAGCACAATGAAGAATTAAGTACAAGAAGACTGACTCTTCTTACTGTCTATGCCTTGAACCATTCCTGTGACACTAGTTATAGACTCCGATGCTTCACTCCAGGTTTACTGTATCCCTTGGACCTTCTTATTGACGATGAAACATAGAAATTGCATCAGAATTAAATGGAAAAAGCACAATGATGTCTTAAGTACAAGAAGACTGACTCTTCTTACTGACTATGTTTTGAACCATTCCTGTGACACTAGTTATAGATTCCGATGATTCCCTTCTGGTTTACTGTATCCCTTGGACCTTCTTATTGACGATGAAACACAGAAATTGCATCGGAATTAAATACAAAAGGCACAATACCGACTTATGTACAAGAAGACTGACTCTCTTACTGACTATGTTTTGAACCATTCCTGTGACACTAGTCATAGATTCCGATGCTTCACTTCAGGATTACTGTATCCCTCTGACCTTCTTATTGACGATGAAACACAGAAATTGCACCGGAATTAAATACAAAAGGCACAATGCCGACTTAAGTACAAGAAGACTGACTCTTCTTACTGTCTATGTTTTGAACCATCCCTGGGACACTAGTTATAGATTCCGATGCTTCACCCCAGGTTTACTGTATCCCTTGGACCTTCTAATTGACGATGAAACACAGAAATTGCATCGGAATTAAATAGAAAAGGCACAATGCCGACTTAAGTACAAGAATACTGACGCTTCTTACTGTCTATGCTTTGAATCGTCCCTGTGACACTAGTTATAGATGTCGATGCTTCACTCCAGGTTTACTGTATCCCTTGGACCTTCTTATTGACGTTGAAACACAAATGTTGCATCGGAATTAAATCCAAAAACACAATGCCGACTTAAGTCCAAGAAGACTGACTCTTCTTACTGACTATGTTTTGAACCATTCCTGTGACACTAGTTATAGATTCCGATGATTCCCTTCAGGTTTACTGTATCCCTTGGACCTTCTTATTGACGATGAAACACAGAAATTGCATCGGAATTAAATACAAAAGGCACAATACCGACTTAAGTACAAGAAGACTTACTCTTCTTACTGACTATGTTTTGAACATTTCCTGTGACACTAGTCATAGATTCCGAAGCTTCACTTCAGGATTACTGTATCCCTCTGACCTTCTTATTGACGATGAAACACAGAAATTGCACCGGAATTAAATACAAAAGGCACAATGCCGACTTAAGTACAAGAAGACTGACTCTTCTTACTGCCTATGTTTTGAACCATCCCTGGGACACTAGTTATAGATTCCGATGCTTCACCCCAGGTTTACTGTATCCCTTGGACGTTCTTATTGACGATGAAACACAGAAATTGCATCGGAAATAAATACAATAGGCACAATGCCGTCTTAAGTACAAGAAGACTGACTCTTCCTTCTGTCTATGATTTGAACCATTCCTGTGACACTAGTTATAGATTCCGATGCTTCAGTCCAGGTTTACTGTATCCCTTGGACCTTCTCATTGACGATGAAACACAGAAATTGCATCGGAATTAAATAGAAGAGGCACAATGCCGACTTAAGTACAAGAAGACTGACTCATCTTACTGTCTATGTTTTGATCCGTCGCTGTGACACTAGTTATAGATTTCGATGCTTCACTCCAGGTTTTACTGTATCCCTTGAGCCTTCTTATTGACGATGAAACACAAAAATTGCATCGAAAATAAATACAAAAAGCACTATGCCGACTTAAGTACAAGAAGACTGACTCTTCTTACTGACTATGTTTTGAACCATTCCTGTGACACTAGTTATAGATTCCGATGCTTCACTTCAGGTATACTGTATCCCTCTGTCCTTCTTAATGACGATGAAACACAGAAATTGCATCAGAATTAAATACAAAAGGCGCAATGCCGAAGTAAGTACAAGAAGACTGACTCTTCTTACTGTCTATGTTTTGAACCATTCCTGTGACACTAGTTATAGACTCCGATGCTTTACTCCAGGTTTACTATATCCCTTGGACCTTCTTATTGACGATGAAACACAGATATTGCATCGGAATTAAGTACAAAAGGCACAATACCGACTTAAGTACAAGAAGACTTACTCTTCTTACTGACTATGTTTTGAACCTTTCCTCTGACACTAGTCATAGATTCCGATGCTTCACTTCAGGATTACTGTATCCCTCTGACCTTCGTATTCACGATGAGACACAGAAATTGCACCGGAATTAAATACAAAAGGCACAATGCCGACTTAAGTACAAGTAGACTGACTCTTCCTTCTGTCTATGTTTTGAACCATTCCTGTGACACTAATTATAGATTCCGATGCTTCACTTCAGGTTTACTGTATCCATTGGACCTTCTTATTGACGATGAAACACAGAAATTGCATCGGAATTAAATAGAAAAGGCACAATGCCGACTTAAGTACAAGAATACTGACTCATCTTACTGTCTATGTTTTGAACCCTCCCTGTGACACTAGTTATAGATTTCGATCCTTCACTTTAGGTTTACTGTATCCGTTGGACCTTCTTATTGACGATGAAACACAAAAATTGCATCGGAATTAAATACAAAAAGCACAATGCCGGACTTAAGTACAAGAAGACTGACTCAGCTTACTGACTATGTTTTGAACCATTTCCTGTGACACTAGTTATAGATTTTGATGCTTCACTTCAGGTTTACTGTATCCCTCTGACCTTGTTAATGACGATGAAACACAGAAATTGCATCAGAATTAAATACAAATGGCACAATTCCGAATTAAGTACAAGAGGACCTGAACTCTTCTTACTGTCTATGCTTTGAACCATTCCTGTGACACTAGTTATAGACTCCGATGCTTCACTCCAGGTTTACTGTATCCCTTGGACCTTCTTATTGACGATGAAACACAGAAATTGCATCAGAATTAAATGGAAAATGCACAATGATGACTTAAGTACAAGTAGACTGACTATTCTTACTGACTATGTTTTGAACCCTTCCTGTGACACTAGTTATAGATTCCGATGATTCCCTTCTGGTTTACTCTATTCCTTGGACCTTCTTTTTGACGATGAAACACAGAAATTGCATCGGAATTAAATACAAAAGGCACAATACCGACTTAAGTACAAGGAAGACTGACTCTCTTACTGACTATGTTTTGAACCATTCCTGTGACACTAGTCATAGATTCCGATGCTTCACTTCAGGATTACTGTACCCCCTCTGACCTACATATTGACGATGAAAACACAGAAATTGCACCGGAATTAAATACAAAAGGCACAATGCCGACTTAAGTACAAGAAGACTGACTCTTCTTACTGTCTATGTTTTGAACCATCCCCTGGGGACACTAGTTATAGATTCCGATGCTTCACCCCAGGTTTACTGTATCCCCTTGGACCTTCTTATTGACGATGAAACACAGAAATTGCATCGGAATTAAATAGAAAAGGCACAATGCCGACTTAAGTACAAGAATAATGACTCATTTTACTGTCTATGCTTTGAACCGTCCCTGTGACACTAGTTATAGATTCCGATGCTTGACTTCAGATTACTGCATCCCTCTGACCTGCTTATTGACGATGAAACACAGAAATTGCATCGGAATTAAATACAAAAGGCACAATGCCGACTTAAGTACAAGAAGACTGACTCTTCTTACTGTCTATGTTTTGAACCATCCCTGGGACACTAGTTATAGATTCCGATGCTTCACTCGAGGTTTACTGAATCCCTTGGACCTTCTTATTGACGATGAAACACAGAAATTGCATCGAAATTAAATACAATAGGCAAAATGCCGACTAAAGTACATGAAGACTGACTCTTCCTACTGTCTATGTTTTGAACCATTCCTGTGACACTAGTCATAGATTCCGATGCTTCACTTCAGGTTTACTGTATCCCTTGGTCCTTCTTATTGACGATGAAACACAGAAATTGCATCGGAATTAAATAGAAAAGGCACAATGCCGACTTAAGTACAAGAATACGCATCATCTTACTGTCTATGTTTTGAACCGTCCCTGTGACACTAGTTATAGATTTCGATGCTTCACTCCAGGTTTACTGTTTCCCTTGGACCTTCTTATTGACGATGAAACGCAAAAATTGCATCGGAATTAAATACAAAAAGCACAATGCCGACTTAAGTACAAGAAGACTGACTCTTCTTACTGACTATGTTTTGAACCATTCCTGTGACACTAGTTATAGATTCCGATGCTTCACTTCAGGTTTACTGTATCCCTCTGACCTTCTTAATGACGATGAAACACAGAAATTGCATCAGAATTAAATACAAAAAGCACAATGAAGCATTAAGTACAAGAAGACTGACTCTTCTTACTGTCTATGCTTTGAACCATTCCTGTGACACTAGTTGTAGACTCCGATGCTTCACTCCAGGTTTACTGTATCCCTTGGACCTTCTTATTGACGATGAAACACAGAAATTGCATCAGAATTAAATGGAAAAAGCACAATGATGTCTTAAGTACAAGAAGACTGACTCTTCTTACTGACTATGTTTTGAACCATTCCTGTGACACTAGTTATAGATTCCGATGATTCCCTTCTGGTTTACTGTATCCCTTGGACCTTCTTATTGACGATGAAACACAGAAATTGCATCGGAAATAAAAACAAAAGGCACAATACCGACTTATGTACAAGAAGACTGACTCTCTTACTGACTATGTTTTGAACCATTCCTGTGACACTAGTCATAGACTCCGATGCTTCACTTCAGGATAACTGTATCCCTCTGACCTTCTTATTGACGATGAAACACAGAAATTGCACCGGAATTAAATACAAAAGGCACAATGCCGACTTAAGTGCAAGAAGACTGACTCTTCTTACTGTCTATGTTTTGAACCATCCCTGGGACACTAGTTATAGATTCCGATGCTTCACCCCAGGTTTACTGTATCCCTTGGACCTTCTTATAGACGATGAAACACAGAAATTGCATCGGAATTAAATAGAAAAGGCACAATGCCGACTTAAGTACAAGAATACTGACTCATCTTACTGTCTATGTTTTGAACCGTCCCTGTGACACTAGTTATAGATGTCGATGCTTCACTCCAGGTTTACTGTATCCCTTGGACCTTCTTATTGACGTTGAAACACAAATGTTGCATCGGAATTAAATACAAAAAGTACAATGCCGACTTCAGTCCAAGTAGACTGACTCTTCTTACTGACTATGTTTTGAACCATTCCTGTGACACTAGTTATAGATTCCGATGATTCCCTTCAGGTTTACTGTATCCCTTGGACCTTCTTATTGACGATGAAACACAGAAATTGCATCGGAATTAAATACAAAAGGCACAATACCGACTTAAGTACAAGAAGACTTACTCTTCTTACTGACTATGTTTTGAACATTTCCTGTGACACTAGTCATAGATTCCGAAGCTTCACTTCAGGATTACTGTATCCCTCTGACCTTCTTATTGACGATGAAACACAGAAATTGCACCGGAATTAAATACAAAAGGCACAATGCCGACTTAAGTACAAGAAGACTGACTCTTCTTACTGCCTATGTTTTGAACCATCCCTGGGACACTAGTTATAGATTCCGATGCTTCACCCCAGGTTTACTGTATCCCTTGGACGTTCTTATTGACGATGAAACACAGAAATTGCATCGGAAATAAATACAATAGGCACAATGCCGACTTAAGTGCAAGAAGACTGACTCTTCCTTCTGTCTATGTTTTGAACCATTCCTGTGACACTAGTTATAGATTCCGATGCTTCCCTTCAGGTTTACTGTATCCCTTGGACCTTCTTATTGACGATGAAACACAGAAATTGCATCAGAATTAAATACAAAAGGCACAATACCGACTTAAGTACAAGAAGACTTACTCTTCTTACTGACTATGATTTGAACATTTCCTGTGACACTAGTCATAGATTCCGAAGCTTCACTTCAGGATTACTGTATCCCTCTGACCTTGTTATTGACGATGAAACACAGAAATTGCACCGGAATTAAATACAAAAGGCACAATGCCGGCTTAAGTACAAGAAGACTGACTCTTCTTACTGCCTATGTTTTGAACCATCCCTGGGACACTAGTTATAGATTCCGATGCTTCACCCCAGGTTTACTGTATCCCTTGGACGTTCTTATTGACGATGAAACACAGAAATTGCATCGGAAATAAATACAATAGGCACAATGCCGACTTAAGTGCAAGAAGACTGACTCTTCCTTCTGTCTATGTTTTGAACCATTCCTGTGACACTAGTTATAGATTCCGATGCTTCAGTCCAGGTTTACTGTATCCCTTGGACCTTCTTATTGACGATGAAACACAGAAATCGCATCAGAATTAAATGGAAAATGCACAATGATGACTTAAGTACAAGTAGACTGACTATTCTTACTGACTATGTTTTGAACCCTTCCTGTGACACTAGTTATAGATTCCGATGATTCCCTTCTGGTTTACTCTTTTCCTTGGACCTTCTTTTTGACGATGAAACACAGAAATTGCATCGGAATTAAATACAAAAGGCACAATACCGACTTAAGTACAAGAAGACTGACTCTCTTACTGACTATGTTTTGAACCATTCCTGTGACACTAGTCATAGATTCCGATGCTTCACTTCAGGATTACTGTATCCCTCTGACCAACTTATTGACGATGAAACACAGAAATTGCACCGGAATTAAATACAAAAGGCACAATGCCGACTTAAGTACAAGAAGACTGACTCTTCTTACTGTCTATGTTTTGAACCATCCCTGGGACACTAGTTATAGATTCCGATGCTTCACCCCAGGTTTACGGTATCCCTTGGACCTTCTTATTGACGATGAAACACAGAAATTGCATCGGAATTAAATAGAAAAGGCACAATGCCGACTTAAGTACAAGAATAATGACTCATTTTACTGTCTATGCTTTGAACCGTCCCTGTGATACTAGTTATAGATGTCGATGCTTCACTCCAGGTTTACTATATCCCTTGGATCTTCTTATTGACGTTGAAACACAGATATTGCATCGGAATTAAATACAAAAGGCACAATACCGACTTCAGTACAAGAAGACTTACTCTTCTTACTGACTATGTTTTGAACCTTTCCTGTGACACTAGTCATAGATTCCGATGCTTCACTTCAGGATTACTGTATCCCTCTGACCTTCGTATTCACGATGAAACACAGAAATTGCACCGGAATTAAATACAAAAGGCACAATGCCGACTTAAGTACAAGAAGACTGACTCTTCCTTCTGTCTATGTTTTGAACCATTCCTGTGACACTAGTTATAGATTCCGATGCTTCACTTCAGGTTTACTGTATAAATTGGACCTTCTTATTGACGATGAAACACAGAAATTGCATCGGAATTAAATAGAAAAGGCACAATGCCGACTTAAGTACAAGAATACTGACTCATCTTACTGTCTATGTTTTGAACCCTCCCTGTGACACTAGTTATAGATTTCGATCCTTCACTTTAGGTTTACTGTATCCCTTGGACCTTCTTATTGACGATGAAACACAAAAATTGCATCGGAATTAAATACAAAAAGCACAATGCCGACTTAAGTACAAGAAGACTGACTCAGCTGACTGACTATGTTTTGAACCATTCCTGTGACACTAGTTATAGATTTTGATGCTTCACTTCAGGTTTACTGTATCCCTCTGACCTTCTTAATGACGATGAAACACAGAAATTGCATCAGAATTAAATACAAATGGCACAATTCCGAATTAAGTACAAGAGGACTGACTCTTCTTACTGTCTATGCTTTGAACCATTCCTGTGACACTAGTTATAGACTCCGATGCTTCACTCCAGGTTTACTGTATCCCTTGGACCTTCTTATTGACGATGAAACACAGAAATTGCATCAGAATTAAATGGAAAATGCACAATGATGACTTAAGTACAAGTAGACTGACTATTCTTACTGACTATGTTTTGAACCCTTCCTGTGACACTAGTTATAGATTCCGATGATTCCCTTCTGGTTTACTCTATCCCTCGGACCTTCTTTTTGACGATGAAAAACAGAAATTGCATCGGAATTAAATACAAAAGGCACAATACCGACTTAAGTACAAGAAGACTGACTCTCTTACTGACTATGTTTTGAACCATTCCTGTGACACTAGTCATAGATTCCGATGCTTCACTTCAGGATTACTGTATCCCTCTGACCTACTTATTGACGATGAAACACAGAAATTGCACCGGAATTAAATACAAAAAGCACAATGCCGACTTAAGTACAAGAAGACTGACTCTTCTTACTGTCTATGTTTTGAACCATCCCTGGGACACTAGTTATAGATTCCGATGCTTCACCCCAGGTTTACGGTATCCCTTGGACCTTCTTATTGACGATGAAACACAGAAATTGCATCGGAATTAAATAGAAAAGGCACAATGCCGACTTAAGTACAAGAATAATGACTCATTTTACTGTCTATGTTTTGAACCGTCCCTGTGACACTAGTTATAGATTTCGATGCTTCACTCCAGGTTTACTGTATCCCTTGGACCTTCTTATTGACGATGAAACACAAAAATTGCATCGGAATTAAATACAAAAAGCACAATGCCGACTTAAGTACAAGAAGACTGACTCAGCTTACTGACTATGTTTTGAACCATTCCTGTGACACTAGTTATAGATTCCGATGCTTCACTTCAGGTTTACTGTATCCCTCTGACCTTCTTAATGACGATGAAACACAGAAATTGCATCAGAATTAAATACAAAAAACACAATGAAGCATTAAGTACAAGAAGACTGACTCTTCTTACTGTCTATGATTTGAACCATTCCTGTGACACTAGTTATAGACTCCGATGCTTCACTCCAGGTTTACTGTATCCCTTGGACCTTCTTATTGACGATGAAACACAGAAATTGCATCAGAATTAAATGGAAAGTCACAATGATGTCTTAAGTACAAGAAGACTGACTCTTCTTACTGACTATGTTTTGAACCATTCCTGTGACACTAGTTATAGATACCGATGATTCCCTTCTGGTTTACTGTATCCCTTGGACCTTCTTATTGACGATGAAACACAGAAATTGCATCGGAATTAAATACAAAAGGCACAATACCGACTTATGTACAAGAAGACTGACTCTCTTACTGACTATGTTTTGAACCACTCCTGTGACACTAGTCATAGATTCCGATGCTTCACTTCAGGATTACTGTATCCCTCTGACCTTCTTATTGACGATGAAACACAGAAATTGCACCGGAATTAAATACAAAAGGCACAATGCCGACTGAAGTACAAGAAGACTGACTCTTCTTACTGTCTATGCTTTGAACCATCCCTGGGACACTAGTTATAGATTCCGATGCTTCACCCCAGGTTTACTGTATCCCTTGGACCTTCTTATTGACGATGAAACACAGAAATTGCATCGGAATTAAATAGAAAAGGCACAATGCCGACTTAAGTACAAGAATACTGACTCTTCTTACTGTCTATGCTTTGAACCGTCCCTGTGACACTAGTTATAGATGTCGATGCTTCACTCCAGGTTTACTGTATCCCTTGGACCTTCTTATTGACGTTGAAACACAAATGTTGCATCGGAATTAAATACAAAAAGCACAATGCCGACTTAAGTCCAAGAAGACTGACTCTTCTTACTGACTATGTTTTGAACCATTCCTGTGACACTAGTAATAGATTCCGATGATTCCCTTCAGGTTTACTGTATCCCTTGGACCTTCTTATTGACGATGAAGCACAGAAATTCCATCGGAATTAAATACAAAAGGCACAATACCGACTTAAGTACAAGAAGACTTACTCTTCTTACTGACTATGTTTTGAACATTTCCTGTGACACTAGTCATAGATTCCGAAGCTTCACTTCAGGATTACTGTATCCCTCTGACCTTCTTATTGACGATGAAACACAGAAATTGCACCGGAATTAAATACAAAAGGCACAATGCCGACTTAAGTACAAGAAGACTGACTCTTCTTACTGCCTATGTTTTGAATCATCCCTGGGACACTAGTTATAGATTCCGATGCTTCACCCCAGGTTTACTGTATCCCTTGGACGTTCTTGTTGACGATGAAACACAGAAATTGCATCGGAAATAAATACAATAGGCACAATGCCGACTTAAGTACAAGAAGACTGACTCTTCCTTCTGTTTATGTTTTGAACCATTCCTGTGACACTAGTTATAGATTCCGATGCTTCAGTCCAGGTTTACTGTATCCCTTGGACCTTCTTATTGACGATGAAACACAGAAATTGCATCGGAATTAAATAGAAGAGGCACAATGCCGACTTAAGTACAAGAAGACTGACTCATCTTACTGTCTATGTTTTGAACCGTCCCTGTGCCACTAGTTATACATTTCGATGCTTCACTCCAGGTTCACTGTATCCCTCGAGCCTTCTTATTGACGATGAAACACAAAAATTGCATCGCAAATAAATACAAAAAGCACTATGCCGACTTAAGTACAAGAAGACTGACTTTTCTTACTGACTATGTTTTGAACCATTCCTGTGACACTAGTTATAGATTCCGATGCTTCACTTCAGGTATACTGTATCCCTCTGTCCTTCTTAATGACGATGAAACACAGAAATTGCATCAGAATTAAATACAAAAGGCACAATGCCGAATTAAGTACAAGAAGACTGACTCTTCTTACTGTCTATGCTTTGAACCATTCCTGTGACACTAGTTATAGACTCCGATGCTTCACTCCAGGTTTACTGTATTCCTTGGACCTTCTTATTGACGATGAAACACAGAAATTGCATCAGAATTAAATGGAAAAAGCACAATGATGACTTTACAAGAAGACTGACTCTTCTTACTGACTATGTTTTGAACCATTCCTGTGACTCTAGTTATAGATTCCGATGATTCCCTTCTGGTTTACTGTATCCCTCTGACCTTCTTATTGACGATGAAACACAGAAATTGCACCGGAATTAAATACAAAAGGCACAATGCCGACTTAAGTACAAGAAGACTGACTCTTCTTACTGTCTATGCTTTGAACCATCCCTGGGACAGTTGTTATAGATTCCGATGCTTCACCCCAGGTTTACTGTATCCCTTGGACCTTCTTATTGACGATGAAACACAGAAATTGCATCGGAATTAAATACAATAGGCACAATGCCGACTTAAGTACAAGAAGACTGACTCTTCCTTCTGTCTATGCTTTGAACCATTCCTGTGACACTAGTTATAGATTCCGATGCTTCACTTCAGGTTTACTGTATCCCTTGGACATTCTTATTGACGATGAAACACAGAAATTGCATCGGAATTAAATAGAAAAGGCACAATGCCGACTTAAGTACAAGAATACTGACTCATCTTACTGTCTATGTTTTGAACCGTCCCTGTGACACTAGTTATAGATGTCGATGCTTCACTCCAGGTTTACTGTATCCCTTGGACCTTCTTATTGACGATGAAACACAAAAATTGCATCGGAATTAAGAACAAAAAGCACAATGCCGACTTAAGTACAAGAAGACTGAATCTTGTTACTGACTATGTTTTGAACCATTCCTGCGACACTAGTTATAGATTCCTGTGCTTCACTTCAGGTTTACTGTATCCCTCTGACCTTCTTATTGACGATGAAACACAGAACTTGCACCGGAATTAAATACAAAAATCACAATGCCGACTTAAGTACAAGAAGACTGACTCTTCTTACTGCCTATGTTTTGAACCATCCCTGGGACACTAGTTATAGATCCCGATGCTTCACCCCAGGTTTACTGTATCCCTTGGACCTTCTTATTGACGATGAAACACAGAAATTGCATCGGAATTAAATAGAAAAGGCACAATGCCGACTTACGTACAAGAAGACTGACTCTTCCTACTGTCTATGTTTTGAACCATTCCTGTGACACTAGTCATAGATTCCGATGCTTCACTTCAGGATTACTGTATCCCTCTGACCTTCTTATTGACGATGAAAAACAGAAATTGCACCGGAATTAAATACAAAAGGCACAATGCCGACTTAAGTACAAGAAGACTGACTCATCTTACTGTCTATGATTTGAACCGTCCCTGTGACACTAGTTATAGATGTCGATGCTTCACTCCAGGTTTACTGTATCCCTTGGACCTTCTTATTGACGTAGAAACACAAATGTTGCATCGGAATTAAATACAAAAAGCACAATGCCGAATAAGTACAAGAAGACTGACTCTTCTTACTGACTATGTTTTGAACCATTCCTGTGACACTAGTTATAGATTCCGATGCTTCACTTCAGGATTACTGTATCCCTCTGACCTTCTTATTGACGATGAAACACAGAAATTGCATCGGAATTAAATACAAAAGGCACAATGCCGACTTAAGTACAAGAAGACTGACTCTTCTTACTGTCTATGTTTTGAACCATCCCTGGGACACTAGTTATAGATTCCGATGCTTCACTCGAGGTTTACTGAATCCCTTGGACCTTCTTATTGACGATGGAACACAGAAATGGCATCGGAATTAAATACAATAGGCAAAATGCCGACTAAAGTACAAGAAGACTGATTCTTTCTACTGTCTATGCTTTGAACCATTCCTGTGACACTAGTCATAGATTCCGATGCTTCACTTCAGGTTTACTGTATCCCTTGGTCCTTCTTATTGAAGATGAAACACAGAAATTGCATCGGAATTAAATAGAAAAGGCACAATGGCGACTTAAGTACAAGAATACTGACTCATCTTACTGTCCATGCTTTGAACCGTCCCTGTGACACTAGTTATAGATTTCGATGCTTCACTCCAGGTTTACTGTATCTCTTGGTCCTTCTTATTGACGATGAAACACAAAAATTGCATCGGAATTACATACAAAAAGCACAATGCCGACTTAAGTACAAGAAGACTGACTCTTTTTACTGACTATGTTTTGAACCATTCCTGTGACACTAGTTATAGATTCCGATGCTTCACTTCAGGTTTACTGTATCCCTCTGACCTTCTTAATGACGATGAAACACAGAAATTTCATCAGAATTAAATACAAAAGGCACAATGAAGAATTAAGTACAAGAAGACTGACTCTTCTTACTGTCTATGATTTGAACCATTCCTGTGACACTAGTTATAGACTCCGATGCTTCACTCTAGGTTTACTGTATCCCTTGGACCTTCTTATTGACGATGAAACACAGAAATTGCATCAGAATTAAATGGAAAAAGCACAATGATGACTTAAGTACAAGAAGACTGACTCTTCTTACTGACTATGTTTTGAACCATTCCTGTGACACTAGTTATAGATTCCGATGATTCCCTTCTGGTTTACTGTATCCCTTGGACCTTCTTATTGACGATGAAACACAGAAATTGCATCGGAATTAAATACAAAAGGCACAATACCGACTTAAGTACAAGATGACTGACTCTCTTACTGACTATGTTTTGAACCATTCCTGTGACACTAGTCATAGATTCCGATGCTTCACTTCAGGATTACTGTATCCCTCTGACCTTCTTATTGACGATGAAACACAGAAATTGCACCAGAATTAAATACAAAAGGCACAATGCCGACTTAAGTACAAGAAGACTGACTCTTCTTACTGTATATGTTTTGAACCATCCCTGGGACACTAGTTATAGATTCCGATGCTTCACCCCAGGTTTACCGTATCCCTTGGACCTTCTTATTGACGATGAAACACAGAAATTGCATCGGAATTAAATAGAAAAGGCACAATGTCGACTTAAGTACAAGAATACTGACTCTTCTTACTGTCTATGCTTTGAACCGTCCCTGTGACACTAGTTATAGATGTCGATGCTTCACTCCAGGTTTACTGTATCCCTTGGACCTTCTTATTGACGATGAAACACAAATGTCGCATCGGAATTAAATACAAAAAGCACAATGCCGACTTAAGTTCAAGAGGACTGACTCTTCTTACTGACTATGTTTTGAACCATTCCTGTGACACTAGTTATAGATTCCGATGATTCCCTTCAGGTTTACTGTATCCCTTGGCCCTTCTTATTGACGATGAAACACAGAAATTGCATCGGAATTAAATACAACTGCACATTACCTACTTAAGTACAAGAAGACTTACTCTTCTTACTGACTATGTTTTGAACCTTTCCTGTGACACTAGTCATAGATTCTTAAGCTTCACTTCAGGATTACTGTATCCCACTGACCTTCTTATTGACGATGAAACACAGAAATTGCACCGGTATTAAATACAAAAGGCACAATGCCGACTTAAGTACAAGAAGACTGACTCTTCCTACTGCCTATGTTTAGAATCATCCCTGGGACACTAGTTATAGATTACGATGCTTCACCCCAGGTTCACTGTATCCCTTGGACGTTCTTATTGACGATGAAACACAGAAATTGCAACATAAATAAATACAATAGGCACAATGCCGACTTAAGTACAAGAAGACTGACTCTTCCTTCTGTCTATGCTTTGAACCATTCCTGTGACACTAGTTATAGATTCCGATGCTTCACTTCAGGTTTACTGTATCCCTCTGTCCTTCTTAATGACGATGAAACACAGAAATTGCATCAGAATTAAATACAAAAGGCACAATGCCGAATTAAGTACAAGAAGACTGACTCTTCTTACTGTCTAATTTTTGAACCATTCCTGTGACACTAGTTATAGACTCCGATGCTTCACTCCAGGTTTACTGTATCCCTTGGACCTTCTTATTGACGATGAAACACAAAAATAGCATCGGAATTAAATACAAAAAGCACAATGCCGACTTAAGTACAAGAAGACTGAATCTTCTTACTGACTATGTTTTGAACTATTCATGCGACACCAGTTATAGATTCCTGTGCTTCACTTCAGGTTTACTGTATCCCTCTGACCTTCTTATTGACGATGAAACACAGAAATTGCACCGGAATTAAATACAAAAATCACAATGCCGACTTAAGTACAAGAGAACTGAATCTTCTTACTGCCTATGTTTTGAACCATCCCTGGGACACTAGTTATAGATTCCGATTCTTCACACCAGGTTTACTGTAACTATTGGACCTTCTTATTGACGATGAAACACAGAAATTGCATCGGAATTAAATAGAAAAGGCACAATGCCGACTTAAGTACAAGAAGACTGACTCTTCCTACTGTCTACGTTTTGAACCATTCCTGTGACACTAGTCATAGATTCCGATGCTTCACTTCAGGATTACTGTATCCCTCTGACCTTCTTATTGACGATGGAACACAGAAATTGCACCGGAATTAAATACAAAAGGCACAATGCCGACTCAAGTACAAGAAGACTGACTCATCTTACTGTCTATGCTTTGACCCGTCCCTGTGACACTAGTTATAGATGTCGATGCTTCACTCCACGTTTACTGTATCCCTTGGACCTTCTTATTGACGCAGAAACACAAATGTTGCATCGGAATTAAATACAAAAAGCACAATGCCGAATAAGTACAAGAAGACTGACTCTTCTTACTGACTATGTTTTGAACCATTCCTGTGACACTAGTTATAGATTCCGATGCTTCACTTCAGGATTACTGTATCCCTCTGACCTTCTTATTGACGATGAAACACAGAAATTGCATCGGAATTAAATACAAAAGGCACAATGCCGACTTAAGTAGAAGAAGACTGACTCTTCTTACTGTCTATGATTTGAACCATCCCTGGGACACTAGTTATAGATTTCGATGCTTCACTCCAGGTTTACTGTATCCCTTGGACCTTCTTATTGACGATGAAACACAAAAATTGCATCGGAATTAAATACAAAAAGCACAATGCCGACTTAAGTACAAGAAGACTGACTCTTCTTACTGACTATGTTTTGAACCATTCCTGTGACACTAGTTGTAGATTCCGATGCTTCACTTCAGGTTTACTGTATCCCTCTGACGTTCTTAATGACGATGAAACAACGAAATTGCATCAGAATTAAATACAAAAGGCACAATGAAGAATTAAGTACAAGAAGACTGACTCTTCTTACTGTCTATGCTTTGAACCATTCCTGTGACACTAGTTATAGACTCCGATGCTTCACTCCAGGTTTACTGTATCCCTTGGACCTTCTTATTGACGATGAAACACAGAAATTGCATCAGAATTAAATGGAAAAAGCACAATGATGGCTTAACTACAAGAAGACTGACTCTTCTTACTGACTATGTTTTGAACCATTCCTGTGACACTAGTTATAGATTCCGATGATTCCCTTCTGGTTTACTGTATCCCTTGGACCTTCTTATTGACGATGAAACACAGAAATTGCATCGGAGTTAAATACAAAAGGCACAATACCGACTTAAGTACAAGAAGACTGACTCTCTTACTGACTATGATTTGAACCATTCCTGTGACACTAGTCATAGATTCCGATGCTTCACTTCAGGATTACTGTATCACTCTGACCTTCTTATTGACGATGAAACACAGAAATTGCACCGGAATTAAATACAAAAGGCACAATGCCGACTTAAGTACAAGAAGACTGACTATTCTTACTGTATATGTTTTGAACCATCCCTGGGACACTTGTCATAGATTCCGATTCTTCACCCCAGGTTTACTGTATCACTTGGACGTTCTTATTGACGATGAAACACAGAAATTGCATCGGAAATAAATACAATAGGCACAATGCCGACTTAAGTACAAGAAGATTGACTCTTCCTTTCTGTCTATGTTTGAACCATTCCTGTGACACTAGTTATAGATTCCGATGCTTCACTTCAGGTTTACTGTATCCCTCTGTCCTTCTTAATGACGATGAAACACAGAAATTGCATCAGAATTAAATACAAAAGGCACAAAGACGAATTAAGTACAAGAAGACTGACTCTTCTTACTGACTATGTTTTGAACCATTCCTGTGACACTAGTTATAGATTCCGATGATTCCCTTCAGGTTTACTGTATCCCTTGGACCTTCATATTGACGATGAAAAACAGAAATTGCATCGGAATTAAATACAAAAGGCACAATACCGACTTAAGTACAAGAAGACTTACTCTTCTTACTGACTATGTTTTGAACCTTTCCTGTGTCACTAGTCATAGATTCCGATGCTTCACTTCAGGATTACTGTATCCCTCTAACCTTCTTGTTGACGATGAAACACAGAAATTGCACCGGAATTAAATACAAAAGGCACAATGCCGACTTAAGTACAAGAAGACTGACCCTTCTTGCTGCCTATGTTTTGAACCATCCCTGGGACACTAATTATAGATTCCGATGCTTCACCCCAGGTTTACTATATCCCTTGGACCTTCTTATTGACGATGAAACACAGAAATTGCATCGGAATTAAATACAATAGGCACAATGCCGACTTAAGTACAAGAAGACTGACTCTTCCTTCTGTCTATGCTTTGAACCATTCCTGTGACACTAGTCATAGATTCCGATGCTTCACTTCAGGTTTACTGTATCCCTTGGACCTTCTTATTGCCGATGAAACACAGAAATTGCATCGGAATTAAATAGAAAAGGCACAATGCCGACTTAAGTACAAGAATACTGACTCATCTTACTGTCTATGTTTTGAACCGTCCCTGTGACACTAGTTATAGATCTCGATGCTTCACTCCAGGTTTACTGTATCCCTTGGACCTTCTTATTGACGATGAAACACAAAAATTGCATCGGAATTAAATACAAAAAGCACAATGCCGACTTAAGTACAAGAAGACTGACTCTTCTTACTGATTATGTTTTGAACCATCCCTGGGACACTAGTTATAGATTCCTGTGCTTCTATTCAGGTTTACTGTATCCCTCTGACCTTCTTATTGACGATGAAACACAGAAATTGCACCGGAATTAAATACAAGAGGCACAATGCCGACTTAAGTACAAGAAGACTGACTCTTCTTACTGAATATGTTTTGAACCATCCCTGGGACACTAGTTATAGATTCCGATGCTTCACCCCAGGTTTACTGTATCCCTTGGACCTTCTTATTGACGATGAAACACAGAAATTGCATCGGAATTAAATAGAAAAGGCACAAAGCCGACTTCAGTACAAGAATACTGACTCATCTTACTGTCTATGCTTTGAACCGTCCCTGTGACACTAGTTATAGATGTCGATGCTTCACTCCCAGTTTACTGTATCCCTTGGACCTTCTTATTGACGTAGAAACACAAATGTTGCATCGGAATTAAATACAAAAAGCACAATGCCGAATAAGTACAAGAAGACTGACTCTTCTTACTGACTATGTTTTGAACCATTCCTGTGACACTAGTTATAGATTCCGATGCTTCACTTCAGGATTACTGTATCCCTCTGACCTTCTTATTGACGATGAAACACAGAAATTACATCGGAATTAAATACAAAAGGCACAATGTCGACTTAAGTACAAGCAGACTGACTCTTCTTACTGTCTATGTTTTGAACCATCCCTGGGACACTAGTTATAGATTCCGATGCTTCACTCGAGGTTTACTGAATCCCTTGGACCTTCTTATTGACGATGGAACACAGAAATTGCATCGGAATTAAATACAATAGGCAAAATGCCGACTAAAATACAAGAAGACTGACTCTTCCTACTGTCTATGTTTTGAACCATTCCTGTGACACTAGTCATAGATTCCGATGCTTCACTTCAGGTTTACTGTATCCCTTGGTCCTTCTTATTGACGATGAAACACAGAAATTGCATCGGAATTAAATAGAAAAGGCACAATGCCGACTTAAGTACAAGAATACTGACTCATCTTACTGTCTATGTTTTGAACCGTCGTTGTGACACTAGTTATAGATTTCGATGCTTCACTCCAGGTTTACTGTATCCCTTGGACCTTCTTATTGACGATGAAACACAAAAATTGCATCGGAATTAAATACAAAAAGCACAATGCCGACTTAAGTACAAGAAGGCTGACTCTTCTTACTGACTATGTTTTGAACCATTCCTGTGACACTAGTTATAGATTCCGATGCATCACTTCAGGCTTACTGTATCCCTCTGACCTTCTTATTGACGAAGAAACACAGAAATTGCATCAGAATTACATACAAAAGGCACAATGCCGAATTAAGTACAAGAAGACTGACTCTTCTTACTGTCTATGCTTTGAACCATTCCTGTGACACTAGTTATAGACTCCAATGCTTCACTCCAGGTTTAGTGTATCCCTTGGACCTTCTTATTGACGATGAAACACAGAAATTGCATCAGAATTAAATGGAAAAAGCACAATGATGACTTAAGTACAAGAAGACTGACTCTTCTTACAGACTATGTTTTGAACCATTCCTGTGACACTAGTTATAGATTCCGATGATTCCCTTCTGGTTTACTGTATCCCTTGGACCTTCTTATTGAAGATGAAACACAGAAATTGCATCGGAATTAAATACAAAAAGCACAATACCGACTTAAGTACAAGAAGACTGACTCTCTTACTGACTATGTATTGAACCATTCCTGTGACACTAGTCATAGATTCCGATGCTTCACTTCAGGATTACTGTATCCCTCTGACCTTCTTATTGACGATGAAACACAGAAATTGCACCGGAATTGAATACAAAAGGCACAATGCCGACTTAAGTACAAGAAGACTGACTCTTCTTACTGTCTATGTTTTGAACCATCCCTGGGACACTAGTTATAGATTCCGATGCTTCACCCCAGGTTTACTGTATCCCTTGGACCTTCTTGTTGACGATGAAACACAGAAATTGCATCGGAATTAAATAGAAAAGGCACAATGCCGACTTAAGTACAAGAAGACTGACTCTTCCTTCTTTCTATGTTTGAACCATTCCTGTGACACTAGTTATAGATTCCGATGCTTCACTTCAGGTTTACTGTATCCCTCTGTCCTTCTTAATGACGATGAAACACAGAAATTGCATCAGAATTAAATACAAAAGGCACAATGCCGAATTAAGTACAAGAAGACTGACTCTTCTTACTGTCTATGTTTTGAACCATCCCTGGGACACTAGTTATAGATTCCGATGCTTCACCCCAGGTTTACTGTATCCCTTGGACCTTCTTATTGACGATGAAACACAGATATTGTATCGGAATTAAATACAAAAGGCACAATGCCATCTTAATTAAAAGAAGTCTGACTCTTCTTATTGTCTATGGTTTGAACCAATCCTGTGACACTAGTTAAAGATTCCGATGCTTCACTCCAGGTTCACTGTATCCCTTGGACCTTCTTAATGACGATGAAACACAGAAATAGCATCGGAATTAAATAGAAAAGGCACAATGATGACTTAAGTACAAGAAGACTGAATCTTCTTACTGACTATGTTTTGAACCATTCCTGCGACACTAGTTATAGATTCCTGTGCTTCACTTCAGGTTTACTGTATCCCTCTGACCTTCTTATTGACGATGAAACACAGAAATTGCACCGGAATTAAATACAAAAATCACAATGCCGACTTAAGTACAAGAGAACTGAATCTTCTTACTGCCTATGTTTTGAACCATCCCTGGGACACTTGTCATAGATTCCGATGCTTCACCCCAGGTTTACTGTATCCCTTGGACGTTCTTATTGACTATGAAACACAGAAATTGCATCGGAAATAAATACAATAGGCACAATGCCGACTTAAGTACAAGAAGACTGACTCTTCCTTCTTTCTATGTTTGAACCATTCCTGTGACACTAGTTATAGATTCCGATGCTTCACTTCAGGTTTACTGTATCCCTCTGTCCTTCTTATTGACGATGAAACACAAAAATTGCACCGGAATTAAATACAAAAGGCACAATGCCGACTCAAGTACAAGAAGACTGACTCATCTTACTGTTTATGCTTTGAACCGTCCCTGTGACACTAGTTATAGATGTCGATGCTTCACTCCACGTTTACTGTATCCCTTGGACCTTCTTATTGACGTAGAAAAACAAATGTTGCATCGGAATTAAATACAAAAAGCACAATGCCGAATAAGTACAAGAAGACTGACTCTTCTTACTGACTATGTTTTGAACCATTCCTGTGACACTAGTTATAGACTCCGATGCTTCACTCCAGGTTTACTGTATCCCTTGGACCTTCTTATTGACGATGAAACACAGAAATTACATCAGAATTAAATGGAAAAAGCACAATGATGGCTTAAGTAGAAGAAGACTGACTCTTCTTACTGACTATGATTTGAACCATTCCTGTGACACTAGTTATAGATTCCGATGATTCCCTTCTGGTTTACTGTATCCCTTGGACCTTCTTATTGACGATGAAACACAGAAATTGTATCGGAGTTTAATACAAAAGGCACAATACCGACTTAAGTACAAGAAGACTGACTCTCTTACTGACTATGATTTGAACCATTCCTGTGACACTAGTCATAGATTCCGATGCTTCACTTCAGGATTACTGTATCACTCTGACCTTCTTATTGACGATGAAACACAGAAATTGCACCGGAATTAAATACAAAATGCACAATGCCGAATTAAGTACAAGAAGACTGACTATTCTTACTGTATATGTTTTGAACCATCCCTGGGACACTTGTCATAGATTCCGATGCTTCACCCCAGGTTTACTGTATCCCTTGGACGTTCTTATTGACGATGAAACACAGAAATTGCATCGGAAATAAATACAATAGGCACAATGCCGACTTAAGTACAAGAAGACTGACTCTTCCTTCTTTCTATGTTTGAACCATTCCTGTGACACTAGTTATAGATTCCGATGCTTCACTTCAGGTTTACTGTATCCCTCTGTCCTTCTTAATGACGATGAAACACAGAAATTGCATCAGAATTAAATACAAAAGGCACAATGCCGAATTAAGTACAAGAAGACTGACTCTTCTTACTGACTATGTTTTGAACCATTCCTGTGACACTAGTTATAGATTCCGATGATTCCCTTCAGGTTTACTGTATCCCTTGGACCTTCTTATTGACGATGAAAAACAGAAAATGCATCGGAATTAAATACAAAAGGCACAATACCGACTTAAGTACAAGAAGACTTACTCTTCTTACTCACTATGTTTTGAACCTTTCCTGTGACACTAGTCATAGATTCCGATGCTTCACTTCAGGATTACTGTATCCCTCTGACCTTCTTATTGACGATGCAACACAGAAATTGCACCGGAATTAAATACAAAAGTCACAATGCCGACTTAAGTACAAGAAGACTGACTCTTCTTACTGCCTATGTTTTGAACCATCCCTGGGACACTAGTTATAGATTCCGATGCTTCACCCCATGTTTACTGTATCCCTTGGACCTTCTTATTGACGATGAAACACAGAAATTGCATCTTAATTAAATACAATAGGCACAATGCCGACTTAAGTACAAGAAGACTGACTCTTCCATCTGTCTATGCTTTGAACCATTCCTGTGACACTAGTTATAGATGTCGATGCTTCACTCCAGGTTTACTGTATCCCTTGGACCTTCTTATTGACGTAATAACACAAATGTTGCATTGGAATTAAATACAAAAAGCACAATGCCGAATAAGTACAAGAAGACTGACTCTTCTTACTGACTATGTTTTGAACCATTCCTGTGACACTAGTCATAGATTCCGATGCTTCACTTCAGGATTACTGTATCCCTCTGACCTTCTTATTGACGATGAAACACAGAAATTGCATCGGAATTAAATACAAAAGCACAATGTCGACTTAAGTACAAGAAGACTGACTCTTCTTACTGTCTATGTTTTGAACCATCCCTGGGACACTAGTTATAGATTCCGATGCTTCACTCGAGGTTTACTGAATCCCTTGGACCTTCTTATTGACGATGGAACACAGAAATTGCATCAGAATTAAATACAATAGGCAAAATGCCGACTAAAATACAAGAAGACTGACTCCTCCTACTGTCTATGTTTTGAACCATTCCTGTGACACTAGTCATAGATTCCGATGCTTCACTTCAGGATTACTGTATCCCTCTGACCCACTTATTGACGATGAAACACAAAAATTGCACCGGAATTAAATACAAAAGGCACAATCTCGACTCAAGTACAAGAAGACTGACTCATCTTACTGTCTATGCTTTGAACCGTCCCTGTGACACTAGTTATAGATGTCGATGCTTCACTCCACGTTTACTGTATCCCTTGGACCTTCTTATTGACGTAGAAACACAAATGTTGCATCGGAATTAAATACAAAAAGCACAATGCCGACTTAAGTACAAGAAGACTGACTCTTCTTAGTGTCTATGATTTGAACCATTCCTGTGACACTAGTCATAGATTCCGATGCTTCACTTCAGGATTACTGTATCACTCTGACCTTCTTATTGACGATGAAACACAGAAATTGCACCGGAATTAAATACAAAAGGCACAATGTCGAATTAAGTACAAGAAGACTGACTATTCTTACTGTATATGTTTTGAACCATCCCTGGGACACTTGTCATAGATTCCGATGCTTCACCCCCGGTTTACTGTATCCCTTGGACGTTCTTATTGACGATGAAACACAGAAATTGCATCGGAAATAAATACAATAGGCACAATGCCGACTTAAGTACAAGAAGACTGACTCTTCCTTCTGTCTATGTTTGAACCATTCCTGTGAAACTAGTTATAGATTCCGATGCTTCACTTCAGGTTTACTGTATCCCTCTGACGTTCTTAATGACGATGAAACACAGAAATTGCATCAGAATTAAATACAAAAGGCACAATGAAGAATTAAGTACAAGAAGACTGACTCTTCTTACTGTCTATGCTTTGAACCATTCCTGTGACACTAGTTATAGACTCCGATTCTTCACTCCAGGTTTACTGTATCCCTTGGACCTTCTTATTGACGATGAAACACAGAAATTGCATTAGAAATAAATGGAAAAAGCACAATGATGGCTTAAGTACAAGAAGACTGACTCTTCTTACTGACTATGTTTTGAACCATTCCTGTGACACTAGTTATAGATTCCGATGATTCCCTTCTGGTTTACTGTATCCCTTGGACCTTCTTATTGACGATGAAACACAGAAATTGCATCGGAGTTAAATACAAAAGGCACAATACCGACTTAAGTACAAGAAGACTGACTCTCTTACTGACTATGATTTGAACCATTCCTGTGACACTAGTCATAGATTCCGATGCTTCACTTCAGGATTACTGTATCACTCTGACCTTCCTATTGACGATGAAACACAGAAATTGCACCGGAATTAAATACAAAAGGCACAATGCCGACTTAAGTACAAGAAGACTGACAATTCTTACTGTATATGTTTAGAACCATCCCTGGGACTCTTGTCATAGATTCCGATGCTTCACCCCAGGTTTACTGTATCCCTTGGACGTTCTTATTGACGATGAAACACAGAAATTGCATCGGAAATAAATACAATGGCACAATGCCGACTTAAGTACAAGAAGACTGACTCTTCTTACTGTCTATGTTTTGAACCATCCCTGGGACACTAGTTATAGATTCCGATGCTTCACTCGAGGTTTACTGTATCCCTTGGACCTTCTTATTGACGATGGAACACAGAAATTGCATCGGAATTAAATACAATAGGCAAAATGCCGACTAAAGTACAAGAAGACTGACTCTTTCTACTGTCTATGCTTTGAACCATTCCTGTGACACTAGTCATAGATTCCGATGCTTCACTTCAGGTTTACTGTATCCCTTGGTCCTTCTTATTGAAGATGAAACACAGAAATTGCATCGGAATTAAATAGAAAAGGCACAATGCCGACTTAAGTACAAGAATACTGACTCATCTTACTGTCCATGCTTTGAACCGTCCCTGTGACACTAGTTATAGATTTCGATGCTTCACTCCAGGTTTACTGTATCCCTTGGCCCTTCTTAAAGACGATGAAACACAGAAATTGCATCGGAATTAAATACAAAAGGCACAATACCGACTTAAGTACAAGATGACTGACTCTCTTACTGACTATGTTTTGAACCATTCCTGTGACACTAGTCATAGATTCCGATGCTTCACTTCAGGATTACTGTATCCCTCTGACCTTCTTATTGACGATGAAACACAGAAATTGCACCGGAATTAAATACAAAAGGCACAATGCCGACTTAAGTACAAGAAGACTGACTCTTCTTACTGTATATGTTTTGAACCATCCCTGGGACACTAGTTATAGATTCCGATGCTTCACCCCAGGTTTACTGTATCCCTTGGACCTTCTTATTGACGATGAAACACAGAAATTGCATCGGAATTAAATAGAAAAGGCACAATGTCGACTTAAGTACAAGAATACTGACTCTTCTTACTGTCTATGCTTTGAACCGTCCCTGTGACACTAGTTATAGATGTCGATGCTTCACTCCAGGTTTACTGTATCCCTTGGACCTTCTTATTGACGATGAAACACAAATGTCGCATCGGAATTAAATACAAAAAGCACAATGCCGACTTAAGTTCAAGAAGACTGACTCTTCTTACTGACTATGTTTTGAACCATTCCTGTGACACTAGTTATAGATTCCGATGATTCCCTTCAGGTTTACTGTATCCCTTGGCCCTTCTTATTGACGATGAAACACAGAAATTGCATCGGAATTAAATACAACTGCACATTACCTACTTAAGTACAAGAAGACTTACTCTTCTTACTGACTATGTTTTGAACCTTTCCTGTGACACTAGTCATAGATTCTTAAGCTTCACTTCAGGATTACTGTATCCCTCTGACCTTCTTATTGACGATGAAACACAGAAATTGCACCGGTATTAAATACAAAAGGCACAATGCCGACTTAAGTACAAGAAGACTGACTCTTCCTACTGCCTATGTTTAGAACCATCCCTGGGACACTAGTTATAGATTACGATGCTTCACCCCAGGTTCACTGTATCCCTTGGACGTTCTTATTGACGATGAAACACAGAAATTGCAACATAAATAAATACAATAGGCACAATGCCGACTTAAGTACAAGAAGACTGACTCTTCCTTCTGTCTATGTTTGAACCATTCCTGTGACACTAGTTATAGATTCCGATGCTTCACTTCAGGTTTACTGTATCCCTCTGTCCTTCTTAATGACGATGAAACACAGAAATTGCATCAGAATTAAATACAAAAGGCACAATGCCGAATTAAGTACAAGAAGACTGACTCTTCTTACTGTCTAATTTTTGAACCATTCCTGTGACACTAGTTATAGACTCCGATGCTTCACTCCAGGTTTACTGTATCCCTTGGACCTTCTTATTGACGATGAAACACAAAAATAGCATCGGAATTAAATACAAAAATCACAATGCCGACTTAAGTACAAGAAGACTGAATCTTCTTACTGACTATGTTTTGAACCATTCCTGCGACACTAGTTATAGATTCCTGTGCTTCACTTCAGGTTTACTGTATCCCTCTGACCTTCTTATTGACGATGAAACACAGAAATTGCACCGGAATTAAATACAAAAATCACAATGCCGACTTAAGTACAAGAGAACTGAATCTTCTTACTGCCTATGTTTTGAACCATCCCTGGGACACTAGTTATAGATTCCGATGCTTCACACCAGGTTTACTGTATCCATTGGACCTTCTTATTGACGATGAAACACAGAAATTGCATCGGAATTAAATAGAAAAGGCACAATGCCGACTTAAGTACAAGAAGACTGACTCTTCCTACTGTCTACGTTTGGAACCATTCCTGTGACACTAGTCATAGATTCCGATGCTTCACTTCAGGATTACTGTATCCCTCTGACCTTCTTATTGACGATGGAACACAGAAATTGCACCGGAATTAAATACAAAAGGCACAATGCCGACTCAAGTACAAGAAGACTGACTCATCTTACTGTCTATGCTTTGACCCGTCCCTGTGACACTAGTTATAGATGTCGATGCTTCACTCCACGTTTACTGTATCCCTTGGACCTTCTTATTGACGCAGAAACACAAATGTTGCATCGGAATTAAATACAAAAAGCACAATGCCGAATAAGTACAAGAAGACTGACTCTTCTTACTGACTATGTTTTGAACCATTCCTGTGACACTAGTTATAGATTCCGATGCTTCACTTCAGGATTACTGTATCCCTCCGACCTTCTTATTGACGATGAAACACAGAAATTGCATCGGAATTAAATACAAAAGGCACAATGCCGACTTAAGTAGAAGAAGACTGACTCTTCTTACTGTCTATGATTTGAACCATCCCTGGGACACTAGTTATAGATTTCGATGCTTCACTCCAGGTTTACTGTATCCCTTGGACCTTCGTATTGACGATGAAACACAAAAATTGCATCGGAATTAAACACAAAAAGCACAATGCTGACTTAAGTACAAGAAGACTGACTCTTCTTACTGACTATGTTTTGAACCATTCCTGTGACACTAGTTATAGATTCCGATGCTTCACTTCAGGTTTACTGTATCCCTCTGACGTTCTTAATGACGATGAAACACAGAAATTGCATCAGAATTAAATACAAAAGGCACAATGAAGAATTAAGTACAAGAAGACTGACTCTTCTTACTGTCTATGCTTTGAACCATTCCTGTGACACTAGTTATAGACTCCGATGCTTCACTCCAGGTTTACTGTATCCCTTGGACCTTCTTATTGACGATGAAACACAGAAATTGCATCAGAATTAAATGGAAAAAGCACAATGATGGCTTAACTACAAGAAGACTGACTCTTCTTACTGACTATGTTTTGAACCATTCCTGTGACACTAGTTATACATTCCGATGATTCCCTTCTGGTTTACTGTATCCCTTGGACCTTCTTATTGACGATGAAACACAGAAATTGCATCGGAGTTAAATACAAAAGGCACAATACCGACTTAAGTACAAGAAGACTGACTCTCTTACTGACTATGATTTGAACCATTCCTGTGACACTAGTCATAGATTCCGATGCTTCACTTCAGGATTACTGTATCACTCTGACCTTCTTATTGACGATGAAACACAGAAATTGCACCGGAATTAAATACAAAAGGCACAATGCCGACTTAAGTACAAGAAGACTGACTATTCTTACTGTATATGTTTTGAACCATCCCTGGGACACTTGTCATAGATTCCGATGCTTCACCCCAGGTTTACTGTATCACTAGGACGTTCTTATTGACGATGAAACACAGAAATTGCATCGGAAATAAATACAATAGGCACAATGCCGACTTAAGTACAAGAAGATTGACTCTTCCTTCTGTCTATGTTTGAACCATTCCTGTGACACTAGTTATAGATTCCGATGCTTCACTTCAGGTTTACTGTATCCCTCTGTCCTTCTTAATGACGATGAAACACAGAAATTGCATCAGAATTAAATACAAAAGGCACAAAGACGAATTAAGTACAAGAAGACTGACTCTTCTTACTGACTATGTTTTGAACCATTCCTGTGACACTAGTTATAGATTCCGATGATTCCCTTCAGGTTTACTGTATCCCTTGGACCTTCTTATTGACGATGAAAAACAGAAATTGCATCGGAATTAAATACAAAAGGCACAATACCGACTTAAGTACAAGAAGACTTACTCTTCTTACTGACTATGTTTTGAACCTTTCCTGTGTCACTAGTCATAGATTCCGATGCTTCACTTCAGGATTACTGTATCCCTCTGACCTTCTTATTGACGATGAAACACAGAAATTGCACCGGAATTAAATACAAAAGGCACAATGCCGACTTAAGTACAAGAAGACTGACTCTTCTTGCTGCCTATGTTTTGAACCATCCCTGGGACACTAATTATAGATTCCGATGCTTCACCCCAGGTTTACTATATCCCTTGGACCTTCTTATTGACGATGAAACACAGAAATTGCATCGGAATTAAATACAATAGGCACAATGCTGACTTAAGTACAAGAAGACTGACTCTTCCTTCTGTCTATGCTTTGAACCATTCCTGTGACACTAGTCATAGATTCCGATGCTTCACTTCAGGTTTACTGTATCCCTTGGACCTTCTTATTGCCGATGAAACACAGAAATTGCATCGGAATTAAATAGAAAAGGCACAATGCCGACTTAAGTACAAGAATACTGACTCATCTTACTGTCTATGTTTTGAACCGTCCCTGTGACACTAGTTATAGATCTCGATGCTTCACTCCAGGTTTACTGTATCCCTTGGACCTTCTTATTGACGATGAAACACAAAAATTGCATCGGAATTAAATACAAAAAGCACAATGCCGACTTAAGTACAAGAAGACTGACTCTTCTTACTGATTATGTTTTGAACCATCCCTGGGACACTAGTTATAGATTCCTGTGCTTCTATTCAGGTTTACTGTATCCCTCTGACCTTCTTATTGACGATGAAACACAGAAATTGCACCGGAATTAAATACAAGAGGCACAATGCCGACTTAAGTACAAGAAGACTGACTCTTCTTACTGAATATGTTTTGAACCATCCCTGGGACACTAGTTATAGATTCCGATGCTTCACCCCAGGTTTACTGTATCCCTTGGACCTTCTTATTGACGATGAAACACAGAAATTGCATCGGAATTAAATAGAAAAGGCACAAAGCCGACTTAAGTACTAGAATACTGACTCATCTTACTGTCTATGCTTTGAACCGTCCCTGTGACACTAGTTATAGATGTCGATGCTTCACTCCCAGTTTACTGTATCCCTTGGACCTTCTTATTGACGTAGAAACACAAATGTTGCATCGGAATTAAATACAAAAAGCACAATGCCGAATAAGTACAAGAAGACTGACTCTTCTTACTGACTATGTTTTGAACCATTCCTGTGACACTAGTTATAGATTCCGATGCTTCACTTCAGGATTACTGTATCCCTCTGACCTTCTTATTGACGATGAAACACAGAAATTGCATCGGAATTAAATACAAAAGGCACAATGTCGACTTAAGTACAAGCAGACTGACTCTTCTTACTGTCTATGTTTTGAACCATCCCTGGGACACTAGTTATAGATTCCGATGCTTCACTCGAGGTTTACTGAATCCCTTGGACCTTCTTATTGACGATGGAACACAGAAATTGCATCGGAATTAAATACAATAGGCAAAATGCCGACTAAAATACAAGAAGACTGACTCTTCCTACTGTCTATGTTTTGAACCATTCCTGTGACACTAGTCATAGATTCCGATGCTTCACTTCAGGTTTACTGTATCCCTTGGTCCTTCTTATTGACGATGAAACACAGAAATTGCATCGGAATTAAATAGAAAAGGCACAATGCCGACTTAAGTACAAGAATACTGACTCATCTTACTGTCTATGTTTTGAACCGTCCCTGTGACACTAGTTATAGATTTCGATGCTTCACTCCAGGTTTACTGTATCCCTTGGACCTTCTTATTGACGATGAAACACAAAAATTGCATCGGAATTAAATACAAAAAGCACAATGCCGACTTAAGTACAAGAAGGCTGACTCTTCTTACTGACTATGTTTTGAACCATTCCTGTGACACTAGTTATAGATTCCGATGCATCACTTCAGGCTTACTGTATCCCTCTGACCTTCTTAATGACGAAGAAACACAGAAATTGCATCAGAATTACATACAAAAGGCACAATGCCGAATTAAGTACAAGAAGACTGACTCTTCTTACTGTCTATGCTTTGAACCATTCCTGTGACACTAGTTATAGACTCCAATGCTTCACTCCAGGTTTAGTGTATCCCTTGGACCTTCTTATTGACGATGAAACACAGAAATTGCATCAGAATTAAATGGAAAAAGCACAATGATGACTTAAGTACAAGAAGACTGACTCTTCTTACAGACTATGTTTTGAACCATTCCTGTGACACTAGTTATAGATTCCGATGATTCCCTTCTGGTTTACTGTATCCCTTGGACCTTCTTATTGAAGATGAAACACAGAAATTGCATCGGAATTAAATACAAAAAGCACAATACCGACTTAAGTACAAGAAGACTGACTCTCTTACTGACTATGTATTGAACCATTCCTGTGACACTAGTCATAGATTCCGATGCTTCACTTCAGGATTACTGTATCCCTCTGACCTTCTTATTGACGATGAAACACAGAAATTGCACCGGAATTGAATACAAAAGGCACAATGCCGACTTAAGTACAAGAAGACTGACTCTTCTTACTGTCTATGTTTTGAACCATCCCTGGGACACTAGTTATAGATTCCGATGCTTCACCCCAGGTTTACTGTATCCCTTGGACCTTCTTGTTGACGATGAAACACAGAAATTGCATCGGAATTAAATAGAAAAGGCACAATGCCGACTTAAGTACAAGAAGACTGACTCTTCCTTCTTTCTATGTTTGAACCATTCCTGTGACACTAGTTATAGATTCCGATGCTTCACTTCAGGTTTACTGTATCCCTCTGTCCTTCTTAATGACGATGAAACACAGAAATTGCATCAGAATTAAATACAAAAGGCACAATGCCGAATTAAGTACAAGAAGACTGACTCTTCTTACTGTATATGTTTTGAACCATCCCTGGGACACTAGTTATAGATTCCGATGCTTCACCCCAGGTTTACTGTATCCCTTGGACCTTCTTATTGACGATGAAACACAGATATTGTATCGGAATTAAATACAAAAGGCACAATGCCGTCTTAATTAAAAGAAGTCTGACTCTTCTTATTGTCTATGGTTTGAACCAATCCTGTGACACTAGTTAAAGATTCCGATGCTTCACTCCAGGTTCACTGTATCCCTTGGACCTTCTTAATGACGATGAAACACAGAAATAGCATCGGAATTAAATAGAAAAGGCACAATGATGACTTAAGTAAAAGAAGACTGAATCTTCTTACTGACTATGTTTTGAACCATTCCTGCGACACTAGTTATAGATTCCTGTGCTTCACTTCAGGATTACTGTATCCCTCTGACCTTCTTATTGACGATGAAACACAAAAATTGCACCGGAATTAAATACAAAAGGCACAATGCCGACTTAAGTACAAGAAGACTGACTCTTCTTACTGTCTATGTTTTGAACCATCCCTGATACACTAGTTATAGATTCCGATGCTTCACTCGAGGTTTACTGAATCCCTTGGACCTTCTTATTGACGATGGAACACAGAAATTGCATCGGAATTAAATACAATAGGCAAAATGCCGACTAAAGTACAAGAAGACTGACTCTTCCTACTGTCTATGTTTTGAACCATTCCTGTGACACTAGTCATAGATTCCGATGCTTCACTTCAGGTTTACTGTATCCCTTGGTCCTTCTTATTGACGGTGAAACACAGAAATTGCATCAGAATTAAATACAAAAGGCACAATGAAGAATTAAGTACAAGAAGACTGACTCTTCTTACTGTCTATGCTTTGAACCATTCCTGTGACACTAGTTATAGACTCCGATGCTTCACTCCAGGTTTACTGTATCCCTTGGACCTTCTTATTGACGATGAAACACAGAAATTACATCAGAATTAAATGGAAAAAGCACAATGATGGCTTAAGTACAAGAAGACTGACTCTTCTTACTGACTATGATTTGAACCATTCCTGTGACACTAGTTATAGATTCCGATGATTCCCTTCTGGTTTACTGTATCCCTTGGACCTTCTTATTGACGATGAAACACAGAAATTGCATCGGAGTTTAATACAAAAGGCACAATACCGACTTAAGTACAAGAAGACTGACTCTCTTACTGACTATGATTTGAACCATTCCTGTGACACTAGTCATAGATTCCGATGCTTCACTTCAGGATTACTGTATCACTCTGACCTTCTTATTGACGATGAAACACAGAAATTGCACCGGAATTAAATACAAAAGGCACAATGCCGAATTAAGTACAAGAAGACTGACTATTCTTACTGTATATGTTTTGAACCATCCCTGGGACACTTGTCATAGATTCCGATGCTTCACCCCAGGTTTACTGTATCCCTTGGACGTTCTTATTGACGATGAAACACAGAAATTGCATCGGAAATAAATACAATGGGCACAATGCCGACTTCAGTACAAGAAGACTGACTCTTCCTTCTTTCTATGTTTGAACCATTCCTGTGACACTAGTTATAGATTCCGATGCTTCACTTCAGGTTTACTGTATCCCTCAGTCCTTCTTAATGATGATGAAACACAGAAATTGCATCAGAATTAAATACAAAAGGCACAATGCCGAATTAAGTACAAGAAGACTGACTCTTCTTACTGACTATGTTTTGAACCATTCCTGTGACACTAGTTATAGATTCCGATGATTCCCTTCAGGTTTACTGTATCCCTTGGACCTTCTTATTGACGATGAA
Organism: Schistocerca piceifrons; assembly: GCF_021461385.2. Taxonomy (NCBI): domain Eukaryota; kingdom Metazoa; phylum Arthropoda; class Insecta; order Orthoptera; family Acrididae; genus Schistocerca; species Schistocerca piceifrons. Next base: position 4,083,027 of record NW_025727724.1, read on the forward strand.
AAACAGAAAATGCATCGGAATTAAATACAAAAGGCACAATACCGACTTAAGTACAAGAAGACTTACTCTTCTTACTCACTATGCTTTGAACCTTTCCAGTGACACTAGTCATAGATTCCGATGCTTCACTTCAGGATTACTGTATCCCTCTGACCTTCTTATTGACGATGAAACACAGAAATTGCACCGGAATTAAATACAAAAGTCACAATGCCGACTTAAGTACAAGAAGACTGACTCTTCTTACTGCCTATGTTTTGAACCATCCCTGGGACACTAGTTATAGATTCCGATGCTTCACCCCATGTTTACTGTATCCCTTGGACCTTCTTATTGACGATGAAACACAGAAATTGCATCTTAATTAAATACAATAGGCACAATGCCGACTTAAGTACAAGAAGACTGACTCTTCCTTCTGTCTATGCTTTGAACCATTCCTGTGACACTAGTTATAGATGTCGATGCTTCACTCCAGGTTTACTGTATCCCTTGGACCTTCTTATTGACGTAAAAACACAAATGTTGCATTGGAATTAAATACAAAAAGCACAATGCCGAATAAGTACAAGAAGACTGACTCTTCTTACTGACTATGTTTTGAACCATTCCTGTGACACTAGTCATAGATTCCGATGCTTCACTTCAGGATTACTGTATCCCTCTGACCTTCTTATTGACGATGAAACACAGAAATTGCATCGGAATTAAATACAAAAGCACAATGTCGACTTAAGTACAAGAAGACTGACTCTTCTTACTGTCTATGTTTTGAACCATCCCTGGGACACTAGTTATAGATTCCGATGCTTCACTCGAGGTTTACTGAATCCCTTGGACCTTCTTATTGACGATGGAACACAGAAATTGCATCAGAATTAAATACAATAGGCAAAATGCCGACTAAAATACAAGAAGACTGACTCCTCCTACTGTCTATGTTTTGAACCATTCCTGTGACACTAGTCATAGATTCCGATGCTTCACTTCAGGATTACTGTATCCCTCTGACCCTCTTATTGACGATGAAACACAAAAATTGCACCGGAATTAAATACAAAAGGCACAATCTCGACTCAAGTACAAGAAGACTGACTCATCTTACTGTCTATGCTTTGAACCGTCCCTGTGACACTAGTTATAGATGTCGATGCTTCACTCCACGTTTACTGTATCCCTTGGACCTTCTTATTGACGTAGAAACACAAATGTTGCATCGGAATTAAATACAAAAAGCACAATGCCGACTTAAGTACAAGAAGACTGACTCTTCTTAGTGTCTATGATTTGAACCATTCCTGTGACACTAGTCATAGATTCCGATGCTTCACTTCAGGATTACTGTATCACTCTGACCTTCTTATAGACGATGAAACACAGAAATTGCACCGGAATTAAATACAAAAGGCACAATGTCGAATTAAGTACAAGAAGACTGACTATTCTTACTGTATATGTTTTGAACCATCCCTGGGACACTTGTCATAGATTCCGATGCTTCACCCCCGGTTTACTGTATCCCTTGGACGTTCTTATTGACGATGAAACACAGAAATTGCATCGGAAATAAATACAATAGGCACAATGCCGACTTAAGTACAAGAAGACTGACTCTACCTTCTGTCTATGTTTGAACCATTCCTGTGACACTAGTTATAGATTCCGATGCTTCACTTCAGGTTTACTGTATCCCTCTGACGTTCTTAATGACGATGAAACACAGAAATTGCATCAGAATTAAATACAAAAGGCACAATGAAGAATTAAGTACAAGAAGACTGACTCTTCTTACTGTCTATGCTTTGAACCATTCCTGTGACACTAGTTATAGACTCCGATGCTTCACTCCAGGTTTACTGTATCCCTTGGACCTTCTTATTGACGATGAAACACAGAAATTGCATCAGAATTAAATGGAAAAAGCACAATGATGGCTTAAGTACAAGAAGACTGACTCTTCTTACTGACTATGTTTTGAACCATTCCTGTGACACTAGTTATAGATTCCGATGATTCCCTTCTGGTTTACTGTATCCCTTGGACCTTCTTATTGACGATGAAACACAGAAATTGCATCGGAGTTAAATACAAAAGGCACAATACCGACTTAAGTACAAGAAGACTGACTCTCTTACTGACTATGATTTGAACCATTCCTGTGACACTAGTCATAGATTCCGATGCTTCACTTCAGGATTACTGTATCACTCTGACCTTCTTATTGACGATGAAACACAGAAATTGCACCGGAATTAAATACAAAAGGCACAATGCCGACTTAAGTACAAGAAGACTGACTATTCTTACTGTATATGTTTTGAACCATCCCTGGGACTCTTGTCATAGATTCCGATGCTTCACCCCAGGTTTACTGTATCCCTTGGACGTTCTTATTGACGATGAAACACAGAAATTGCATCGGAAATAAATACAATGGCACAATGCCGACTTAAGTACAAGAAGACTGACTCTTCCTTCTGTCTATGTTTGAACCATTCCTGTGACACTAGTTATAGATTCCGATGCTTCACTTCAGGTTTACTGTATCCCTCTGTCCTTCTTAATGACGATGAAACACAGAAATTGCATCAGAATTAAATACAAAAGGCACAATGCCGAATTAAGTACAAGAAGACTGACTCTTCTTACTGACTATGTTTTGAACCATTCCTGTGACACTAGTTATAGATTCCGATGATTCCCTTCAGGTTTACTGTATCCCTTGGACCTTCTTATTGACGATGAAAAACAGAAATTGCATCGAAATTAAATACAAAAGGCACAATACCGACTTAAGTACAAGAACACTTACTCTTCTTACTGACTATGTTTTGAACCTTTCCTGTGACACTAGTCATAGATTCCGATGCTTCACTTCAGGATTACTGTATCCCTCTGACCTTCTTATTGACGATGAAACACAGAAATTGCACCGGAATTAAATACAAAATGCACAATGCCGACTTAAGTACAAGAAGACTGACTCTTCTTACTGCCTATGTTTTGAACCATCCCTGGGACACTAGTTATAATTCCGATGCTTCACCCCAGGTTTACTGTAACCCTTGGACCTTCTTATTGACGATGAAACACAGAAATTGCATCGGAATTAAATACAATAGGCACAATGCCGACTTAAGTACAAGAAGACTGACTCTTCCTTCTGTCTATGCTTTGAACCATTCCTGTGACACTAGTTATAGATTCGGATGCTTCACTTCAGGTTTACTGTATCCCTTGGACATTCTTATTGACGATGAAACACAGAAATTGCATCGGAATTAAATAGAAAAGGCACAATGCCGACTTAAGTACAAGAATACTGACTCATCTTACTGTCTATGTTTTGAACCGTCCCTGTGACACTAGTTATAGATCTCGATGCTTCCTTCCAGGTTTACTGTATCCCTTGGACCTTCTTATTGACGATGAAACACGAAAATTGCATCGGAATTAAATACAAAAAGCACAAAGCCGACTTAAGTACATGAAGACTGAATCTTCTTACTGACTATGTTTTGAACCATTCCTGCGACACTAGTTATAGATTCCTGTGCTTCACTTCAGGTTTTCTGTATCCCTCTGATCTTCTTATTGACGATGAAACACAGAAATTGCACCGGAATTAAATACAAGAGGCACAATGCCGACTTAAGTACAAGAAGACTGACTCTTCTTACTGCCTATGTTTTGAACCATCCCTGGGACACTAGTTATAGATTCCGATGCTTCACTTCAGGTTTACTGTATCCCTTGGACCTTCTTATTGACGATGAAACACAGAATTTGCATCGGAATTAAATAGAAAAGGCACAATGCCGACTTAAGTACAAGAATACTGACTCATCTTACTGTCTATGCTTTGAACCGTCCCTGTGACACTAGTTATAGATGTCGATGCTTCACTCCAGGTTTACTGTATCCCTTGGACCTTCTTATTGACGTAGAAACACAAATGTTGCATCGGAATTAAATACAAAAAGCACAATGCCGAATAAGTACAAGAAGACTGACTCTTCTTACTGACTATGTTTTGAACCATTCCTGTGACACTAGTTATAGATTCCGATGCTTCACTTCATGATTACTGTATCCCTCTGACCTTCTTATTGACGATGAAACACAGAAATTGCATCGGAATTAAATACAAAAGGCACAATGTCGACATAAGTACAAGAAGACTGACTCTTCTTACTGTCTATGTTTTGAACCAATTATTGTCTATGGTTTGAACCAATCCTGTGACACTAGTTATAGATTCCGATGCTTCACTCGAGGTTTACTGAATCCCTTGGACCTTCTTATTGACGATGGAACACAGAAATTGCATCGGAATTAAATACAATAGGCAAAATGCCGACTAAAATACAAGAAGACTGACTCTTCCTACTGTCTATGTTTTGAACCATTCCTGTGACACTAGTCATAGATTCCGATGCTTCACTTCAGGTTTACTGTATCCCTTGGTCCTTCTTATTGACGATGAAACACAGAAATTGCATCGGAATTAAATAGAAAAGTCACAATGCCGACTTAAGTACAAGAATACTGACTCATCTTACTGTCTATGTTTTGAACCGTCCCTGTGACACTAGTTATAGATTTCGATGCTTCACTCCAGGTTTACTGTATCCCTTGGACCTTCTTATTGACGATGAAACACAAAAATTGCATCGGAATTAAATACAAAAAGCACAATGCCGACTTAAGTACAAGAAGGCTGACTCTTCTTACTGACTATGTTTTGAACCATTCCTGTGACACTAGTTATAGATTCCGATGCATCACTTCAGGTTTACTGTATCCCTCTGACCTTCTTAATGACGAAGAAACACAGAAATTGCATCAGAATTAAATACAAAAGGCACAATGCCGAATTAAGTACAAGAAGACTGACTCTTCTTACTGTCTATGCTTTGAACCATTGATGTGACACTAGTTAGAGACTCCAATGCTTCACTCCAGGTTTAGTGTATCCCTTGGACCTTCTTATTGACGATGAAACACAGAAATTGCTTCAGAATTAAATGGAAAAAGCACAATGATGACTTAAGTACAAGAAGACTGACTCTTCTTACTGACTATGTTTTGAACCATTCCTGTGACACTAGTTATAGATTCCGATGATTCCCTTCTGGTTTACTGTATCCCTTGGACCTTCTTATTGAAGATGAAACACAGAAATTGTATCGGAATTAAATACAAAAGGCACAATACCGACTTAAGTACAAGAAGACTGACTCTCTTACTGACTATGTATTGAACCATTCCTGTGACACTAGTCATAGATTCCGATGCTTCACTTCAGGATTACTGTATCCCTTGGACCTTCTTGTTGACGATGAAACACAGAAATTGCATCGGAATTAAATAGAAAAGGCACAATGCCGACTTAAGTACAAGAATACTGACTCTTCTTACTGTCTATGCTTTGAACCGTCCCTGTGACACTAGTTATAGATGTCGATGCTTCACTCCAGGTTTACTGTATCCCTTGGACCTTCTTATTGACATTGAAACACAAATGTTGCATCGGAATTAAATACAAAAAGCACCTTGCCGACTTAAGTCCAAGAAGACTGACTCTTCTTACTGATTATATTTTGAAACATTCCTGTGACACTAGTTATAGATTCCGATGATTCCCTTCAGGTTTACTGTATCCCTTGGACCTTCTTATTGACGATGAAACACAGATATTGCATCGGAATTAAATACAAAAGGCACAATGCCGTCTTAAGTAAAAGATGTCTGACTCTTCTTATTGTCTATGGTTTGAACCAATCCTGTGACACTAGTTAAAGATTCCGATGCTTCACTCCAGGTTTACTGTATCCCTTGGACCTTCTTATTGACGATGAAACACAGAAATTGCATCGGAATTAAATAGAAAAGGCACAATGATGACTTAAGTACAAGAAGACTGACTCTTCTTACTGACTATGATTTGAACCATTCCTGTGACACTAGTTATAGATTCCGAAGATTCCCTTCAGGTTTACTGTATCCCTTGGACGTTCTTATTGACGATGAAACACAAAAATTGCATGGCAATTAAATACAAAAGGCACAATACCGACTTAAGTACAAGAAGACTTACTCTTCTTACTGACTATGCTTTGAACCTTTCCTGTGACACTAGTCATAGATTCCGATGCTTCACTTCAGGATTACTGTATCCCTCTGACCTTCCTATTGACGATGAAACACAGAAATTGCACCGGAATTAAATACAAAAGGCACAATGCCGGCTTAAGTACAAGAAGACTGACTCTTCTTACTGCCTATGCTTTGAACCATTCCTGTGACACTAGTTATAGATTCCGATGCTTCACTTCAGGTTTACTGTATTCCTTGGACCTTCTTATTGACGATGAAACACAGAAATTGCATCGGAATTAAATAGAAAATGCACAATGCCGACTTAAGTACAAGAATACTGACTCATCTTACTGTCTATGTTTTGAACCGTCCCTGTGACACTAGTTATAGATTTTGATGCTTCACTCCAGATTTACTGTATCCCTTGGACCTTCTTATTGACGATGAAACACAAAAATTGCATCGGAATTAAATACAAAAGGCACAATGCCGACTTAAGTGCAAGAAGACTGACTCTTCTTACTGTCTATATTTTGAACCACCCCTGGGACACTAGTTATAGATTCCGATGCTTCACTCGAGGTTTACTGTGTCCCTTGGACCTTCTTATTGACGATGAAACACTGAAATTGCATCGGAATTAAATACAATAGGCAAAATGCCGACTAAAGTACAAGAAGACTGACTCTTCCTACTGTCTATGATTTGAACCATTCCTGTGACACTAGTCATAGATTCCGATGCTTCAATTCAGGTTTACTGTATCCCTTAGTCCTTCTTATTGACGATGAAACACAGAAATTGCATCGGAATTAAATACAAAAAGCACAATGCACACTTAAGTATAAGAAGACTGACTCTTCTTCCTGACTATGGTTTGAACCATTCCTGTGACACTAGTTATAGGCTCGGATGCTTCACTCGAGGTTTACTGTATCCCTTCGACCTTCTTATTGACGATGAAACACAGAAATTGCATCGGAATTAAATACAAAAGTCACAATGCCGACTTATGTAAAAGATCCGGACTCTTCTTACTGTCTATTTTTTGAACCATTCCTGTGACTCTAGTTATAGATTCCGATGCTTCAGGTTTACTGTATCCCTTGGACCTTCTTATTGACGATGAATCACAGAAATTCCATCAGAATTTAATAGAAAAGGCACAATGATGTCTTAAGTACAAGAAGACTGACTCTTCTTACTGACTATGATTTGAACCATTCCTGTGATACTAGTTATAGATTCCGATTCTTCACTTCAGGTTTACTGTATCCCTTAGACCTTCTTATTGACGATGAAACACAGAAATTGCATCGGAATTAAATACAAAAGACACAATGCCGACTTAAGTAAAAGAGGTCTGACTCTTCTTACAGTACATGCTTTGAACCATTCCTGTGACACTAGTTATAGATTCCGATGCTTCACTCCAGGTTTACTGTATTCCTTGGACCTTCTTATTGACGATGAAAAACAGAAATTGCATCGGAATTAAATACAAAAATCACAATGCCGACATAAGTACAAGAAGACTGACTCTTCTTACTGACTATGTTTTGAACCATTCCTGTGGCACTAGTTATAGATTCCGATGCTTCACTTTAGGTTTACTGTATCCCTCTGACGTTCTTATTGACAACGAAACACAGAAATTGCATCAGAATTAAATACAAAAGGCACAATGCCGAATTAAGTACAAGAAGACTGACTCTTCTTACTGTCTATGTTTTGAAACATTCCTGTGACACTAGTTATAGACTCCGATGCTTCACTCCAGGATTACTGTATCCCTCTGACCGTCTTATTGACGATGAAACACAGAAATTGCATCGGAATTAAATAGAAAAGGCACAATGCCGACTTAAGTACAAGAAGACTGAATCTTCCAACTCACTATGCTTTGAATCATTCCTGTGACACTAGTTATATATTCCGATGCTTCACTTCAGGTTTACTGTATCCCTTGGACCTTCTAATTGACATTGAAACACAGAAATTGCAACGAATTTAAATACAAACGGCACAATACCGACTTAAGTACAAGAAGACAGACTCTTCTTACTGTCTATGTTTTGAATCATTCCTGTGTCATTAGTCATAGATTCCGATGCTTCACTTCAGGAATACTGTGTCCCTCTGACCCTCTTATTGACGATGAAACACAGAAATTGCATCGGAATTAAATACAAAAGGCACAATGCCGACTTAATTACAAGAAGACTGACTCTTCTTACTGTCTATGTTTTGAACCATCCCTGGGACACTAGTTATAGATTACGATGCTTCACTCGAGGTTTACTGTATCCCTTGGACCTTATTATTGACGATGAAACACAGAAATTGCATCGGAATTAAATACAATAGGAAAAATTCTGACTAAAGTACAAGAAGACTGACTCTTCGTACTGTCTATGTTTCGAACCATTCCTGTGACACTAGTCATAGATTCCGATGCTTCACTTCAGGTTTACTGTAACTCTTGGTCCTTCTTATTGAAGATGAAACACAGAAATAGCATCGGAATTAAATACAAAAGGCACAATGCCGTCTTAAGTAAAAGAAGTCTGACTCTTCTTATTGTCTATGGTTTGAACCAATCCTGTGACACTAGTTATAGATTCCGATGCTTCACTCCAGGTTTACTGTATCCCTTGGACCTTCTTATTGACGATGAAACACAGAAATTACATCGGAATTAAATAGAAAATTCACAATGATGACTTAAGTACAAGAAGACTGACTCTTCTTACAGAATATGTTTTGAACCATTCCTGTGACACTAGTTATAGATTCCGATGATTCCCTTCAGGTTTACTGTATCCCTTGCACCTTCTTATTGACGATGAAACACAGACATTGCATCGGAATTAAATACAAAAGGCACAATACCGACTTAAGTACAAGAAGACTTACTCTTCTTACTGACTATGTTTTGAACCTTTCCTGTGACACTAGTCATAGATTCCGATGCTTCACTTCAGGATTACTGTATCCCTCTGACCTTCTTATTGACGATGAAACACAGAAATTGCACCGGAATTAAATACAAAAGGCACAATGCCGACTTAAGTACAAGAAGACAGACTCTTCTTACTGCCTATGCCTTGAACCATCCCTGGGACACTAGTTATAGATTCCGATGCTTCACCCCAGGTTTACTGTATCCCTTGGACCTTCTTATTGACGATGAAACACAGAAATTGCGTCGGAATTAAATACAATAGGCACAATGCCGACTTAAGAACAAGAAGACTGACTCATCCTTCTGTCTATGCTTTGAACCATTCCTGTGACACTAGTTATAGATTCCGATGCTTCACTTCAGGTTTGCTGTATTCCTTGGACCTTCATATTGACGATGAAACACAGAAATTGCATCGGAATTAAATAGAAAAGGCACAATGCCGACTTAAGTACAAGAATACTGACTCATCTTACTGTCTATGTTTTGAACCGTCCGTGTGACACTAGTTATAGATTTCGATGCTTCACTCCAGTTTTACTGTATCCCTTGGACCTTCTTATTGACGATGAAACACAAAAATTGCATCGGAATTAAATACAAATGGCACAATGCCGACTTAAGTACAGGAAGACTGACTCTTCTTACTGTCTATATTTTGAACCATCCCTGGGACACTAGTTATAGATTCCGATGCTTCACTCGAGGTTTACTGTATCCCTTGGACCTTCTTATTGACGATGAAACACTGAAATTGAATCGGAATTAAATACAATAGGCAAAATGCCGACTAAAGTACAAAAAGACTGACTCTTCCTACTGTCTATGTTTTGAACCATTCCTGTGACACTAGTCATAGATTCCGATGCTTCAATTCAGGTTTACTGTATCCCTTGGTCCTTCTTATTGACGATGAAACACAGAAATTGCATCGGAATTAAATACAAAAAGCACAATGCCGACTTAAGTACAAGAAGACTGACTCTTCTTACTGACTATGTTTTGAACCATTCCTGTGACACTAGTTATAGACTCGGATGCTTTACTCCAGGTTTACTGTATCCCTTGGACCTTCTTATTGACGATGAAACACAGAAATTGCATCGGAAATAAATACAAAAGGCACAATGCCGACTTATGTAAAAGAAGCCTGACTCTTCTTACTGTCTATTTTTTGAACCATTCCTGTGACACTAGTTACAGATTCCGATGCTTCACTCCAGGTTTACTGTATCCCTTGGACCTTCTTATTGACGATGAAAAACAGAAATTGCATCGGAATTAAATACAAAAAGCACAATACCGACTTAAGTACAAGAAGACTGACTCTTCTTACTGACTATGTTTTGAACCATTCCTGTGACACTAGTTATAGATTCCGATGCTTCACTTCAGGTTTATTGTAGCCCTCTGACCTTCTTAATGACGATGAAACACAGAAATTGCATCAGAATTAAATACAAAAGGCACAATGCCGAATTAAGTAAAAGAAGACTGACTCTTCTTACTGTCTATGTTTTGAACCATTCCTGTGACACTAGTTATAGACTCCGATGCTTCTCTCCAGGTTTACTGTATCCCTCTGACCGTCTTATTGACGATGAAACACAGAAATTGCATCGGAATTAAATAGAAAAAGCACAATGCCGACTTAAGTACAAGAAGACTGAATCATCCAACTCTGTATACTTTGAATCATTCCTGTGACACTAGTTATAGATTCCGATGCTTCACTTCAGGTTTACTGAATCCCTTGGGCCTTCTAATTGATATTGAAACACAGAAATTGCAACGAATTTAAATAGAAACGGCACAATACCGACTTAAGTACAAGAAGACAGACTCTTCTTACTGACTATGTTTTACATCATTCCTGTGACACTAGTCATAGATTCCGATGCTTCACTTCAGGAATACTGTATCCCTCTGACCCTCTTATTGACGATGAAACACAGAAATTGTATCGGAATTAAATACAAAAGGCACAATGCCGAGTTAAGTACAAGAAGACTGACTCTTCTTACTGTCTATGTTTTGAACCATCCCTGGGACACTAGTTATAGATTCCGATGCTTCAATCGGGGTTTACTGTATCCCTTGGACCTTATTATGGACGATGAAACACAGAAAATGCATCGGAATTAAATACAATAGGCAAAATGCCGACTAAAGTACAAGAAGACTGACTCTTAATACTGTCTATGTTTTGAACCATTCCTGTGACACTAGTCATAGATTCCGATGCTTCACTTCAGGTTTACTGTAACCCTTGGTCCTTCTTATTGAAGATGAAACTCAGAAATAGCATCGGAATTAAATACAAAAGGCACAATGCCGTCTTAAGTAAAAGAAGTCTGACTCTTCTTATTGTCTATGGTTTGAACCAATCCTGTGACACTAGTTATAGATTCCGATGCTTGACTCCAGGTTTACTGTATCCCTTGGACCTTCTTATTGACGATGAAACACAGAAATTGCATCGGAATTAAATAGAAAAGGCACAATGATGACTTAAGTACAAGAAGACTGACTCTTCTTACTGACTATGCTTTGAACCATTCCTGTGACATTAGTTATAGAGTCCGATGATTCCCTTCAGGTTTACTGTATCCCTTGACCTTCTTATTGACGATGAAACACAGAAATTGCGTCGGAATTAAATTCAAAAGACACAATACCAACTTACGTACAAGAAGACTTACTCTTCTTACTGACTATGTTTTGAACCTTTCCTGTGACACTAGTCATAGATTCCGATGCTTCAATTCAGGATTACTGTATCCCTCTGACCTTCTTATTGACGATGAAACACAGAAATTGCACCGGAATTAAATACAAAAGGCACAATGCCGACTTAAGTACAAGAAGACTGACTCTTTTTCCTGACTATGGTTTGAACCATTCCTGTGACACTAGTTATAGGCTCGGATGCTTCACTCGAGGTTTACTGTATCCCTTCGACCTTCTTATTGACGATGAAACACAGAAATTGCATCGGAATTAAATACAAAAGTCACAATGCCGACTTATGTAAAAGATCCGGACTCTTCTTACTGTCTATGTTTTGAAACATTCCTGTGACACTAGTTATAGACTCCGATGCTTCACTCCAGGATTACTGTATCCCTCTGACCGTCTTATTGACGATGAAACACAGAAATTGCATCGGAATTAAATAGAAAAGGCACAATGCCGACTTAAGTACAAGAAGACTGAATCTTCCAACTCTCTATGCTTTGAATCATTCCTGTGACACTAGTTATATATTCCGATGCTTCACTTCAGGTTTACTGTATCCCTTGGACCTTCTAATTGACATTGAAACACAGAAATTGCAACGAATTTAAATACAAACGGCACAATACCGACTTAAGTACAAGAAGACAGACTCTTCTTACTGTCTATGTTTTGAATCATTCCTGTGTCATTAGTCATAGATTCCGATGCTTCACTTCAGGAATACTGTGTCCCTCTGACCCTCTTATTGACGATGAAACACAGAAATTGCATCGGAATTAAATACAAAAGGCACAATGCCGACTTAATTACAAGAAGACTGACTCTTCTTACTGTCTATGTTTTGAACCATCCCTGGGACACTAGTTATAGATTACGATGCTTCACTCGAGGTTTACTGTATCCCTTGGACCTTATTATTGACGATGAAACACAGAAATTGCATCGGAATTAAATACAATACGAAAAATTCTGACTAAAGTACAAGAAGACTGACTCTTCCTACTGTCTATGTTTTGAACCATTCCTGTGACACTAGTCATAGATTCCGATGCTTCACTTCAGGTTTACTGTAACTCTTGGTCCTTCTTATTGAAGATGAAACACAGAAATAGCATCGGAATTAAATACAAAAGGCACAATGCCGTCTTAAGTAAAAGAAGTCTGACTCTTCTTATTGTCTATGGTTTGAACCAATCCTGTGACACTAGTTATAGATTCCGATGCTTCACTCCAGGTTTACTGTATCCCTTGGACCTTCTTATTGACGATGAAACACAGAAATTACATCGGAATTAAATAGAAAAGGCACAATGATGACTTAAGTACAAGAAGACTGACTCTTCTTACAGAATATGTTTTGAACAATTCCTGTGACACTAGTTATAGATTCCGATGATTCCCTTCAGGTTTACTGTATCCCTTGCACCTTCTTATTGACGATGAAACACAGACATTGCATCGGAATTAAATACAAAAGGCACAATACCGACTTAAGTACAAGAAGACTTACTCTTCTTACTGACTATGTTTTGAACCTTTCCTGTGACACTAGTCATAGATTCCGATGCTTCACTTCAGGATTACTGTATCCCTCTGACCTTCTTATTGACGATGAAACACAGAAATTGCACCGGAATTAAATACAAAAGGCACAATGCCGACTTAAGTACAAGAAGACAGACTCTTCTTACTGCCTATGCCTTGAACCATCCCTGGGACACTAGTTATAGATTCCGATGCTTCACCCCAGGTTTACTGTATCCCTTGGACCTTCTTATTGACGATGAAACACAGAAATTGCGTCGGAATTAAATACAATAGGCACAATGCCGACTTAAGAACAAGAAGACTGACTCATCCTTCTGTCTATGCTTTGAACCATTCCTGTGACACTAGTTATAGATTCCGATGCTTCACTTCAGGTTTGCTGTATTCCTTGGACCTTCATATTGACGATGAAACACAGAAATTGCATCGGAATTAAATAGAAAAGGCACAATGCCGACTTAAGTACAAGAATACTGACTCATCTTACTGTCTATGTTTTGAACCGTCCGTGTGACACTAGTTATAGATTTCGATGCTTCACTCCAGTTTTACTGTATCCCTTTTACCTTCTTATTGACGATGAAACACAAAAATTGCATCGGAATTAAATACAAAAGGCACAATGCCGACTTAAGTACAGGAAGACTGACTCTTCTTACTGTCTATATTTTGAACCATCCCTGGGACACTAGTTATAGATTCCGATGCTTCACTCGAGGTTTACTGTATCCCTTGGACCTTCTTATTGACGATGAAACACTGAAATTGAATCGGAATTAAATACAATAGGCAAAATGCCGACTAAAGTACAAAAAGACTGACTCTTCCTACTGTCTATGTTTTGAACCATTCCTGTGACACTAGTCATAGATTCCGATGTTTCAATTCAGGTTTACTGTATCCCTTGGTCCTTCTTATTGACGATGAAACACAGAAATTGCATCGGAATTAAATACAAAAAGCACAATGCCGACTTAAGTACAAGAAGACTGACTCTTCTTACTGACTATGTTTTGAACCATTCCTGTGACACTAGTTATAGACTCGGATGCTTTACTCCAGGTTTACTGTATCCCTTGGACCTTCTTATTGACGATGAAACACAGAAATTGCATCGGAAATAAATACAAAAGGCACAATGCCGACTTATGTAAAAGAAGCCTGACTCTTCTTACTGTCTATTTTTTTAACCATTCCTGTGACACTAGTTACAGATTCCGATGCTTCACTCCAGGTTTACTGTATCCCTTGGACCTTCTTATTGACGATGAAAAACAGAAATTGCATCGGAATTAAATACAAAAAGCACAATGCCGACTTAAGTACAAGAAGACTGACTCTTCTTACTGACTATGTTTTGAACCATTCCTGTGACACTAGTTATAGATTCCGATGCTTCACTTCAGGTTTATTGTAGCCCTCTGACCTTCTTAATGACGATGAAACACAGAAATTGCATCAGAATTAAATACAAGAGGCACAATGCCGAATTAAGTAAAAGAAGACTGACTCTTCTTACTGTCTACGTTTTGAACCATTCCTGTGACACTAGTTATAGACTCCGATGCTTCTCTCCAGGTTTACTGTATCCCTCTGACCGTCTTATAGACGATGAAACACAGAAATTGCATCGGAATTAAATAGAAAAAGCACAATGCCGACTTAAGTACAAGAAGACTGAATCATCCAACTCTGTATACTTTGAATCATTCCTGTGACACTAGTTATAGATTCCGATGCTTCACTTCAGGTTTACTGAATCCCTTGGGCCTTCTAATTGATATTGAAACACAGAAATTGCAACGAATTTAAATAGAAACGGCACAATACCGACTTAAGTACAAGAAGACAGACTCTTCTTACTGACTATGTTTTACATCATTCCTGTGACACTAGTCATAGATTCCGATGCTTCACTTCAGGAATACTGTATCCCTCTGACCCTCTTATTGACGATGAAACACAGAAATTGTATCGGAATTAAATACAAAAGGCACAATGCCGAGTTAAGTACAAGAAGACTGACTCTTCTTACTGTCTATGTTTTGAACCATCCCTGGGACACTAGTTATAGATTCCGATGCTTCAATCGGGGTTTACTGTATCCCTTGGACCTTATTATGGACGATGAAACACAGAAAATGCATCGGAATTAAATACAATAGGCAAAATGCCGACTAAAGTACAAGAAGACTGACTCTTAATACTGTCTATGTTTTGAACCATTCCTGTGACACTAGTCATAGATTCCGATGCTTCACTTCAGGTTTACTGTAACCCTTGGTCCTTCTTATTGAAGATGAAACTCAGAAATAGCATCGGAATTAAATACAAAAGGCACAATGCCGTCTTAAGTAAAAGAAGTCTGACTCTTCTTATTGTCAATGGTTTGAACCAATCCTGTGACACTAGTTATAGATTCCGATGCTTGACTCCAGGTTTACTGTATCCCTTGGACCTTCTTATTGACGATGAAACACAGAAATTGCATCGGAATTAAATAGAAAAGGCACAATGATGACTTAAGTACAAGAAGACTGACTCTTCTTACTGACTATGCTTTGAACCATTCCTGTGACATTAGTTATAGAGTCCGATGATTCCCTTCAGGTTTACTGTATCCCTTGACCTTCTTATTGACGATGAAACACAGAAATTGCGTCGGAATTAAATTCAAAAGACACAATACCAACTTACGTACAAGAAGACTTACTCTTCTTACTGACTATGTTTTGAACCTTTCCTGTGACACTAGTCATAGATTCCGATGCTTCAATTCAGGATTACTGTTTCCCTCTGACCTTCTTATTGACGATGAAACACAGAAATTGCACCGGAATTAAATACAAAAGGCACAATGCCGACTTAAGTACAAGAAGACTGACTCTTCTTACTGCCTATGTTTTGAACCATTCCTGGGACACTAGTTATAGATTCCGATGCTTCACCCCAGGTTTACTGTATCCCTTGGACCTTCTTATTGACGATGAAACACAGAAATTGCATCGGAATTAAATACAATAGGCACAATGCCGACGTAAGTACAAGAAGACTGACTCTTCCTCCTGTCTATGCTTTGAACCATTCCTGTGACACTAGTTATAGATTCCGATGCTTCACTTCAGGTTTACTGTATTCCTTGGACCTTCTTATTGACGATGAAACACAGAAATTGCATCGGAATTAAATAGAAAAGGCGCAATGCCGACTTAAGTACAAGAATACTGACTCATCTTACTGTCTATGTTTTGAACTGTCCCTCTGACACTAGTTATAGATTTCGATGCTTCACTCGAGGTTTACTGTATCCCTTGGACCTTCTTATTGACGATGAAACACAAAAATTGCATCGGAATTAAATACAAAAGGCACAATGCCGACTTAAGTACAAGAAGACTGACTCTTCTTACTGTCTATTTTTTGAACCATTCCTGTGACACTAGTTATAGATTCCGATGCTTCCCTCCAGGTTTACTGTATCCCTTGGACCTTCTTATTGACGATGAAACACAGAAATTCCATCAGAATTTAATAGAAAAGGCACAATGATGTCTTAAGTACAAGAAGACTGACTCTTCTTACTGACTATGATTTGTACCATTCCTGTGATACTAGTTATAGATTCCGATTCTTCACTTCAGGTTTACTGTATCCCTTAGACCTTCTTATTGACGATGAAACACAGAAATTGCATCGGAATTAAATACAAAAGTCACAATGCCGACTTATGTAAATGATCCGGACTCTTCTTACTGTCTATTTTTTGAACCATTCCTGTGACTCTAGTTATAGATTCCGATGCTTCCCTCCAGGTTTACTGTATCCCTAGGACCTTCTTATTGACGATGAAACACAGAAATTCCATCAGAATTTAATAGAAAAGGCACAATGATGTCTTAAGTACAAGAAGACTGACTCTTCTTACTGACTATGATTTGAACCATTCCTGTGATACTAGTTATAGATTCCGATTCTTCACTTCAGGTTTACTGTATCCCTTAGACCTTCTTATTGACGATGAAACACAGAAATTGCATCGGAATTAAATACAAAAGACACAATGCCGACTTAAGTAAAAGAGGTCTGACTCTTCTTACAGTACATGCTTTGAACCATTCCTGTGACACTAGTTATAGATTCCGATGCTTCACTTCAGGTTTACTGTATCCCTTGGACCTTCTTATTGACGATGAAACACAGAAATTCCATCAGAATTTAATAGAAAAGGCACAATGATGTCTTAAGTACAAGAAGACTGACTCTTCTTACTGACTATGATTTGTACCATTCCTGTGATACTAGTTATAGATTCCGATTCTTCACTTCAGGTTTACTGTATCCCTTAGACCTTCTTATTGACGATGAAACACAAAAATTGCATCGGAATTAAATACAAAAGGCACAATGCCGACTTAAGTACAAGAAGACTGACTCTTCTTACTGTCTATTTTTTGGACCATTCCTGTGACACTAGTTATAGATTCCGATGCTTCACTCCAGGTTTACTGTATCCCTTGGACCTTCTTATTGACGATGAAACACAGAAATTCCATCAGAATTTAATAGAAAAGGCACAATGATGTCTTAAGTACAAGACGACTGACTCTTCCTACTGTCTATGTTTTGAACCATTCCTGTGACACTAGTTATAGATTCCGATGCTTCACCTCAGGTTTACTGTATCCCATGGACCTACTTATTGACGATGAAACACAGAAATTGCATCAGAATTAAATAGAAAAGGCATAATGCCGCCTTAAGTACAAGAATACTGACTCATCTTACTGTCTATGTTTTAAACCGTCCCTGTGACACTAGTTATAGATTCCGATGCTTCACTCCAGGTTTACTGTATCCCTTGGATCTTCTTATTGACGATCAAACACTGAAATTGCATCGGAATTAAATACAAAAATCACAATGCCGACTTATGTACAAGATGACTGACTCTTCTTACTGACTATGTTTTGAACCATTCCTGTGACACTAGTTATAGATTCCGATGCTTCACTCCAGGTTTACTGTATACCTTGGACCTTCTTATTGACGATGAAACACAGAAATTGCATCAGAATTAAATAGAAATGGCACAGTGATGTCCTAAGTACAAGAAGACCGACTCTGCTTACTGACTATGATTTGAATCATTCCTGTGACACTAGTTATAGATTCCAATGCTTCACTTCAGGTTTACTGTACCCATTGGACCTTCTTATTGACGTTGAAACACTGAAATTGCATCGGAAGTAAATAGAAATGGCACAATGCCGACTTAAGTAAAAGAAGTCTGACTCTTCTTACTGTCTATGCTTTGAACCATTCCTGTGACACTAGTTATAGACTCCGATGCTTTACTCCAGGTTTACTGTATCACTTGGACCTTCTTATTGACGATGAAACAGAGAAATAGCATCGGAATTAAATACAAAAGGCACAATGCCGACTTATGTAAAAGAAGTCTGACTCTTCTTACTGTCTATGGTGTGAACCATTCCTGTGACACTAGTTATAGATACCGATGCTGCACTCCGGGTTTACTGTATACCTTGGACCTTCTTATTGACGATGAAAAACAGAAATTGCATCGGAATTAAATACAAAAAGCACAATGCCGACTTAAGTACAAGAAGACTGACTCTTCTTACTGACTATGTTTTGAACCATTCCTGTGACACTAGTTATAGATTCCGATCCTTCACTTCAGGTTTACTGTATCCCTCTGACCTTCTTAATGACGATGAAACACAGAAATTGCATCAGAATTAAATACAAAAGGCACAATGCCGAATTAAGTACAAGAAGACTGACTCTTCTTACTGTCTATGTTTTGAACCACTCCTGCGACACTAGTTATAGACTCCGATGCTTCTCTCCAGGTTTACTGTATCCCTCTGACCGTCTTATTGACGACGAAACACAGAAATTGCATCGGAATTAAATAGAAAAAGCACAATGCCGACTTAAGTACAAGAAGACTGAATCTTCCAACTCTCTATACTTTGAATCATTCCTGTGAAACTAGTTATAGATTCCGATGCTTCACTTCAGGTTTACTGAATCCCTTGGACTTTCTAATTGACATTGAAACACAGAAATTGCAACGAATTTAAATAGAAACGGCACAATACCGACTTAAGTACAAGAAGTCAGACTCTTCTTACTGACTATGTTTTACATCATTCCTGTGACACTAGTCATAGAGACCGATGCTTCACTTCAGGAATACTGTATCCCTCTGGATCTCTTATTGACGATGAAACACAGAAATTGCGTCGGAATTAAATACAAAAGGCACAATGCCCACTTAAGTACAAGAAGACTGACTCTTCTTACTGTCTATGTTTAGAACCATCCCTGGGACACTAGTTATAGATTCCGATGCTTCAATCGAGGTTTACTGTATCCCTTGGACCTTATTATTGACGATGAAACACAGAAATTGCATCGGAATTAAATACAATAGGCAAAATGCCGACTAAAGTACAAGAAGACTGACTCATAATACCGTCTATGTTTTGAACCATTCCTGTGACACTAGTCATAGATTCCGATGCTTCACTTCAGGTTTACTGTAACCCTTGGTCCTTCTTATTGAAGATGAAACACAGAAATAGCATCGGAATTAAATACAAAAGCACAATGCCGTCTTAAGTAAAAGAAGTCTGACTCTTCTTATTGTCTATGGTTTGAACCAATCCTGTGACACTAGTTATAGATTCCGATGCTTCACTCCAGGTTTACTGTATCCCTTGGACCTTCTTATTGACGATGAAACACAGAAATTGCATCGGAATTAAATAGAAAAGGCACAATGATGACTTAAGTACAAGAAGACTGACTCTTCTTACTGACTATGTTTTGAACCATTCCTGAGACACTAGTTATAGAGTCCGATGATTCCCTTCAGGTTTACTGTATCCCTTGGACCTTCTTATTGACGATGAAACACAGAAATTGCATCGGAATTAAATACAAAAGGCACAATACCGACTTAAGTACAAGAAGACTTACTCTTCTTACTGACTATGTTTTGAACCTTTCCTGTGACACTAGTCATAAATTCCGATGCTTCAATTCAGGATTACTGTATCCCTCTGACCTTCTTATTGACGATGAAACACAGAAATTGCACCGGAATTAAATACAAAAGGCACAATGCCGACTTAAGTGCAAGAAGACTGACTCTTCTTACTGCCTATGTTTTGAACCACCCCAGGGACACTAGTTATAGATTCCGATGCTTCACTCCAGGTTTACTGTATCCCTTGGACCTTCTTATTGACGATGAAACACAGAAATTGCATCGGAATTAAATACAATAGGCACAATGCCGACTTAAGTACAAGAAGACTGACTCTTCATTCTGTCTATGCTTTGAACCATTCCTGTGACACTAGTTATAGATTCCGATGCTTCACTTCAGGTTTACTGTATTCCTTGGACCTTCTTATTGACGATGAAACACAGAAATTGCATCGGAATTAAATAAAAAAGGCACAATGCCGACTTAAGTACAAGAATACTGACTCATCTTACTGTCTATGATTTGAACCGTCCCTGTGACACTAGTTATAGATTTCGATGCTTCACTCGAAATTTACTGTATCCCTTGGACCTTCTTATTGACGATGATACACAAAAATTGCATCGGAATTAAATACAAAAGGCACAATGCCGACTTAAGTACAAGAAGACTGACTCTTCTTACTGTCTATATTTTGAACCATCCCTGGGACACTAGTTATAGATTCCGATGCTTCACTCGAGGTTTACTGTATCCCTTGGACCTTCTTATTGACGATGAAACACTACAATTGCATCGGAATTAAATACAATAGGCAAAATGCCGACTAAAGTACAAGAAGACTGACTCTTCCTACTGTCTATGTTTTGAACCATTCCTGTGACACTAGTCATAGATTCCGATGCTTCAATTCAGGTTTACTGTATCCCTTGGTCCTTCTTATTGACGATGAAACACAGAAATTGCATCGGAATTAAATGCAAAAGGCACAATGCCGACTTATGTAAAAGAAGCCTGACTCTTCTTACTGTCTATGTTTTGAACCGTCCCTGTGACACTAGTTATAGTTTTCGATGCTTCACTCGAGGTTTACTGTATCCCTTGGACCTTCTTATTGACGATGAAACACAAAAATTGCATCGGAATTAAATACAAAAGGCACAATGCCGACTTAAGTACAAGAAGACTGACTCTTCTTACTGTCTATTTTTTGAACCATCCCTGGGACACTAGTCATAGATTCCGATGCTTCAATTCAGGTTTACTGTATCCCTTGGTCCTTCTTATTGACGATGAAACACAGATATTGCATCGGAATTAAATACAAAAGGCACAATGCCGACTTAAGTAAAAGAGGTCTGACTCTTCTTACTGTCTATGTTTTGAACCATCCCTGGGACACTAGTTATATCTTCCGATGCTTCGCTCCAAGTTTACTGTATCCCTCGGACCTTCATATTGACGATGAAACACAGAAATTGCATCGGAATTAAATACAATAGGTACAATGCCAACTTAAGTACAAGAAGACTGACTCTTCCTACTGTCTATGTTTTGAACCATTCCTGTGACACTAGTAATAGATTCCGATGCTTCACTCCAGGTTTACTGTATCCCTTGGATCTTCTTATTGACGATGAAACACTGAAATTGCATCGGAATTAAATACAAAAATCACAATGCCGACTTATGTACAAGATGACTGTCTCTTCTTACTGACTATGTTTTGAACCATTCCTGTGACACTAGTTATAGATTCCGATGCATCACTTTAGGTTTACTGTATCCCTCTGACCTTCTTCTTGACGACGAAACACAGAAATTGCATCGGAATTAAATACAAAATGGACGATGCCGACTTAAGTAAAAGAAGTCTGACTCTTCTTACTGTCTATATTTTGAACCATTCCTGTGACACTAGTTATAGATTCCGATGCTTCACTCTAGGTTTACTGTATACCTTGGACCATCTTATTGACGATGAAACACAGAAATTGCATCAGAATTAAATAGAAATGGCACAATGATGTCCTAAGTACAAGAAGACTGACTCTGCTTACTGACTATGATTTGAATCATTCCTGTGACACTAGTTATAGATTCCAATGCTTCACTTCAGGTTTACTGTATCCCTTGGACCTTCTTATTGACGATGAAACACTGAAATTGCATCGGAAGTAAATAGAAATGGCACAATGCTGACTTAAGTAAAAGAAGTCTGACTCTTCTTACTGTCTATGCTTTGAACCATTCCTGTGACACTAGTTATAGACTCCGATGCTTTACTCCAGGTTTACTGTATCCCTTGGACCTTCTTATTGACGATGAAACAGAGAAATAGCATCGGAATTAAATACAAAAGGCACAATGCCGACTTACGTAAAAGAAGTCTGACTCTTCTTACTGTCTATGGTGTGAACCATTCCTGTGACACTAGTTATAGATACCGATGCTACACTCCGGGTTTACTGTATACCTTGGACCTTCTTATTGACAATGAAACACAGAAATTGCATCAGAATTAAATAGAAATGGCACAATGATGACTTATGTACAAGAGGACAGACTCTCCTTGCTGACTACGATTTGAACCATTCCTGTGACACTAGTTATAGATTCCGATGATTCACTTCACGTTTACTGTATCCCTTGGACCTTATTATTGACGATGAAACACAGAAATTGCATCGGAAGTAAATACAAAAGGCACAATTCCGACTTAAGTACAAGAAGACTGACTCTTCTTACTGTCTATGTTTTGAACCATCCCTGGGACACTAGTTATATCTTCCGATGCTTCCCTCCAGGTTTACTGTATCCCTCGGAACTTCTTATTGACGATGAATCACATAAATTGCATCGGAATTAAATACAAAAGGCATAATGCAGACTTACGTACAAGAAGACTGACTCTTCCTACTGTCAATGTTTTGAACCATTCCTGTGACACTAGTTATAGATTCCGATGCTTCACCTCAGGTTCACTGTTTCCCTTGGACCTTCTTATTGACGATGAAACACAGATATTGCATCGGAACTAAATAGAAAAGGCATTATGCCGACTTAAGTACAAGAATTCTGACTCATCTTACTGTCTATGTTTTGATCCGTCCCTGTGACACTAGTTATAGATTCCGATGCTTCACTCCAGGTTTACTGTATCCCTTGGACCTTCTTATTGACGATGAAACACAGAAATTGCATCGGAAATAAATGCAAAAAGCACAATGCCGACTTAAGTACAAGAGGACTGACTCTTCTTACTGACTATGTTTTGAACCATTCCTGTGACACTAGTTACAGATTCCGATGCTTCACTTTAGGTTTACTGTATCCCTCTGACCTTCTTATTGACGACGAAACACAGAAATTGCATCAGAATTAAATACAAAAGGCACAATGCCGAATTAAGTACAAGAAGACTGACTGTTCTTACTGTCTATGTTTTGAACCATTCCTGTGACACTAGTTACAGACTCCTATGCTTCACTCCAGGTTTACTGTATCCCTTGGACCTTCTAATTGACGATGAAACACAGAAATTGCATCGGAGTTAAATACAAAAAGCACAATGCCGACTTAAGCACAAGAAGACTGACTCTTCTCACTGACTATGTTTTGAGCCACTCCCGTGACACAAGTTATAGATTCCGATGCTTCACTTTAGGTTTACTGTATCCCTCTAACCTTCTTATTGACGACGAAACACTGAAATTGCATCAGAATTAAATACAAAAGGCACAATGCCGACTTAAGCACAAGAAGACTGACTCTTCTTACTGTCTATGCTTTGAACCATTCCTGTGACACTAGTTATAGGCTCCGATGCTTCACTCCATGTTTACTGTATCCTTTGGACCTTCTTATTGACGATGAAACACAGAAATTGCATCGGAATTAAATACAATAGGCAAAAAGCCGACTAAAGTACAAGAAGACTGACGCTTCCTACTGTCTATGTTTTGAACCATTCCTGTGACACTAGTCATAGATTCCGATGCTTCAATTCAGGTTTACTGTATCCCTTGGTCCTTCTTATTGACGATGAAACACATAAATTGCATCGGAATAAAATACAAAAAGCACAATGCCGACTTAAGTACAAGAAGACTGACTCTTCTTACTGACAATGTTTTGAACCATTCCTGTGACACTAGTTATAGACTCGGATGCTTTACTCCAGGTTTACTGTATCCCTTGGACCTTCTTATTGACGATGAAACACAGAAATTGCATCGGAATTAAATACAAAAGGCACAATGCCGACTTATGTAAAAGAAGCCAGACTCTACTTACTGTCTATTTTTTGAACCATTCCTGTGACACTAGTTATAGATTCCGATGCTTCACTCCAGGTTTACTGTATCCCTTGGACCTTCTTATTGACAATGAAACACAGAAATTCCATCAGAATGTAATAGAAAAGGCACAATGATGTCTTAAGTACATGAAGACTGACTCTTCTTACTGACTATGATTTGAACCATTCCTGTGACACTAGTTATAGATTCCGATTCTTCACTTCAGGTTTACTGTATCCCTTAGACCTTCTTGTTGACGATGAAACACAGAAATCGCATCGGAATTAAATACAAAAGGCACAATTCCGAATTAAGTACAAGAAGACTGACTCTTCTTACTGTCTATGTTTTGAAACATTCCTGTGACACTAGTTATAGACTCCGATGCTTCACTCGAGGTTTACTGTATCCCTTGGACCTTATTATTGACGATGAAACACAGAAATTGCATCGGAATTAAATACAATAGGCAAAATGCCGACTAAAGTACAAGAAGATTGACTCTTCCTACTGTCTATGATTTGAACCATTCCTGTGACACTAGTCATAGATTCCGATGCTTCACTTCAGGTTTACTGTAACCCTTGGTCCTTCTTATTGAAGATGAAACACAGAAATAGCATCGGAATTAAATACAAAAGGCACAATGCCGTCTTAAGTAAAAGAAGTCTGACTCTTCTTATTGTCTATGGTTTGAACCAATCCTGTGACACTAGTTATAGATTCCGATGCTTCACTCCAGGTTTACTGTATCCCTTGGACCTTATTATTGACGATGAAACACAGAAATTGCTTCGGAATTAAATACAATAGGCAAAATGCCGACTAAAGTACAAGAAGACTGACTCATAATACCGTCTATGATTTGAACCATTCCTGTGACACTAGTCATAGGTTCCGATGCTTCACTTCAGGTTTACTGTAACCCTTGGTCCTTCTTATTGAAGATGAAACACAGAAATATCATCGGAATTAAATACAAAAGCACAATGCCGTCTTAAGTAAAAGAAGTCTGACTCTTCTTATTGTCTATGGTTTGAACCAATCCTGTGACACTAGTTATAGATTCCGATGCTTCACTCCAGGTTTACTGTATCCCTTGGACCTTCTTATTGACGATGAAACACAGAAATTGCATCGGAATTAAATAGAAAAAGCACAATGATGACTTAAGTACAAGAAGACTGACTCTTCTTACTGACTATGTTTTGAACCATTCCTGTGACACTAGTTATAGAGTCCGATGATTCCCTTCAGGTTTACTGTATCCCTTGGACCTTCTTATTGGCGATGAAACACAGAAATTGCATCGGAATTAAATACAAAAGGCACAATGCCGACTTAAGTACAAGAAGACTGACTCTTCTTACTGTCTATATTTTGAACCATCCCTGGGACACTAGTTATAGATTCCGATGCTTCACTCGAGGTTTACTGTATCCCTTGGACCTTCTTATTGACGATGAAACACTAAAATTGCATCGGAATTAAATACAATAGGCAAAATGCCGACTAAATACAAGAAGACTGACTCTTCCTACTGTCTATGTTTTGAACCATTCCTGTGACACTAGTCATAGATTCCGATGCTTCAATTCAGGTTTACTGTATCCCTTGGTCCTTCTTATTGACGATGAAACACAGAAATTGCATCGGAATAAAATGCAAAAGGCACAATGCCGACTTATGTAAAAGAAGCCTGACTCTTCTTACTGTCTATGTTTTGAACCGTCCCTGTGACACTAGTTATAGTTTTCGATGCTTCACTCGAGGTTTACTGTATCCCTTGGACCTTCTTACTGACGATGAAACACAAAAATTGCATCGGAATTAAATACAAAAGGCACAATGCCGACTTAAGTACAAGAAGACTGACTCTTCTTACTGTCTATATTCTGAACCATCCCTGGGACACTAGTCATAGATTCCGATGCTTCAATTCAGGTTTACTGTATCCCTTGGTCCTTCTTATTGACGATGAAACACAGAAATTGCATCGGAATTAAATACAAAAGGCACAATGCCGACGTAAGTAAAAGAGGTCTGACTCTTCTTACTGTCTATGTTTTGAACTATCCCTGGGACACTAGTTATATCTTCCGATGCTTCGCTCCAAGTTTACTGTATCCCTCGGACCTTCATATTGACGAAGAAACACAGAAATTGCATCGGAATTAAATACAATAGGTACAATGCCGACTTAAGTACAAGAAGACTGACTCTTCCTACTGTCTATGTTTTGAACCATTCCTGTGACACTAGTTATAGATTCCGATGCTTCACCTCAGGTTTACTGTATCCCATGGACCTTCTTATTGACGATGAAACACAGAAATTGCATCAGAATTAAATAGAAAAGGCATAATGCCGCCTTAAGTACAAGAATACTGCTCATCTTACTGTCTATGTTTTAAACCGTCCTTGTGACACTAGTTATAGATTCCGATGCTTCACTCCAGGTTTACTGTATCCCTTGGATCTTCTTATTGACGATGAAACACTGAAATTGCATCGGAATTAAATACAAAAATCACAATGCCGACTTATGTACAAGATGACTGTCTCTTCTTACTGACTATGTTATGAACCATTCCTGTGACACTAGTTATAGATTCCGATGCATCACTTTAGGTTTACTGTATCCCTCTGACCTTCTTATTGACGACGAAACACAGAAATTGCATCGGAATTAAATACAAAAGGGACAATGCCGACTTAAGTAAAAGAAGTCTGACTCTTCTTACTGTCTATGTTTTGAACCATTCCTGTGACACTAGTTATAGATTCCGATGCTTCACTCCAGGTTTACTGTATACCTTGTACCTTCTTATTGACGATGAAACACAGAAATTGCATCAGAATTAAATAGAAATGGCACAATGATGTCCTAAGTACTAGAAGACTGACTCTGCTTACTGACTATGATTTGAATCATTCCTGTGACACTAGTTATAGATTCCAATGCTTCACTTCAGGTTTACTGTATCCCTTGGACCTTCTTATTGACGATGAAACACTGAAATTGCATCGGAAGTAAATTGAAATGGCACAATGCCGACTTAAGTAAAAGAAGTCTGACTCTTCTTACTGTCTATGCTTTGAACCATTCCTGTGACACTAGTTATAGACTCCGATGCTTTACTCCAGGTTTACTGTATCCCTTGGACCTTCTTATTGACGATGAAACAGAGAAATAGCATCGGGATCAAATACAAAAGGCACAATGCCGACTTACGTAAAAGAAGTCTGACTCTTCTTACTGTCTATGGTGTGAACCATTCCTGTGACACTAGTTATAGATACCGATGCTACACTCCGGGTTTACTGTATACCTTGGACCTTCTTATTGACAATGAAACACAGAAATTGCATCAGAATTAAATAGAAAAGGCACAATGATGACTTAAGTACAAGAAGACTGACTCTCCTTACTGACTACGATTTGAACCATTCCTGTGACACTAGTTATAGATTCCGATGATTCACTTCACGTTTACTGTATCCCTTGGACCTTCTTATTGACGATGAAACACAGAAATTGCATCGGAAGTAAATACAAAAGGCACAATTCCGACTTAAGTACAAGAAGACTGACTCTTCTTACTGTCTATGTTTCGAACCATCCCTGGGACACTAGTTATATCTTCCGATGCTTCACTCCAGGTTTACTGTATCCCTCGGAACTTCTTATTGACGATGAATCACATAAATTGCATCGGAATTAAATACAAAAGGCATAATGCAGACTTACGTACAAGAAGACTGACTCTTCTTACTGTCTATGTTTTGAACCATCCCTGGGACACTAGTTATATCTTCCGATGCTTCACTCCAGGTTTACTGTATCCCTCGGACCTTCTTATTGGCGATGAAACACAGAAATTGCATCGGAATTAAATACAATAGGCACAATGCCGACTTATGTACAATAAGACTGACTCTTCCTACTGTCAATGTTTTGAACCATTCCTGTGACACTAGTTATAGACTCCTATGCTTCACTCCAGGTTTACTGTATCCCTTGGACCTTCTAATTGACGATGAAACACAGAAATTGCATCGGAGTTAAATACAAAAAGCACAATGCCGACTTAAGCACAAGAAGACTGACTCTTCTCACTGACTATGTTTTGAGCCACTCCTGTGACACAAGTTATAGATTCCGATGCTTCACTTTAGGTTTACTGTATCCATCTAACCTTCTTATTGACGACGAAACACTGAAATTGCATCAGAATTAAATACAAAAGGCACAATGCCGACTTAAGCACAAGAAGACTGACTCTTCTTACTGTCTATGCTTTGAACCATTCCTGTGACACTAGTTATAGGCTCCGATGCTTCACTCCAGGTTTACTGTATCCTTTGGACCTTCTTATTGACGATGAAACACAGAAATTGCATCGGAATTAAATACAATAGGCAATATGCCGACTAAAGTACAAGAAGACTGACTCTTCCTACTGTCTATGTTTTGAACCATTCCTGTGACACTAGTCATAGATTCCGATGCTTCAATTCAGGTTTACTGTATCCCTTGGTCCTTCTTATTGACGATGAAACACATAAATTGCATCGGAATTAAATACAAAAAGCACAATGCCGACTTAAGTACAAGAAGACTGACTCTTCTTACTGACAATGTTTTGAACCATTCCTGTGACACTAGTTATAGACTTGGATGCTTCACTCCAGGTTTACTGTATCCCTTGGACCTTCTTATTGACGATGAAACACAGAAATTGCATCGGAATTAAATACAAAAGGCACAATGCCGTCTTATGTAAAAGAAGCCTGACTCTACTTACTGTCTATTTTTTGAACCATTCCTGTGACACTAGTTATAGA
This sequence comes from Schistocerca piceifrons, assembly GCF_021461385.2. Classification (NCBI taxonomy): domain Eukaryota; kingdom Metazoa; phylum Arthropoda; class Insecta; order Orthoptera; family Acrididae; genus Schistocerca; species Schistocerca piceifrons. The sequence goes on from NW_025727724.1 coordinate 4,112,554, forward strand.
TTCCGATGCTTCACTCCAGGTTTACTGTATCCCTTGGACATTCTTATTGACGATGAAACACAGAAATTCCATCAGAATGTAATAGAAAAGGCACAATGATGTCTTAAGTACATGAAGACTGACTCTTCTTACTGACTATGATTTGAACCATTCCTGTGACACTAGTTATAGATTCCGATTCTTCACTTCAGGTTTACTGTATCCCTTAGACCTTCTTATTGACGATGAAACACAGAAATCGCATCGGAATTAAATACAAAAGGCACAATGCCGACTTAAGTAAAAGAGGTCTGACTCTTCTTACTGTACATGCTTTGAACCATTCCTGTGACACTAGTTATAGATTCTGATGCTTCACTCCAGGTTTTCTGTATCCCTTGGACCTTCTTATTGACGATGAAAAACAGAAATTGCATCGGAATTAAATACAAAAATCACAATGCCGACATAAGTACAAGAAGACTGACTCTTCTTACTGATTATGTTTTGAACCATTCCTGTGGTACTAGTTATAGATTCCGATGCTTCACTTTAGGTTTACTGTATCCCTCTGACCTTCTTATTGACGACGAAACACAGAAATTGCATCACAATTAAATACAAAAGGCACAATGCCGAATTAAGTACAAGAAGACTGACTCTTCTTACTGTCTATGTTTTGAAACATTCCTGTGACACTAGTTATAGACTCCGATGCTTCACTCGAGGTTTACTGTATTCCTTGGACCTTATTATTGACGATGAAACACAGAAATTGCATCGGAATTAAATACAATAGGCAAAATGCCGACTAAAGTACAAGAAGACTGACTCTTCCTACTGTCTATGTTTTGAACCATTCCTGTGACACTAGTCATAGATTCCGATGCTTCACTTCAGGTTTACTGTGACCCTTGGTCCTTCTTATTGAAGATGAAACACAGAAATAGCATCGGAATTAAATACAAAAGGCACAATGCCGTCTTAAGTAAAAGAAGTCTGACTCTTCTTATTGTCTATGGTTTGAACCAATCCTGTGACACTAGTTATAGATTCCGATGCTTCACTCGAGGTTTACTGTATCCCTTGGACCTTCTTATTGACGATGAAACACAGAAATTGCATCGGAATTAAATAGAAAAGGTACAATGATGACTTAAGTACAAGAAGACTGACTCCTCTTACTGACTATGTTTTGAACCATTCCTGTGACACTAGTTATAGATTCCGATGATTCCCTTCAGGTTTACTGTATCCCTTGGACCTTCTTATTGACGATGAAACACAGAAATTGCATCGGAATTAAATACAAAAGGCACAATACCGACTTAAGTACAAGAAGACTTACTCTTCTTACTGACTATGTTTTGAACCTTTCCTGTGACACTAGTCATAGATTCCGATGCTTCACTTCAGGATTACTGTATCCCTCTGACCTTCTTATTGACGATGAAACACAGAAATTGCACCGGAATTAAATACAAAAGGCACAATGCCGACTTAAGTACAAGAAGACTGACTCATCTTACTGCCTATGTTTTGAACCATCCCTGGGACACTAGTTATAGAATCCGATGCTTCACCCCAGGTTTACTGTATACCTTGGACCTTCTTATTGACGATGAAACACTGAAATTGCATCGGAATTAAATACAATAGGCACAATGCCGACTTAAGTACAAGAAGACTGACTCTTCCTTCTGTCTATGCTTTGAACCATTCCTGTGACACTAGTTATAGATTCCGATGCTTCACTTCAGGTTTACTGTATTCCTTGGACCTTCTTATTGACGATGGAACACAGAAATTGCATCGGAATTAAACAGAAAAGGCACAATGCCGACTTAAGTACAAGAATACTGACTCATCTTACTGTCTATGTTTTGAACCGTCCCTGTGACACTAGTTATAGATTTCGATGCTTCACTCCAGGTTTACTGTATTCCTTGGACCTTCTTATTGACGATGAAACACAAAAATTGCATCGGAATTAAATACAAAAGTCAAAATGCCGACTTAAGTACAAGAAGACTGACTCTTCTTACTGTCTATATATTGAACCATCCCTGGGACACTAGTTATAGATGCCGATGCTTCACTCGAGGTATACTGTATCCCTTGGACCTTCTTATTAACGATGAAACACTGAAATTGCATCGGAATTAAATACAATAGGCAAAATGCCGACTAAAGTACAAGAAGACTGACTCTTCCTACTGTCTATGTTTTGATCCATTCCTGTGACACTAGTCATAGATTCCGATGCTTCAATTCAGGTTTACTGTATCCCTTGGTCCTTCTTATTGACGATGAAACACAGAAATTGCATCGGAATTAAATACAAAAAGCACAATGCCGACTTAAGTACAAGAAGACTGACTCTTCTTACTGACTATGTTTTGAACCATTCCTGTGACACTAGTTATAGACTCGGATGTTCACTCCAGGTTTACTGTATCCCTTGGACCTTCTTATTGACGATGAAAAACAGAAATTGCATCGGAATTAAATACAAAAATCACAATGCCGACATAAGTACAAGAAGACTGAATCTTCTTGCTGATAATGTTTTGAACCATTCCTGTGGCACTAGTTATAGATTCCGATGCTTCACTTTAGGTTTACTGTATCCCTGTGACTTTCTTATTGACGGCGAAACACAGAAATTGCATCAGAGTTAAATACAAAAGGCACAATGCCGAATTAAGTACAAGAAGACTGACTCTTCTTACTGTCTATGTTTTGAACCATTCCTGTGACACTAGTTATGGACTCCGATGCTTCTCTCCAGGTTTACTGTATCCCTCTGACCGTCTTATTGACGATGAAACACAGAAATTGCATCGGAATTAAATAGAAAAGGCACAATGGCGACTTAAGTACAAGAAGACTGAATCTTCCAACTCTCTATGCTTTGAATCATTCCTGTGACACTAGTTATAGATTCCGATGCTTCACTTCGGGCTTACTGTATTCCTTGGACCTTCTTATTGACGATGAAACACAGATATTGCATCGGAATTAAATACAAAAGGCACAATGCCGACTTAAGTACAAGAAGACTGACTCTTCTTACTGTCTATGTTTTGAACCGTCCCGGGGACACTAGTTATAGATACCGATGCTTCACTCGAGGTTTACTGTATCCCTTGGACCTTATTATTGACGATGAAACACAGATATTGCATCGGAATTAAATACAATAGGCACAATGCCGACTTAAGTACAAGAAGACTGACTCTTCCTTCTGTCTATGCTTTGAACCATTCCTGTGACACTAGTTATAGATTCCGATGTTTCACTTCAGGTTTACTGTATTCCTTGGACCTTCTTATTGACGATGAAACACAGAAATTGCATCGGAATTAAATAGAAAATGCACAATGCCGACTTAAGTACAAGAATACTGACTCATCTTACTGTCTATGATTTGAACCGTCCCTGTGACACTAGTTATAGATTTCGATGCTTCACTCCAGGTTTACTGTATCCCTTGGGCCTTCATATTGACGATGAAACAGAGAAATAGCATCGGAAATAAATACAAAAGGCACAATGCCGACTTATGTAAAAGAAATCTGACTCTTCTTACTGTCTATGGTTTGAACCATTCCTGTGACACTAGTTATAGATACCGATGCTACACTCCGGGTTTACTGTATACCTTGGACCTTCATAATGACAATGAAACACAGAAATTGCATCAGAATTAAATAGAAAAGGCACAATGATGACTTAAGTACAAGAAGACTGACTCTCCTTACTGACTATGATTTGAACCATTCCTGTGACACTAGTTATAGATTCCGATGATTCACTTCAGGTTTACTGTATGCCTTGGACCGTCTTACTGACGATGAAACACAGAAATTGCATCGGAATTAAATAGAAAAGGCACAATGTAGACTTAAGTACAAGAAGACTGAACCTTCCAACTCTCTATGCTTTGAATCATTCCTGTGACACTAGTTATAGATTCCGATGCTTCACTTCGGGCTTACTGTATCCCTTGGACCTTCTAATTGACATTGAAACACAGAAATTGCAACGAATTTAAATACAAACGGCACAATACCGACTTAAGTACAAGAAGACAGACTCTTCTTACTGACTATGTTTTGAATCATTCCTGTGACACTAGTCATAGATTCCGATGCTTCACTTCAGGAATACTGTATCCCTCTGACCCTCTTATTGACGATGAAACACAGAAATTGCATCGGAATTAAATACAAAAGGCACAATGCCGACTTAAGTACAAGAAGACTGACTCTTCTTACTCTCTATGCTTTTGAACCATCCCTGGGACACTAGTTATAGATTCCGATGTTTCACTCGAGGTTTACTGTATCCCTTGGACCTTATTATTGACGATGAAACACAGAAATTGCATCGGAATTAAATACAATAGGCAAAATGCCGACTAAAGTACAAGAAGACTGACTCTTCCTACTGTCTATGTTTTGAACCATTCCTGTGACACTAGTCATAGATTGCGATGCTTCACTTCAGGTTTACTGTAACCCTTGGTCCTTCTTATTGAAGGTGAAACACAGAAATTGCATCGGAATTAAATACAAAAGGCACAATGCCGTCTTAAGTAAAAGAAGTCTGACTCTTCTTATTGTCTATGGTTTGAACCAATCCTGTGACACTAGTTATAGATTCCGATGCTTCACTCCAGGTTTACTGTATCCCTTGGACCTTCTTATAGACGATGAAACACAGAAATTGCATCGGAATTAAATAGAAAAGGCACAATGATGACTTAAGTACAAGAAGACTGACTCTTCTTACTGACTATGTTTTGACCCATTCCTGTGACACTAGTTATAGATTCCGATGATTCCCTTCAGTTTTACTGTATCCCTTCGACCTTCTTATTGACGATGAAACACAGAAATTGCATCGGTATTAAATACAAAAGGCACAATACCGACTTAAGTACAAGAAGACTTACTCTTCTTACTGACTATGTTTTGAACCTTTCCTGTGACACTAGTCATAGATTCCGATGCTTCACTTCAGGATTACTCTATCCCTCTGACCTTCTTATTGACGATGAAACACAGAAATTGCACCGGAATTAAATACAAAATGCACAATGACGACTTAAGTACAAGAAGACTGACTCTTCTTACAGCCTATGTTTTGAACCATCCCTGGGACACTAGTTATAGATTCCATGCTTCACCCCAGGTTTACTGTACCCCTTGGACCTTCTTATTGACGATGAAACACAGAAATTGCATCGGAATTAAATACAAAAGGGACAATGCCGACTTAAGTAAAAGAAGTCTGACTCTTCTTACTGTCAATGTTTTGAACCATCTCTGGGACACTAGTTATATCTTCCGATGCTTCTCTCCAGGTTTACTGTATCCCTCGGACCTTCTTATTGGCGATGAAACACAGAAATTGCATCGGAATTAAATACAATAGGCACAATGCCGACTTATGTACAACAAGACTGACTCTTCCTACTGTCAATGTATTGAACCATTCCTGTGACACTAGTTATAGATTCCGATGCTTCACCTCAGGTTCACTGTATCCCTTGGACCTTCTTATTGACGATGAAACACAAAAATTGCATCGGAATTAAATACAAAAGTCACAATGCCGACTTAAGTACAAGAAGACTGACTCTTCTTACTGTCTATATTTTGAACCATCCCTGGGACCCTAGTTATAGATTCCGATGCTTCACTCGAGGTATACTGTATCCCTTGGACTTCTTATTGACGATGAAACACTGAAATTGCATCGGAATTAAATACAATAGGCAAAATGCCGACTAAAGTACAAGAAGACTGACTCTCACTACTGTCTATGTTTTGAACCATTCCTGTGACACTAGTCATAGATTCCGATGCTTCAATTCAGGTTTACTGTATCCCTTGGTCCTTCTTATTGACGATGAAACACAGAAATTGCATCGGAATTAAATACAAAAAGCACAATGCCGACTTAAGTACAAGAAGACTGACTCTTCTTACTGACGATGTTTTGAACCATTCCTGTGACACTAGTTATAGACTCGGATGCTTCACTCAAGGTTTACTATATCCCTTGGACCTTCTTATTGACGATGAAACACAGAAATAGCATCGGAATTAAATACAAAAGGCACAATGCCGACTTATGTAAAAGAAGCCTGACTCTTCTTACTGTCTATTTTTTAAACCATTCCTGTGACACTAGATATGGATTCCGAAGCTTCACTCCAGGTTTACTGTATCCCTTGGACCTTCTTATCGACGATGAAAAACAGAAATTGCATCGGAATTAAATACAAAAATCACAATGCCGACATAAGTACAAGGAGACTGACTCTTCTTACTGTCTATGCTTTGAACCATTCCTGTGACACTAGTTATAGACTCCGATGCTTCTCTCCAGGTGTACTGTATCCCTCTGACCGTCTTATTGACGATGAAACAAAGAAATTGCATCGGAATTAAATAGAAAAGGCACAATGCCGACTTAAGTACAAGAAGACTGAATCTTCCAACTCTCTATTCTTTGAATCATTCCTGTGACACTAGTTATAGATTGCGATGCTTCACTTCGGGCTTACTGTATCCCTTGGACCTTCTAATTGACATTGAAACACAGAAATTGCAACGAATTTAAATACAAACGGCACAATACCCACTTAAGTACAAGAAGACAGACTCTTCTTACTGACTATGTTTTGAATCATTCCTGTGACACTAGTCATAGATTCCGATGCTTCACTTCAGGAATACTGTATCCCTCTGACCCTCTTATTGACGATGAAACACAGAAATTGCATCGGAATTAAATACAAAAGGCACAATGCCGACTTAAGTACAAGAAGACTGACTCTTCCTACTGTCTATGTTTTGATCCATTCCTGTGACACTAGTGATAGATTCCGATGCTTCACTTCAGGTTTACTGTAACCCTTGGTCCTTCTTATTGAAGGTGAAACACAGAAATAGCATCGGAATTAAATACAAAAGGCACAATGCCGTCTTAAGTAAAAGAAGCCTGACTCTTCTTATTGTCTATGGTTTGAACCAATCCTGTGACACTAGTTATAGATTCCGATGCTTCACTCCAGGTTTAATGTATCCCTTGGACCTTCTTATTGACGATGAAACACAGAAATTGCATCGGAATTAAATAGAAAAGGCACAATGATGACTTAAGTACAAGAAGACTGACTCTTCTTACTGACTATATTTTGAACCATTCCTGTGAAACTAGTTATAGATTCCGATGATTCCCTTCAGGTTTACTGTATCCCTTCGACCTTCTTATTGACGATGAAACACAGAAATTGCATCGGAATTAAATACAATAGGCACAATGCCGACTTAAGTACAAGAAGACTGACTCTTCCTTCTGTCTATGCTTTGAACCATTCCTGTGACACTAGTTATAGATTCCGATGCTTCACTTCAGGTTTACTTTATTCCATGGACCTTCTTACTGACGATGAAACACAGAAATTGCATCGGAATTCAATAGAAAAGGCACAATGCCGACTTAAGTACAAGAATACTGACTCATCTTACTGTCTATGTTTTGAACCGTCCCTGTGACACTAGTTATAGATTTCGATGCTTCACTCCAGGTTTACTGTATCCCTTGGACCTTCTTATTGACGATGAAACAGAGAAATAGCATCGGAATTAAATGCAAAAGGCACAATGCCGACTTATGTAAAAGAAGTCTGACTCTTCTTACTGTCTATGGTTTGAACCATTCCTGTGACACTAGTTATAGATACCGATGCTACACTCCGGGTTTACTGTATACCTTGGACCTTCTTATTGACAATGAAACACAGAAATTGCATCAGAATTAAATAGAAAAGGCACAATGATGACTTAAGTACAAGAAGACTGACTCTCCTTACTGACTATGATTTGAACCATTCCTGTGACACTAGTTATAGATTCCGATGATTCACTTCAGGTTTACTGTATCCCTTGGGCCTTCTTATTGACGATGAAACACAGAAATTGCATCGGAATTAAATACAAAAGGCACAATGCCGACTTAAGTACAAGAAGACTGACTCTTCTTACTGTCTATGTTTTGAACCATCCCTGGGACTCTAGTTATATCTTCCGATGCATCACTCCTGGTTTACTGTATCCCTCGGACCTTCTTATTGACGATGAATCACATAAATTGCATCGGAATTAAATACAAAAAGCACAATGCCGACTTAAGTACAAGAAGACTGACTCTTCTTACTGACTATGTTTTGAACCATTCCTGTGACACTAGTTATAGACTCGGATGCTTCACTCCAGGTTTACTGTATCCCTTGGACCTTCTTATTGACGATGAATCAGAAATTGCATCGGAATTAAATACAAAAGGCACAATGCCGACTTATGTAAAAGAAGCCTGACTCTTCTTACTGTCTATTTTTTGAACCATTCCTGTGACACTAGTTATAGAATCCGATGCTTCACTCCAGTTTTACTGTATCCCTTGGACCTTCTTATTGACGATGAAACACAGACATTCCATCAGAATTTAATAGTAAAGGCACAATGATGTCTTAAGTACAAGAAGACTGACTCTTCTTACTGGCTATGATTTGAACCATTCCTGTGACACTAGTTATAGATTCCGATTCTTCACTTCAGGTTTACTGTTTCCCTTAGACCTTCTTATTGACGATGAAACACAGAAATTGCATCGGCATTAAATACAAAAGGCACAATGCCGACTTAAGTAAAAGAGCTCTGACTCTTCTTACTGTACATGTTTTGAACGATTCCTGTGACACTAGTTATAGATTCCGATGCTTCACTCCAGGTTTACTGTATCCCTTGGACCTTCTTATTGACGATGAAAAACAGAAATTGCTTCGGAATTAAATACAAAAATCACAATGCCGACATAAGTACAAGAAGACTGACTCTTCTTACTGACTATGTTTTGAACCATTCCTGTGGCACTAGTTATAGATTCCGATGCTTCACTTCAGGAATACTGTAACCCTTGGTCCTTCTTATTGAAGATGAAACACAGAAATAGCATCGGAATTAAATACAAAAGGCACAATGCCGTCTTAAGTAAAAGAAGTCTGACTCTTCTTATTGTCTATGGTTTGAACCAATCCTGTGACACTAGTTATAGTTTCCGATGCTTCACTCCACGTTTACTGTATCCCTTGGACCTTCTTATTGACGATGAAACACAGAAATTGCATCGGAATTAAATACAATAGGCAAATTGCCGACTAAAGTACAAGAAGACTGACTCTTCCTACTGTCTATGTTTTGAACCATTCCTGTGACACTAGTCATAGATTCTGATGCTTCAATTCAGGTTTACTGTATCCCTTGGTCCTTCTTATTGACGATGAAACACAGAAATTGCATCGGAATTAAATACAAAAAGCACAATGCCGACTTAAGTACAAGAAGACTGACTCTTCTTATTGCCTATGTTTTGAACCATCCCTGGGACACTAGTTATAGATTCCGATGCTTCACCCCAGGTTTACTGTATCCCTTGGACCTTCTTATTGACGATGAAACACAGAAATTGCATCGGAATTAAATACAATAGGCACAATGCCGACTTAAGTACAAGAAGACTGACTCTTCCTTCTGTCTATGCTTTGAACCATTCCTGTGACACTAGTTATAGATTCCGATGCTTCACTTCAGGTTTACTTTATTCCATGGACCTTCTTACTGACGATGAAACACAGAAATTGCATCGGAATTAAATAGAAAAGGCACAATGCCGACTTAAGTACAAGAATACTGACTCATCTTACTGTCTATGTTTTGAACCGTCCCTGTGACACTAGTTATAGATTTCGATGCTTCACTCCAGGTTTACTGTATCCCTTGGACCTTCTTATTGACGATGAAACAGAGAAATAGCATCGGAATTAAATGCAAAAGGCACAATGCCGACTTATGTAAAAGAAGTCTGACTCTTCTTACTGTCTATGGTTTGAACCATTCCTGTGACACTAGTTATAGATACCGATGCTACACTCCGGGTTTACTGCTTACCTTGGACCTTCTTATTGACAATGAAACACAGAAATTGCATCAGAATTAAATAGAAAAGGCACAATGATGACTTAAGTACAAGAAGACTGACTCTCCTTACTGACTATGATTTGAACCATTCCTGTGACACTAGTTATAGATTCCGATGATTCACTTCAGGTTTACTGTATCCCTTGGGCCTTCTTATTGACGATGAAACACAGAAATTGCATCGGAATTAAATACAAAAGGCACAATGCCGACTTAAGTACAAGAAGACTGACTCTTCTTACTGTCTATGTTTTGAACCTTCCCTGGGACTCTAGTTATATCTTCCGATGCATCACTCCAGGTTTACTGTGTCCCTCGGACCTTCTTATTGACGATGAATCACATAAATTGCATCGGAATTAAATAAAAAAAGCATAATGCAGACTTAAGTACAAGAAGACTGACTCTTCTTACTGTCTATGTTTTGAACCATCTCTGGGACACTAGTTATATCTTCCGATGCTTCACTCCAGGTTTACTGTATCCCTCGGACCTTCGTATTGACGATGAATCACATAAATTGCATCGGAATTAAATAAAAAAGGCATAATGCAGACTTATGTACAACAAGACTGACTCTTCCTACTGTCAATGTATTGAACCATTCCTGTGACACTAGTTATAGATTCCGATGCTTCACCTCAGGTTCACTGTATGCCTTGGACCCTCTTATTGACGATGAAACACAGATATTGCATCGGAATTAAATAGAAAAGGCATTATGCCGACTTAAGTACAAGAATACTGACTCATCTTACTGTCTATGTTTTGAACCGTCCCTGTGACACTAGTTATAGATTCCGATGCTTCACTTCAGGTTTACTGTATCCCTTCGACCTTCTTATAGACGATGAAACACAGAAATTGCATCGGAATTAAATGCAAAAAGCACAATGCCGACTTAAGTACAAGAGGACTGACTCTTCTTACTGACTATGTTTTGAACCATTCCTGTGACACTAGCTACAGATTCCGATGCTTCACTTTAGGTTTACTGTATCACTCTGACCTTCTTATTGACGACGAAACACAGAAATTGCATCAGAATTAAATACAAAAGGCACAATGCCGAATTAAGTACAAGAAGACTGACTGTTCTTACTGTCTATGTTTTGAACCATTCCTGTGACACTAGTTATAGACTCCTATGCTTCACTCCAGGTTTACTGTATCCCTTGGACCTTCTAATTGACGATGAAACACAGAAATTGCATCGGAATTAAATACAAAAAACACAATGCCGACTTAAGTACAAGAAGACTGACTCTTCTCACTGACTATGTTTTGAACCACTCCTGTGACACTAGTTATAGATTCCGATGCTTCACTTTAGGTTTACTCTATCCCTCTAACCTTTTTATTGACGACGAAACACTGAAATTGCATCAGAATTAAATACAAAAGGCACAATGCCGAATTAAGTACAAGAAGACTGACTCTTCTTACTGTCTATGCTTTGAACCATTCCTGTGACACTAGTTATAGGCTCCGATGCTTCACTCCAGGTTTACTGTATCCCTTGGACCTTCTTATTGACGATGAAACACAGAAGTTGCATCGGGATTAAATACAAAAAGCACAATGCCGACTTAAGTACAAGAAGACTGACTCTTCTTACTGACTATGTTTTGAACCATTCCTGTGACACTAGTTATAGACTCGGATGCTTCACTCCAGGTTTACTGTATCCCTTGGACCTTCTTATTGACGATGAAACACAGAAATTGCATCGGAATTAAATACAAAAGGCACAATGCCGACTTATGTAAAAGAAGCCTGACTCTTCTTACTGTCTATTTTTTGAACCATTCCTGTGACACTAGATATAGAATCCGATGCTTCACTCCAGTTTTACTGTATCCCTTGGACCTTCTTATTGACGATGAAACACAGACATTCCATCAGAATTTAATAGTAAAGGCACAATGATGTCTTAAGTACAAGAAGACTGACTCTTCTTACTGACTATGATTTGAACCATTCCTGTGACACTAGTTATAGATTCCGATTCTTCACTTCAGGTTTACTGTATCCCTTAGACCTTCTTATTGACGATGAAACACAGAAATTGCATCGGCATTAAATACAAAAGGCACAATGCCGACTTAAGTAAAAGAGGTCTGACTCTTCTTACTGTACATGTTTTGAACGATTCCTGTGACACTAGTTATAGATTCCGATGCTTCACTCCAGGTTTACTGTATCCCTTGGACCTTCTTATTGACGATGAAAAACAGAAATTGCTTCGGAATTAAATACAAAAATCACAATGCCGACATAAGTACAAGAAGACTGACTCTTCTTACTGACTATGTTTTGAACCATTCCTGTGGCACTAGTTATAGATTCCGATGCTTCACTTCAGGAATACTGTAACCCTTGGTCCTTCTTATTGAAGATGAAACACAGAAATAGCATCGGAATTAAATACAAAAGGCACAATGCCGTCTTAAGTAAAAGAAGTCTGACTCTTCTTATTGTCTATGGTTTGAACCAATCCTGTGACACTAGTTATAGATTCCGATGCTTCACTCCACGTTTACTGTATCCCTTGGACCTTCTTATTGACGATGAAACACAGAAATTGCATCGGAATTAAATACAATAGGCAAATTGCCGACTAAAGTACAAGAAGACTGACTCTTCCTACTGTCTATGTTTTGAACCATTCCTGTGACACTAGTCATAGATTCTGATGCTTCAATTCAGGTTTACTGTATCCCTTGGTCCTTCTTATTGACGATGAAACACAGAAATTGCATCGGAATTAAATACAAAAAGCACAATGCCGACTTAAGTACAAGAAGACTGACTCTTCTTACTGACTATGTTTTGAACCATTCCTGTGACACTAGTTATAGACTCGGATGCTTCACTCCAGGTTTACTGTATCCCTTGGACCTTCTTATTGACGATGAAACACAGAAATTGCATCGGAATTAAATACAAAAGGCACAATGCCGACTTATGTAAAAGAAGCCTGACTCTTCTTACTGTCTATTTTTTGAACCATTCCTGTGACACTAGTTATAGAATCCGATGCTTCACTCCAGTTTTACTGTATCCCTTGGACCTTCTTATTGACGATGAAACACAGACATTCCATCAGAATTTAATAGTAAAGGCACAATGATGTCTTAAGTACAAGAAGACTGACTCTTCTTACTGGCTATGATTTGAACCATTCCTGTGACACTATTTATAGATTCCGATTCTTCACTTCAGGTTTACTGTATCCCTTAGACCTTCTTATTGACGACGAAACACAGAAATTGCATCGGCATTAAATACAAAAGGCACAATGCCGACTTAAGTAAAAGAGGTCTGACTCTTCTTACTGTACATGCTTTGAACGATTCCTGTGACACTAGTTATAGATTCCGATGCTTCACTCCAGGTTTACTGTATCCCTTGGACCTTCTTATTGACGATGAAAAACAGAAATTGCTTCGGAATTAAATACAAAAATCACAATGCCGACATAAGTACAAGAAGACTGACTCTTCTTACTGACTATGTTTTGAACCATTCCTGTGGCACTAGTTATAGATTCCGATGCTTCACTTCAGGAATACTGTAACCCTTGGTCCTTCTTATTGAAGATGAAACACAGAAATAGCATCGGAATTTAATACAAAAGGCACAATGCCGTCTTAAGTAAAAGAAGTCTGACTCTTCTTATTGTCTATGGTTTGAACCAATCCTGTGACACTAGTTATAGATTCCGATGCTTCACTCCACGTTTACTGTATCCCTTGGACCTTCTTATTGGCGATGAAACACAGAAATTGCATCGGAATTAAATACAATAGGCAAATTGCCGACTAAAGTACAAGAAGACTGACTCTTCCTACTGTCTATGTTTTGAACCATTCCTGTGACACTAGTCATAGATTCCGATGCTTCACTTCAGGTTTACTGTAACCCTTGGTCCTTCATATTGAAGATGAAACACAGAAATAGCATCGGAATTAAATACAAAAGGCACAATGCCGTCTTAAGTAAAAGAAGTCTGACTTTTCTTATTGTCTATGGTTTGAACCAATCCAGTGACACTAGTTATAGATTCCGATGCTTCACTCCACGTTTACTGTATCCCTTGGACCTTCAAATTGACGATGAAACACAGAAATTGCATCGGAACTAAATACAAAAAACACAATGCCGACTTAAGTACAAGAAGACTGACTCTTCTCACTGACTATGTTTTGAACCACTCCTGTGACACTAGTTATAGATTCCGATGCTTCACTTTAGGTTTACTCTATCCCTCTAACCTTTTTATTGACGACGAAACACTGAAATTGCATCAGAAGTAAATACAAAAGGCACAATGCCGAATTAAGTACAAGAAGACTGACTCTTCTTACTGTCTATGCTTTGAACCATTCCTGTGACACTAGTAATAGGCTCCGATGCTTCACTCCAGGTTTACTGTATCCCTTGGACCTTCTTATTGACGATGAAACACAGAAACTGCATCGGAATTAAATACAATAGGCAAAATGCCGACTAAAGTACAAGAAGACTGACTCTTCCTACTGTCTATGTTTTGAACCTTTCCTGTGACACTAGTCATAGATTCTGATGCTTCAATTCAGGTTTACTGTATCCCTTGGTCCTTCTTATTGACGATGAAACACAGAAATTGCATCGGAATTAAATACAAAAAGCACAATGCCGACTTAAGTACAAGAAGACTGACTCTTCTTACTGACTATGTTTTGAACCATTCCTGTGACACTAGTTATAGACTCGGATGCTTCACTCCAGGTTTACTGTATCCCTTGGACCTTCTTATTGACGATGAAACACAGAAATTGCATCGGAATTAAATACAAAAGGCACAATGCCGACTTATGTAAAAGAAGCCTGACTCTTCTTACTGTCTATTTTTTGAACCATTCCTGTGACACTAGTTATAGAATCCGATGCTTCACTCCAGTTTTACTGTATCCCTTGGACCTTCTTATTGACGATGAAACACAGACATTCCATCAGAATTTAATAGTAAAGGCACAATGATGTCTTAAGTACAAGAAGACTGACTCTTCTTACTGACTATGATTTGAACCATTCCTGTGACACTAGTTATAGATTCCGATTCTTCACTTCAGGTTTACTGTATCCCTTAGACCTTCTTATTGACGATGAAACACAGAAATTGCATCGGCATTAGATACAAAAGGCACAATGCCGACTTAAGTAAAAGAGGTCTGACTCTTCTTACTGTACATGCTTATAACGATTCCTGTGACACTAGTTATAGATTCCGATGCTTCACTCCAGGTTTACTGAATCCCTTGGACCTTCTTATTGACGATGAAAAACAGAAATTGCTTCGGAATTAAATACAAAAATCACAATGCCGACATAAGTACAAGAAGACTGACTCTTCTTACTGACTATGTTTTGAACCATTCCTGTGGCGCTAGTTATAGATTCCGATGCTTCACTTCAGGAATACTGTAACCCTTGGTCCTTCTTATTGAAGATGAAACACAGAAATAGCATCGGAATTAAATACAAAAGGCACAATGCCGTCTTAAGTAAAAGAAGTCTGACTCTTCTTATTGTCTATGGTTTGAACCAATCCTGTGACACTAGTTATAGATTCCGATGCTTCACTCCACGTTTACTGTATCCCTTGGACCTTCTTATTGACGATGAAACACAGAAATTGCATCGGAATTAAATACAATAGGCAAATTGCCGACTAAAGTACAAGAAGACTGACTCTTCCTACTGTCTATGTTTTGAACCATTCCTGTGACACTAGTCATAGATTCTGATGCTTCAATTCAGGTTTACTGTATCCCTTGGTCCTTCTTATTGACGATGAAACACAGAAATTGCATCGGAATTAAATACAAAAAGCACAATGCCGACTTAAGTACAAGAAGACTGACTCTTCTTACTGACTATGTTTTGAACCATTCCTGTGACACTAGTTATAGACTCGGATGCTTCACTCCAGGTTTACTGTATCCCTTGGACCTTCTTATTGACGATGAAACACAGAAATTGCATCGGAATTAAATACAAAAGGCACAATGCCGACTTATGTAAAAGAAGCCTGACTCTTCTTACTGTCTATTTTTTGAACCATTCCTGTGACACTAGTTATAGAATCCGATGCTTCACTCCAGTTTTACTGTATCCCTTGGACCTTCTTATTGACGATGAAACACAGACATTCCATCAGAATTTAAAAGTAAAGGCACAATGATGTCTTAAGTACAAGAAGACTGACTCTTCTTACTGGCTATGATTTGAACCATTCCTGTGACACTATTTATAGATTCCGATTCTTCACTTCAGGTTTACTGTATCCCTTAGACCTTCTTATTGACGACGAAACACAGAAATTGCATCGGCATTAAATACAAAAGGCACAATGCCGACTTAAGTAAAAGAGGTCTGACTCTTCTTACTGTACATGCTTTGAACGATTCCTGTGATACTAGTTATAGATTCCGATGCTTCACTCCAGGTTTACTGTATCCCTTGGACCTTCTTATTGACGATGAAAAACAGAAATTGCTTCGGAATTAAATACAAAAATCACAATGCCGACATAAGTACAAGAAGACTGACTCTTCTTACTGACTATGTTTTGAACCATTCCTGTGGCACTAGTTATAGATTCCGATGCTTCACTTCAGGAATACTGTAACCCTTGGTCCTTCTTATTGAAGATGAAACACAGAAATAGCATCGGAATTTAATACAAAAGGCACAATGCCGTCTTAAGTAAAAGAAGTCTGACTCTTCTTATTGTCTATGGTTTGAACCAATCCTGTGACACTAGTTATAGATTCCGATGCTTCACTCCACGTTTACTGTATCCCTTGGACCTTCTTATTGGCGATGAAACACAGAAATTGCATCGGAATTAAATACAATAGGCAAATTGCCGACTAAAGTACAAGAAGACTGACTCTTCCTACTGTCTATGTTTTGAACCATTCCTGTGACACTAGTCATAGATTCCGATGCTTCACTTCAGGTTTACTGTAACCCTTGGTCCTTCATATTGAAGATGAAACACAGAAATAGCATCGGAATTAAATACAAAAGGCACAATGCCGTCTTAAGTAAAAGAAGTCTGACTTTTCTTATTGTCTATGGTTTGAACCAATCCTGTGACACTAGTTATAGATTCCGATGCTTCACTCCACGTTTACTGTATCCCTTGGACCTTCAAATTGACGATGAAACACAGAAATTGCATCGGAACTAAATACAAAAAACACAATGCCGACTTAAGTACAAGAAGACTGACTCTTCTCACTGACTATGTTTTGAACCACTCCTGTGACACTAGTTATAGATTCCGATGCTTCACTTTAGGTTTACTCTATCCCTCTAACCTTTTTATTGACGACGAAACACTGAAATTGCATCAGAATTAAATACAAAAGGCACAATGCCGAATTAAGTACAAGAAGACTGACTCTTCTTACTGTCTATGCTTTGAACCATTCCTGTGACACTAGTAATAGGCTCCGATGCTTCACTCCAGGTTTACTGTATCCCTTGGACCTTCTTATTGACGATGAAACACAGAAACTGCATCGGAATTAAATACAATAGGCAAAATGCCGACTAAAGTACAAGAAGACTGACTCTTCCTACTGTCTATGTTTTGAACCTTTCCTGTGACACTAGTCATAGATTCTGATGCTTCAATTCAGGTTTACTGTATCCCTTGGTCCTTCTTATTGACGATGAAACACAGAAATTGCATCGGAATTAAATACAAAAAGCACAATGCCGACTTAAGTACAAGAAGACTGACTCTTCTTACTGACTATGTTTTGAACCATTCCTGTGACACTAGTTATAGACTCGGATGCTTCACTCCAGGTTTACTGTATCCCTTGGACCTTCTTATTGACGATGAAACACAGAAATTGCATCGGAATTAAATACAAAAGGCACAATGCCGACTTATGTAAAAGAAGCCTGACTCTTCTTACTGTCTATTTTTTGAACCATTCCTGTGACACTAGTTATAGAATCCGATGCTTCACTCCAGTTTTACTGTATCCCTTGGACCTTCTTATTGACGATGAAACACAGACATTCCATCAGAATTTAATAGTAAAGGCACAATGATGTCTTAAGTACAAGAAGACTGACTCTTCTTACTGACTATGATTTGAACCATTCCTGTGACACTAGTTATAGATTCCGATTCTTCACTTCAGGTTTACTGTATCCCTTAGACCTTCTTATTGACGATGAAACACAGAAATTGCATCGGCATTAGATACAAAAGGCACAATGCCGACTTAAGTAAAAGAGGTCTGACTCTTCTTACTGTACATGATTATAACGATTCCTGTGACACTAGTTATAGATTCCGATGCTTCACTCCAGGTTTACTGAATCCCTTGGACCTTCTTATTGACGATGAAAAACAGAAATTGCTTCGGAATTAAATACAAAAATCACAATGCCGACATAAGTACAAGAAGACTGACTCTTCTTACTGACTATGTTTTGAACCATTCCTGTGGCGCTAGTTATAGATTCCGATGCTTCACTTCAGGAATACTGTAACCCTTGGTCCTTCTTATTGAAGATGAAACACAGAAATAGCATCGGAATTAAATACAAAAGGCACAATGCCGTCTTAATTAAAAGAAGTCTGACTCTTCTTATTGTCTATGGTTTGAACCAATCCTGTGACCCTAGTTATAGATTCCGATGCTTCACTCCACGTTTACTGTATCCCTTGGACCTTCTTATTGACGATGAAAGACAGAAATTGCATCGGAATTAAATACAATAGGCAAAATGCCGACTAAAGTACAAGAAGACTGACCCTTCCTACTGTCTATGTTTTGAACCATTCCTGTGACACTAGTCATATATTCCGATGCTCCACTTCAGGTTTACTGTAACCCTTGGTCCTTCTTATTGAAGATGAAACACAGAAATAGCATCGGAATTAAATACAAAAGGCACAATGCCGTCTTAAGTAAAAGAAGTTTGACTCTTCTTATTGTCTATGGTTTGAACCAATCCTGTGACACTAGTTATAGATTCCGATGCTTCACTCCACGTTTACTGTATCCCTTGGACCTTCTTATTGACGATGAAACACAGAAATTGCATCGGAATTTAATAGAAAAGGTACAATGATGACTTAAGTACAAGAAGACTGACTCTTCTTACTGACTATGCTTTGAACCAATCCTGTGACACTAGTTATAGAATCCGATGATTCCCTTCAGGTTTACTGTATCCCTTGGACCTTCTTATTGACGATGAAACACAGAAATTGCATCGGAATTAAATAGAAAAGGCACAATGCCGACTTAAGTACAAGAATACTGACTCATCTTACTGTCTATGTTTTGAACCGTCCCTGTGACACTAGTTATAGATTTTGATGCATCACTCCAGGTTTACTGTATCCCTTGGACCTTCTTATTGACGATGAAACACAAAAATTGCATCGGAATTATATACAAAAGTCACAATGCCGACTTAAGTACAAGAAGACTGACTGTTCTTACTGCCTATATTTTGAACCATCCCTGTGACACTAGTTATAGATTCCGATGCTTCACTCGAGGTATACTGTATCCCTTGGACCTTCGTGTTGACGATGAAACACTGAAATTGCATCGGAATTAAATACAATAGGCAAAATGCCGACTAAAGTACAAGAAGACTGACTCTTCCTACTGTCTATGTTTTGAACCATTCCTGTGACACTAGTCATAGATTCCGATGCTTCAATTCAGGTTTACTGTATCCCTTGGTCCTTCTTATTGACGTTGAAACACAGAAATTGCATCGGCATTAAATACAAAAAGCACAATGCCGACTTAAGTACAAGAAGACTGACTCTTCTTACTGACTATGTTTTGAACCATTCCTGTGACACTAGTTATAGACTCGGATGCTTCACTCCAGGTTTACTGTATCCCTTGGACCATCTTATTGACGATGAAAAACAGAAATTGCATCGGAATTAAATACAAAAGGCACAATGCCGACTTATGTAAAAGAAGCCTGACTCTTCTTACTGTCTATTTTTTGAACCATTCCTGTGACACTAGTTATAGATTCCGATGCTTCACTGCAGGTTTACTGTATCCCTTGGACCTTCTTATTGACGATGAAAAACAGAAATTGCATCGGAATTAAATACAAAAATCACAATGCTGACATAAGTACAAGAAGACTGACTCTTCTTACTGACTATGTTTTGAACCATTCCTGTGGCACTAGTTATAGATTCCGATGCTTCACTTTAAGTTTACTGTATCCCTCTGACCTTCTTATTGACGACGAAACACAGAAATTGCATCAGAATTAAATACAAAAGGCACAATGCCGAATGAAGTACAAGAAGACTGACTCTTCTTACTGTCTATGTTTTGAACCATTCCTGTGACACTAGTTATAGACTCCGATGCTTCTCTCCAGGTTTACTGTATCCCTCTGACCGTCTTATTGACGATGAAACACAGAAATTGCATCGGAATTAAATAGAAAAGGCACAATGCCGACTTAAGTACAAGAAGACTGAATCTTCCAACTCTCTATGTTTTGAATCATTCCTGTGACACTAGTTATAGATTCCGATGCTTCACTTCAGGCTTACTGTATCCCTTGGACCTTCTAATTGACATTGAAACACAGAAATTGCAACGAATTTAAATACAAACGGCACAATACCGACTTAAGTACAAGAAGACAGACTCTTCTAACTGACTATGTTTTGAATCATTCCTGTGACACTAGTCATAGATTCCGATGCTTCACTTCAGGAATACTGTATCCCTCTGACCGTCTTATTGACGATGAAACACAGAAGTTGCATCGGAATTAAATACAAAAGGCACAATGCCGACTTAAGTACAAGAAGACTGACTCTTCTTACTGTCTATGTTTTGAACCATCCCTGGGACACTAGTTATAGATTCCGATGCTTCACTTCAGGTTTACTGTAACCCTTGGTCCTTCTTATTGAAGATGAAACACAGAAATAGCATCGAAATTAAATACAAAAGGCACAATGCCGTCTTAAGTAAAAGAAGTCTGACTCTTCTTGTTGTCTATGGTTTCAACCAATCCTGTGACACTAGTTATAGATTCCGATGCTTCACTCCAGGTTTACTGTATCCCTTGGACCTTCTTATTGACGATGAAACACAGTAATTGCATCGGAATTAAATAGAAAAGGCACAAAGATGACTTAAGTACAAGAAGACTGACTCTTCTTACTGACTATGTTTTGAACCATTCCTGTGACACTAGTTATAGATTCCGATGATTCCCTTCAGGTTTACTGTATCCCTTGGACCTTCTTATTGACGATGAAACACAGAAATTGCATCGGAATTAAATACAAAACGAACAATACCGACTTAAGTACAAGAAGACTTACTCTTCTTACTGACTATGTTTTGAACCTTTCCTGTGACACTAGTCATAGATTCCGATGCCTCACTTCAGGATTACTGTATCCCTCTGACCTTCTTATTGACGATGAAACACAGAAATTGCACCGGAATTAAATACAAAAAGCACAATGCCGACTTAAGTACAAGAAGACTGACTCTTCTTACTGCCTATGTTTTGAACCATCCCTGGGACACTAGTTATAGATTCCGATGCTTCACCCCAGGTTTACCGCATCCCTTGGACCTTCTTATTGACGATGAAACACAGAAATTCCATCAGATTTTAATAGAAAAGGCACAATGATGTCTTAAGGACAAGAAGACTGACTCTTCTTACTATGATTTGAACCATTCCTTTGACACTAGTTATAGATTCCGATTCTTCACTTCAGGTTTACTGTATCCCTTTGACCTTCTTATAGACGATGAAACACAGAAATTGCATCGGAATTAAATACAAAAAGCACAATGCCGACTTATGTACAAGAAGACTGACTCTTCTTACTGACTATGTTTTGAACCATTCCTGTGACACTAGTTATAGATTCCGATGCATCACTTTAGGTTTACTGTATCCCTCTGACCTTCTTATTGACGACGAAACACAGAAATTGCATCGGAATTAAATACAAAAGGCACAATGCCGACTTAAGTAAAAGAAGTCTGACTCTTCTTACTGTCTATGTTTTGAACCATTCCTGTGACACTAGTTATAGATTCCGAAGTTTCACTCCAGGTTTACTGTATACCTTGGACCTTCTTATTGACGATGAAACACAGAAATTGCATCAGAATTAAATAGAAAAGGCACAATGATGTCCTAGGTACAAGAAGACTGACTCTGCTTACTGACTATAATTTGAATCATTCCTGTGACACTGGTTATAGATTCCGATGCTTCACTTCAGGTTTACTGTATCCCTTGGACCATCTTATTGACGATGAAACACTGAAATTGCATCGGAAGTAAATAGAAATGGCACAATGCCGACTTAAGTAAAAGAAGTCTGACTCTTCTTACTGTCTATGTTTTGAACCATTCCTGTGACACTAGTTATAGACTCCGAAGCTTTACTCCGTGTTTACTGTATCCCTTGGACCTTCTTATTGACGATGAAACAGAGAAATAGCATCAGAATCAAATACAAAAGGCACAATGCCGACCTTTGTAAAAGAAGTCTGACTCTTCTTACTGTCTATGGTTTGAACCATTCCTGTGACACTAGTTATAGATACCGATGCTACACTCTGGGTTTTCTGTATACCTTGACCCTTTTTATTGACAATGAAACACAGAAATTGCATCAGAATTAAATAGAATAGGCACAATGATGACTTAAGTACAAGAAGAATGACCCTCCTTACTGACTATGATTTAAACCATTCCTGTGACACTAGTTATAGATTCCGACGATTCACTTCAGGTTTACTGTATCCCTTTGCCCTTCTTATTGACGATGAAACACAGAAATTGCGTCGGAATTAAATACAAAAGGCACAATGCCGACTTAAGTACAAGAAGACTGACTCTTCTTACTGTCTATGCTTTGAACCATCCCTGGGACACTAATTATATCTTCCGATGCTTCACTCCAGGTTTACTGTATCCCTCGGACCTTCTTATTGACGATGAATCACATAAATTGCATCGGAATTAAATACAAAAGGCACAATGCAGACTTAAGTACAAGAAGACTGACTCTTCTTACTGTCTATGCTTTGAACCATCCCTGGGACACTAGTTATATCTTCCGATGCATCACTCCAGGTTTACTGTATCCCTCGGACCTTCTTATTGGCGATGATACACAGATATTGCATCGGAATTAAATAGAATAGGCACAATGCCGACTTATGTACAATAAGACTGACTCTTCCTACTGTCAATGTTTTGAACCATTCCTGTGACACTAGTTATAGATTCCGATGCTTCACCTCAGGTTCACTGTATCCCTTGGACCTTCTTATTGACGATGAAACACAGATATTGCATCGGAATTAAATAGAAAAGGCATGATGCCGACTTAAGTACAAGAATACTGACTCATCTTACTGTCTATGTTTTGAACCGTCCCTGTGACACTAGTTATAGATTCCGATGCTTCACTCCAGGTTTACAGTATAACTTGGACCTTCTTATTGACGATGAAACACAGAAATTGCATTGGAATTAAATGCAAAAAGCACAATGCCGACTTAAGTACAAGAGGACTGACTCTTCTTACTGACTATGTTTTGAACCATTCCTGTGACACTAGTTACAGATTCCGATGCTTCACTTTAGGTTTACTGTATCCCTCTGACCTTCTTATTGACGACGAAACACAGAAATTGCATCAGAATTAAATACAAAAGGCACAATGCCGAATTAAGTACAAGAAGACTGACTGTTCTTACTGTCTATGTTTTGAACCATTCCTGTGACACTAGTTATAGACTCCTATGCTTCACTCGAGGTTTACTGTATCCCTTGGACATTCTAATTGACGATGAAACACAGAAATTGCATCGGAATTAAATACAAAAAGCACAATGCCGACTTAAGTACAAGAAGACTGACTCTTCTCACTGACTATGTTTTGAACCACTCCTGTGACACTAGTTATAGATTCCGATGCTTCACTTTAGGTTTACTGTATACCTCTGACCTTCTTATTGACGACGAAACACTGAAATTGCAACAGAATTAAATACAAAAGGCACAATGCCGAATTAAGTACAAGAAGACTGACTCTTCTTACTGTCTATGCTTTGAACCATTCCTGTGGCACTAGTTATAGGCTCCGATGCTTCACTCCAGGTTTACTGTATCTCTTGGACCTTCTTATTGACGATGAAACACAGAAATTGAATCGGAATTAAATACAAAAGGCACAACGCCGAATTAAGTACAAGAAGACTGACTCTTCTTACTGTCTATGTTTTGAACCATTCCTGTGACACTAGTTATAGACTCCGATGCTTCACTCCAGGTTTACTGTATCCCTCTGACGGTCTTATTGACGATGAAGCACAAAAATTGCATCGGAATTAAATAGAAAAGGCACAATGCCGACTTAAGTACAAGAAGACTGAATCTTCCAACTCTCTATGCTTTGAATCATTCCTGTGACACTAGATATAGATTCCGATGCTTCACTTCAAGTTTACTGTATCCCTTGGACCTTCTAATTGACATTGAAACACAGAAATTGCAACAAATTTAAATACAAACGGCACAATACCGACTTAAGTACAAGAACACAGACTCTTCTTACTGACTATGATTTGAATCATTCCTGTGACAATAGTCATAGATTCCGATGCTTCACTTCAGGAATACTGTATCCCTCTGACCCTCTTATTGACGATGAAACACAGAAATTGCATCGGAATTAAATACAAAAGGCACAATGCCGACTTAAGTACAAGAAGACTGACTCTTCTTACTGTCTATGTTTTGAACCATCCCTGGGACATTAGTTATAGATTCCGATGCTTCACTCGAGGTTTACTGTATCCCTTGGACCTTATTATTGACGATGAAACACAGAAATTGCATCGGAATTAAATACATTAGGCAAAATGCCGACTAAAGTACAAGAAGACTGACTCTTCCTACTGTCTATGTTTTGAACCATTCCTGTGACACTAGTCATAGTTTCCGATGCTTCACTTCAGGTTTACTGTATTCCTTGGACCCTCTTATTGACGATGAAACACAGAAATTGCATCGGAATTAAATAGAAAAGGCACAATGATGACTTAAGTACAAGAAGACTGACTCTTCTTACTGACTATGTTTTGAACCATTCCTGTGACACTAGTTATAGATTCCGATGATTCCCTTCAGGTTTACTGTATCCCTTGGACCTTCTTATTGACGATGAAACACAGAAATTGCATCGGAATTAAATACAAAAGGCACAATAGCGACTTAAGTACAAGAAGACTTACTCTTCTTACTGACTATGTTTTGAACCTTTCCTGTGACACTAGTCATAGATTCCGATGCTTCACTTAAGGATTACTGTATCCCTCTGACCTTCTTATTGACGATGAAACACAGAAATTGCACCGGAATTAAATACAAAAGGCACAATGCCGACTTAAGTACAAGAAGACTGACTCTTCTTACTGCCTATGGTTTGAACCATCCCTGGGACACTAGTTATAGATTCCGATGCTTCACCCCAGGTTTACTGTATCCCTTGGACCTTCTTATGGACGATGAAACACAGAAATTGCATCGGAATTAAATACAATTAGCACAATTCCGACTTAAGTTCAAGAAGACTGACTCTTCCTTCTGTCTATGCTTTGAACCATTCCTGTGACACTAGTTATAGATTCCGATGCTTCACTTCAGGTTTACTGTATTCCTTGGACCTTCTTATTGACGATGAAACACAGAAATTGCATCGGAATTAAATAGAAGAGGCACAATGCCGACTTAAGTACAAGAATATTGACTCCTCTTACTGTCTATGTTTTGAACCGTCCCTGTGACACTAGTTATAGATTTCGATGCATCACTCCAGGCTTACTGTATCCCTTGGACCTTATCATTGACGATGAAACACAAAAATTGCATCGGAATTAATTACAAAAGGCACAATGCCGACTTAAGTACAAGAAGACTGACTCTTCTTACTGTCTATATTTTGAATCATCCCTGGGACACTAGTCATTGATTCCGATCCTTCAATTCAGGTTTACTGTATCCCTTGGTCCTTCTTATTGACGATGAAAGACAGAAATTGCATCGGAATTAAATACAAAAAGCACAATGCCAACTTAAGTACAAGAGGACTGACTCTTCTTACTGACTATGATTTGAACCATTCCTGTGACACTAGTTATAGACTCGGATGCTTCACTCCAGGTTTACTGTATCCCTTGGACCTTCTTGTTGACGATGAAACACAGAAATTGCATCGGAATTAAATACAAAAGGCACAATGTCGACTTATGTAAAAGAAGCCTGACTCTTCTTACTGTCTATTTTTTGAACCATTCCTGTGACACTAGTTATAGTTTCCGATGCTTCACTCGAAGTTTACTGTATCCCTTGGACCTTCTTATTTATTATGAAACACAGAAATTCCATCAGAATTAAATACAAAAGGCACAATGCCGACTTAAGTAAAAGAGGTCTGACTATTCTTACTGTAAATGCTTTGAACCATTCCTGTGACACTAGCTATAGATTCCGATGCTTCACTCCAGGTTTACTGTATCCCTTGGACCTTCTTATTGACGATGAAAAACAGAAATTGCATCGGAATTAAATAAAAAATCACAATGCCGACATAAGTACAAGAAGACTGACTCTTCTTACTGACTATGTTTTGAACCATTCCTGTGGCACTAGTTATAGATTAGGATGCTTCACTTTAGGTTTACTGTATCCCCCTGACCTTCATATTGACGGCGATACACAGAAATTGCATCAGAATTAAATACAAAAGGCACAATGCCGAATTAAGTACAAGAAGACTGACTCTTCTTACTGTCTATGTATTGAACCATTCCTGTGACACTAGTTATAGACTCCGATGCTTCACTCCAGGTTTACTGTATCCCTCTGACCGTCTTATTGACGATGAAACACAGAAATTGTATCGGAATTAAATAGAAAAGGCACAATGCCGACTTAAGTACAAGAAGACTGAATCTTCCAACTCTCTATGCTTTGAATCATTCCTGTGACGCTAGTTATAGATTCCGATGCTTCACTTCAGGTTTACTGTATCCCTTGGACCTTCTAATTGACATTGAAACACAGAAATTGCAACGAATTTAAATACAAACGGCACAATACCGACTTAAGTACAAGAAGAGAGACTCTTCTTACTGACTATGTTTTGAATCATTCCTGTGACACTAGTCATAGATTCCGATGCTTCACTTCAGGAATACTGTATCCCTCTGACCTTCTTATTGACGATGAAACACAGAAATTGCATCGGAATTAAATACAAAAGGCACAATGTCGACTTAAGTACAAAAAGACTGACTCTTCTTACTGTCTATGTTTTGAACCATCCCTGGGACACTAGTTGTAGATTCCGATGCTTCACTCGAGGTTCACTGTATCCCTTGGACCTTGTTATTGACAATGAAACACAGAAATTGAATCGGAATTAAATACAAAAGGCACAATGCCGACTTAAGTACAAGAAGACTGACTCTTCTTACTGTCTATGTTGTGAACCATCCCTGGGACACTAGTTATATCTTCCGATGCTTCACTCCAGGTTTACTGTATCCCTCGGACCTTCTTATTGGCGATGAAACACAGAAATTGCATCGGAATTAAATACAAAAATCACAATGCCGACATAAGTACAAGAAGACTGGCTCTTCTTACTGACTATATTTTGAACCATTCCTGTGGCACTAGTTATTGATTCCGATGCTTCACTTTAGGTTTACTGTATCCCTCTGACCTTCATATTGACGACGATACACAGAAATTGCATCAGAATTAAATACAAAATGCACAATGCCGAATTAAGTACAAGAAGACTGACTCTTCTTACTGTCTATGTATTGAACCATTCCTGTGACACTAGTTATAGACTCCGATGCTTCACTCCAGGTTTACTGTATCCCTCTGACCGTCTTATTGACGATGAAACACAGAAATTGCATCGGAATTAAATAGAAAAGGCACAATGCCGACTTATGTACAAGAAGACTGAATCTTCCAACTCTCTATGCTTTGAATCATTGTTGTGACACTAGTTATAGATTCCGATGCTTCACTTCAGGTTTACTGTATCCCTTGGACCTTCTAATTGACATTGAAACACAGAAATTGCAACGAATTTATATACAAACGGCACAATACCGACTTAAGTACAAGAAGAGAGACTCTTCTTACTGACTATGCTTTGAATCATTCCTGTGACACTAGTCATAGATTCCGATGCTTCACTTCAGGAATACTGTATCCCTCTGACCTTCTTATTGACGACGAAACACTGAAATTGCATCAGAATTAAATACAAAAGGCACAATGCCGAATTAAGTACAAGAAGACTGACTCTTCTTACTGTCTATGCTTTGAACCATTCCTGTGACACTAGTTATAGGCTCCGATACTTCACTCCAGGTTTACTGTATCCCTTGGACCTTCTTATTGACGATGAAACACAGAAATTACATCGGAATTAAATTCAATAGGCAAAATGCCGACTAAAGTACAAGAAGACTGACTCTTCCTACTGTCTATGTTTTGAACCATTCCTGTGACACTAGTCATAGATTCCGATGCTTCAATTCAGGTTTACTGTATCCCTTGGTCGTTCTTATTGACGATGAACACAGAAATTGCATCGGAATTAAATACAAAAAGCACAATGCCGAATTAAGTACAAGAAGACGGACTCTTCTTACTGTCTATGCTTTGAACCATTCCTGTGACACTAGTTATAGACTCGGATGCTTCACTCTAGGTTTACTGTATCCCTTGGACCTTCTTATTGACGATGAAACACAGAGATTGCATCGGAATTAAATACAAAAGGCACAATGCCGACTTATGTAAAAGAAGCCTGACTCTTCTTACTGTCCATTTTTTGAACCATTCCTGTGACACTAGTTATAGATTCCGATGATTCACTCCAGGTTTACTGTATCCCTTGGACCTTCTTATTGACGATGAAACACAGAAATTCCATCAGAATGTAATAGAAAAGGCACAATGATGTCTTAAGTACAAGAAGACTGACTCTTCTTACTGACTATGATTTGAACCATTCCTGTGACACTAGTTATAGATTCCGATTCTTCACTTCAGGTTTACTGTATCCCTTAGACCTTCTTATTGACGATGAAACACAGAAATTGCATCGGAATTAAATACAAAAGGCACAATGCCGAATTAAGTACAAGAAGACTGACTCTTCTTACTGTCTATGATTTGAAATATTCCTGTGACACTAGATATAGACTCCGATGCTTCATTCCAGGTTTACTGTATCCCTCTGACCGTCTTATTGACGATGAAACACAGAAATTGCATCGTAATTAAATAGAAAAGGCACAATGCCGACTTAAGTACAAGAAGACTGAATCTTCCAACTCTCTATGCTTTGAATCATTCCTGTGACACTAGTTAGAGATTCCGATGCTTTACTTCAGGTTTACTGTATTCCTTGGACCTTCTAATTGACATTGAAACACAGAAATTGCAACGAATTTAAATACAAACGGCACAATACCGACTTAAGAACAAGAAGACAGACTCTTCTTACTGACTATGTTTTGAATCATTCCTGTGACACTAGTCATAGATTCCGATGCTTCACTTCAGGAATACTGTATCCCTCTGAAACTCCTATTGACGATGAAACACAGAAATTGCATCTGAATTAAATACAAAAGGCACAATGCCGACTTAAGTACAAGAAGACTGACTCTTCTTACTGTCTATGTCTTGAACCATCCCTGGGACACTAGTTATAGATTCCGATGCTTCACTCCAGGTTTACTGTATCCCTTGGACCTTATTATTGACGATGAAACACAGAAATTGCATCGGAATTAAATATAATATTCAAAATGCCGACTAAAGTACAAGAAGACTGACTCTTCTTACTGCCTATGTTTTGAACCATCCCTGGGACACTAGTTATAGATTCCGATGCTTCACCCCAGGTTTACTGTATCCCTCTGACCTTCTTATTGAAGATGAAACACAGAAATTGCACCGGAATTAAATACAAAAGGCACAATGCCGACTTAAGTACAAGAAGACTGACTCTTCTTACTGCCTATGTTTTGAACCATCCCTGGGACACTAGTTATAGATTCCGATGCTTCACCCCAGGTTTACTGTATCCCTTGGACCTTCTTATTGACGATGAAACACAGAAATTGCATCGGAATTAAATACAATAGGCACAATGCCGACTTAAGTACAAGAAAACTGACTCTTCCTTCTGTCTGTGCTTTGAACCATTCCTGTGACACTAGTTATGGATTCCAATACATCACTTCAGGTTTACTGTATTCCTTGGACCTTCTTATTGACGATGAAACACAGAAATTGCATCGGAATTAAATAGAAATGGCACAATGCCGACTTAAGTACAAGAATACTGACTCATCTTACTGTCTATGTTTTGAACCGTCCCTGTGACACTAGTTATAGATTTCGATGCATCACTCCAGGTTTACTGTATCCCTTGGACCTTCTTATTGACGATGAAACACAAAAATTGCATCGGAATTAAATACAAAAGGCACAATGCCGACTTAAGTACAAGAAGACTGACTCTTCTTTCTGTCTATATTTTGAACCATCCCTGGGACACTAGTTATAGATTCCGATGCTTCACTCGATGTTTACTGTATCCCTTGGACCTTCTCATTGACGATGAAACACTGAAATTGCATCGGAATTAAATACAATAGGCAAAATGCCGACTAAAGTACAAGAAGACTGACTCTTCCTACTGTCTATGTTTTGAACCATTCCTGTGACACTAGTCATAGATTCCGATGCTTCAATTCAGGTTTACTGTATCACTTGGTCCTTCTTATTGACGATGAAACACAGAAATTGCATCGGAATTAAATACAAAAAGCACAATGCCGACTTAAGTACAAGAAGAGTGACTCTTCTTACTGACTATGTTTTGAACCATTCCTGTGACACTAGTTATAGACTCGGATGCTTCACTCCAGGTTTACTGTATCCCTTGGACCTTCTTATTGACGATGAAACACAGAAATTGCATCGGAATTAAATACAATAGGCACAATGCCGTCTTAAGTAAAAGAAGTCTGACTCTTCTTATTGTCTTTGGTTTGAACCAATCCTGTGACACTAGTTATAGATTCCGATGCTTCACTCAAGGTTTACTGTATCCCTTGGACCTTCTTATTGACGATGAAACACAGAAATTGCATCGGAATTAAATAGAAAAGGCACAATGATGACTTAAGTACAAGAATACTGACTCATCTTACTGTCTATGTTTTGAACCTTTCCTGTGACACTAGTCATAGATTCCGATGCTTCAGTTCAGGATTACTGTATCCCTCTGACCTTCTTATTGAAGATGAAACACAGAAATTGCACCGGAATTAAATACAAAAGGCACAATGCCGACTTAAGTACAAGAAGACTGACTCTTCTTACTGCCTATGTTTTGAACCATCCCTGGGACACTAGTTATAGATTCCGATGCTTCACCCCAGGTTTACTGTATCCCTTGGACCTTCTTATTGACGATGAAACACAGAAATTGCATCGGAATTAAATACAATAGGCACAATGCCGACTTAAGTACAAGAAAACTGACTCTTCCTTCTGTCTATGCTTTGAACCATTCCTGTGACACTAGTTATAGATTCCAATGCATCACTCCAGGTTTACTGTATCCCTTGGACCTTCTTATTGACGTTGAAAAACAGAAATTGCATCGGAATTAAATACAAAAATCACAATGCCGACATATGTACAAGAAGACTGACTCTTCTTACTGACTATGTTTCGAACCATTCCTGTGGCACTAGTTATAGATTCCGATGCTTCACTTTAGGTTTACTGTATCCCTCTGACCTTCTTATTGACGACGATACACAGAAATTGCATCAGAATTAAATACAAAAGGCACAATGCCGAATTAAGTACAAGAAGATTGACTCTTCTTACTGTCTATGTTTTGAACCATTCCTGTGACACTAGTTATAGACTCCGATGCTTCACTCCAGGTTTACTGTATCCCTCTGACCGTCTTATTGACGATGAAACACACAAATTGCATCGGAATTAAATGGAAAAGGCACAATGCCGACTTAAGTACAAGAAGACTGAATCTTCCAACTCTCTATGCTTTGAATCATTCCTGTGACACTAGTTATAGATTCCGATGCTTCACTTCAGGTTTACTGTATCCCTTGGACCTTCTAAGTGACATTGAAACACAGAAATTGCAACGAATTTAAATACAAACGGCACAATACCGACTTAAGTACAAGAAGACAGACTCTTCTTACTGACTATGTTTTGAATCATTCCTGTGACACTAGTCATAGATTCCGATGCTTCACTTCAGGAATTTGTATCCCTCTGACCTTCTTATTGACGATGAAACACAGAAATTGCATCGGAATTAAATACAAAAGGCACAATGTCGACTTAAGTACAAAAAGACTGACTCTTCTTATTGTCTATGTTTTGATCCATCCCTGGGACACTAGTTATATCTTCCGATGCTTCACTCCAGGTTTACTGTATCCCTCGGACCTTCTTATTGACGATGAAACACAGAAATTGCATCGGAATTAAATACAATAGGCACAATGCCGACTTAAGTACAAGAAGACTGACTCTTCCTACTGTCTATGTTTTGAACCATTCCTGTGACACTAGTTATAGATTCCGATGCTTCACCTCAGGTTTACTGTATCCCTTGGACCTTCTTATTGACGATGAAACACAGAAATTGCATCGGAATTAAATAGAAAAGGCATAATGCCGCCTTAAGTACAAGAATACTGACTCATCTTACTGTCTATGTTTTAAACCGCCCCTGTGACACTAGTTATAGATTCCGATGCTTCACTCCAGGTTTACTGTATCCCTTGGATCTTCTTATTGACGATGAAACACAGAAATTGCATCGGAATTAAATACAAAAAGCACAATGCCGACTTATGTACAAGAAGACTGACTCTTCTTACTGACTATGTTTTGAACCATTCCTGTGACACTAGTTATAGATTCCGATGCATCACTTTAGGTTTACTGTATCCCTCTGACTTTCTTATTGACGACGAAACACAGAAATTGCATCGGAATTAAATACAAAAGGCACAATGCCGACTTAAGTAAAAGAAGTCTGACTCTTCTTACTGTCTATGTTTTGAACCATTCCTGTGACACTAGTTATAGATTCCGATGCTTCACTCCAGGTTTACTGTATACCTTGGACCTTCTTATTGACGATGAAACACAGAAATTGCATCAGAATTAAATAGAAAAGGCACAATGATGTCCTAAGTACAAGAAGACTGACTCTGCTTACTGACTATGATTTGAATCATTCCTGTGACACTAGTTATTGATTCCGATGCTTCACTTCAGGTTTACTGTATCCCTTGGACCTTCTTATTGACGATGAAACACTGAAATTGCATCGGAAGTAAATAGAAATGGCACAATGCCGACTAAAGTAAAAGAAGTCTGACTCTTCTTACTGTCTATGTTTTGAACCATTCCTGTGACTCTAGTTATAGGCTCCGATGCTTTACTCCAGGTTTACTGTATCCCTTGGACCTTCTTATTGACGATGAAACAGAGAAATAGCATCGGAATTAAATACAAAACTCACAATGCCGACTTATGTAAAAGAAGTCTGACTCTTCTTACTGTCTATGGTTGGAACCATTCCTGTGACACTAGTTATAGATACCGATGCTACACTCCGGGTTTACTGTATACCTTGGACCTTCTTATTGACAATGAAACACAGAAATTGCCTCAGAATGTAATAGAAAAGGCACAATGATGACTTAAGTACAAGAAGACTGACTCTCCTTACTGACTATGATTTGAACCATTCCTGTGACACTAGTTATTGATTCCGATGATTCACTTCAGGTTTACTGTATCCCTTGGACCTTCTTATTGGCGATGAAACACAGAAATTGCATCGGAATTAAATACAAAAGGCACAATGCCGACTTAAGTACAAGAAGACTGACTCTTCTTACTCTCTATGTTTTGAACCATCCCTGGGACACTAGTTATATCTTCCGATGCTTCACTCCAGGTTTACTGTATCTCTCGGACATTCTTATTGACGATGAATCACATAAATTGCATCGGAATTAAATACAAATGGCACAATGCAGACTTAAGTACAAGAAGACTGACTCTTCTTACTGTCAATGTTTTGAACCATCCCTGGGACACTAGTTATAACTTCCGATGCTTCACTCCAGGTTTACTGTATCTCTCGGACCTTCTTATTGGCGATGAAACACAGAAATTGCATCGGAATTAAATACAATAGGCACAATGCCGACTTATGTACAATAAGACTGGCTCTTCCTACTGTCAATGTTTTGAACCATTCCTGTGACACTAGTTATAGATTCCGATGCTTCACCTCAGGTTCACTGTAACTCTTGGACCTTCTTATTGACGATGAAACACAGATATTGCATCGGAATTAAATAGAAAAGGCATTATGACGACTTAAGTACAAGAATACTGACTCATCTTACTGTCTATGTTTTGAACCGTCCCTGTGACACTAGTTATAGATTCCGATGCTTCACTCCAGGTTTACTGTATCCCTTGGACCTTCTTATTGACGATGAAACACAGAAATTGCATCGGAATTAAATGCAAAAAGCACAATGCCGACTTAAGTACAAGAGGACTGACTCTTCTTACTGACTATGCTTTGAACCATTCCTGTGACACTAGTTACAGATTCCGATGCTTCACTTTAGGTTTACTGTATCCCTCTGACCTTCTTATTGACGACGAAACACAGAAATTGCATCAGAATTAAATACAAAATGCACAATGCCGAATTAAGTACAAGAAGACTGTCTGTTCTTACTGTCTATGTTTTGAACCATTCCTGTGACACTAGTTATAGACTCCTATGCTTCACTCCAGGTTTACTGTATCCCTTGGATCTTCTAATTGACGATGAAACACAGATATTGCATCGGAATTAAATACAAAGAGCACAATGCCGACTTAAGTACAAGAAGACTGACTGTTCTCACAGACTATGTTTTGAACCACTCCTGTGACACTAGTTATAGATTCCGATGCTTCACTTTAGGTTTACTGTATCCCTCTGACCTTCTTATTGACGACGAAACACTGAAATTGCATCAGAATTAAATACAAAAGGCACAATGCCGAATTAAGTACAAGAAGACTGACTCTTCTTACTGTCTATGTTTTGAACCATTCCTGTGACACTAGTTATAGGCTCCGATGCTTCACTCCAGGTTTACTGTATCCCTTGGACCTTCTTATTGACGATGAAACACAGAAATTGCATCGGAATTAAATAGAAAAGGCACAATGATGTCTTAAGTACAAGAAGACTGACTCCTCTTACTGACTATGATTTGAACAAATTCTGTGACACTAGTTATAGATTTCGATGCTTCACTTCAGGTTTACTGTAACCCTTGGACCTTCTTATTGACGATGAAACACAGAAATTGCATCGGAATTAAATACAAAAGGCACAATGCCGACTTAAGAAAAGAGGTCCAACTCTTCTTACTGTCTATGCTTTGAACCATTCCTGTGACACCAGTTATAGATTCCGATGCTTCACTTCAGGTTTACTGTATCACTTGGACCTTCTTATTGACAATGGAACACAGAAATTGCATCGGAATTAAATACAAAATGCACAATACCGACTTAAGTACAAGAAGACTGACTCTTCTTACTGACTATGCTTTCAACCATTCCTGTGACACTAGTCATAGATTCCGATGCTTCACTTCAGGATTACTGTATCCCTCTGACCTTCTTATTGACGATGAAACACAGAAATTGCATCGGAATGAAATACAAAAGGCACAATACCGACTTAAGTAGAAGAAGACTGACTCTTCTTACTGTCAATGTTTTGAACCATCCCTGGGACACTAGTTATAGATTTCGAAGCTTCACTTCAGGTTTACTGTATCCCTCTCACCTTCTTATTGAAGATGAAACACAGAAATTGCATCGGAATGAAATAGAAAAGGCACAATACCGACTTAAGTAGAAGAAGACTGACTTTTCCCACTGTCTATGTTTTGAACCATTCCTGTGATACTAGTTTTTTATTCCGAAGCTTCACTTCTGGTTTACTGTATCCCTTGGACCTTCTTATTGACGATGAAACACAGAAATTGCATCGGAATTAAATAGAAATGGCACAATGCCGACTTAAGTAAAAGAAGTCTGACTCTTCTTACTGTCTATGTTTTGAAGCATTCCTGTGACACTAGTTATAGATTCCGATGCTTCACTCCAGGTTTACTGTATCCCTTGGACCTTCTAATTGACATTGAAACACAGAAATTGCAACGAATTTAAATACAAACGGCACAATACCGACTTAAGTACAAGAAGACAGACTCTTCTTACTGACAATGTTTTGAATCATTCCTGAGACACTAGTCATAGATTCCGATGCTTCACTTCAGGAATTTGTATCCCTCTGACCTTCTTATTGACGATGAAACACAGAAATTGCATCGGAATTAAATACAAAAGGCACAATGTCGACTTAAGTACAAAAAGACTGACTCTTCTTATTGTCTATGTTTTGAACCATCCCTGGGACACTAGCTGTAGATTCCGATGCTTCACTCGAGGTTTACTGTATCCCTTGGACCTTCTTATTGACAATGAAAGACAGAAATTGTATCGGAATTAAATACAAAAGGCACAATGCCGACTTAAGTACAAGAAGACTGACTCTTCTTACTGTCTATGTTTTGATCCATCCCTGGGACACTAGTTATATCTTCCGATGCTTCACTCCAGGTTTACTGTATCCCTCTGACCTTCTTATTGACGATGAAACACAGAAATTGCATCGGAATTAAATACAATAGGCACAATGCCGACTTAAGTACAAGAAGACTGACTCTTCCTACTGTCTATGTTTTGAACCATTCCTGTGACACTAGTTATAGATTCCGATGCTTCACCTCAGGTTTACTGTATCCCTTGGACCTTCTTATTGACGATGAAACACAGAAATTGCATCGGAATTAAATAGAAAAGGCATAATGCCGCCTTAAGTACAAGAATACAAACTCATCTTACTGTCTATGTTTTAAACCGCCCCTGTGACACTAGTTATAGATTCCGATGCTTCACTCCAGGTTTACTGTATCCCTTGGATCTTCTTATTGACGATGAAACACAGAAATTGCATCGGAATTAAATACAAAAAGCACAATGCCGACTTATGTACAAGAAGACTGACTCTTCTTACTGACTATGTTTTGAACCATTCCTGTGACACTAGTTATAGATTCCGATGCATCACTTTAGGTTTACTGTATCCCTCTGACCTTCTTATTGACGACGAAACACAGAAATTGCATCGGAATTAAATACAAAAGGCACAATGCCGACTTAAGTAAAAGAAGTCTGACTCTTCTTACTGTCTATGTTTTGAACCATTCCTGTGACACTAGTTATAGATTCCGATGCTTCACTCCAGGTTTACTGTATACCTTGGACCTTCTTATTGACGATGAAACACAGAAATTGCATCAGAATTAAATAGAAAAGGCACAATGATGTCCTAAGTACAAGAAGACTGACTCTGCTTACTGACTATGATTTGAATCATTCCTGTGACACTAGTTATTGATTCCGATGCTTCACTTCAGGTTTACTGTATCCCTTGGACCTTCTTATTGACGATGAAACACTGAAATTGCATCGGAAGTAAATAGAAATGGCACAATGCCGACTTAAGTAAAAGAAGTCTGACTCTTCTTACTGTCTATGTTTTGAA
Organism: Schistocerca piceifrons; assembly: GCF_021461385.2. Classification (NCBI taxonomy): domain Eukaryota; kingdom Metazoa; phylum Arthropoda; class Insecta; order Orthoptera; family Acrididae; genus Schistocerca; species Schistocerca piceifrons. The sequence continues at coordinate 4,150,528 of NW_025727724.1, forward strand.
CCATTCCTGTGACTCTAGTTACAGGCTCCGATGCTTTACTCCAGGTTTACTGTATCCCTTGGACCTTCTTATTGACGATGAAACAGAGAAATAGCATCGGAATTAAATACAAAACTCACAATGCCGACTTATGTAAAAGACGTCTGACTCTTCTTACTGTCTATGGTTGGAACCATTCCTGTGACACTAGTTATAGATACCGATGCTACACTCCGGGTTTAACTGTATACCTTGGACCTTCTTATTGACAATGAAACACAGAAATTGCTTCAGAATGTAATAGAAAAGGCACAATGATGACTTAAGTACAAGAAGACTGACTCTCCTTACTGACTATGATTTGAACCATTCGTGTGACGCTAGTTATTGATTCCGATGATTCACTTCAGGTTTACTGTATCCCTTGGACCTTCTTATTGGCGATGAAACACAGAAATTGCATCGGAATTAAATACAAAAGGCACAATGCCGACTTAAGTACCAGAAGACTGACTCTTCTTACTCTCTATGTTTTGAACCATCCCTGGGACACTAGTTATATCTTCCGATGCTTCACTCCAGGTTTACTGTATCTCTCGGACATTCTTATTGACGATGAATCACATAAATTGCATCGGAATTCAATACAAATGGCACAATGCAGACTTAAGTACAAGAAGACTGACTCTTCTTACTGTCAATGTTTTGAACCATCCCTGGGACACTAGTTATAACTTCCGATGGTTCACTCCAGGTTTACTGTATCCCTCGGACCTTCTTATTGGCGATGAAACACAGAAATTGCATCGGAATTAAATACAATAGGCACAATGCCGACTTATGTACAATAAGACTGGCTCTTCCTACTGTCAATGTTTTGAACCATTCCTGTGACACTAGTTATAGATTCCGATGCTTCACCTCAGGTTCACTGTAACTCTTGGACCCTCTTATTGACGATGAAACACAGATATTGCATCGGAATTAAATAGAAAAGGCATTATGACGACTTAAGTACAAGAATACTGACTCATCTTACTGTCTATGTTTTGAACCGTCCCTGTGACACTAGTTATAGATTCCGATGCTTCACTCCAGGTTTACTGTATCCCTCGGACCTTCTTATTGACGATGAAACACAGAAATTGCATCGGAATTAAATGCAAAAAGCACAATGCCGACTTAAGTACAAGAGGACTGACTCTTCTTACTGACTATGCTTTGAACCATTCCTGTGACACTAGTTACAGATTCCGATGCTTCACTTTAGGTTTACTGTATCCCTCTGACCTTCTTATTGACGACGAAACACAGAAATTGCATCAGAATTAGATACAAAATGCACAATGCCGAATTAAGTACAAGAAGACTGTCTGTTCTTACTGTCTATGTTTTGAACCATTCCTGTGACACTAGTTATAGACTCCTATGCTTCACTCCAGGTTTACTGTATCCCTTGGACCTTCTAATTGACGATGAAACACAGATATTGCATCGGAATTAAATACAAAGAGCACAATGCCGACTTAAGTACAAGAAGACTGACTGTTCTCACAGACTATGTTTTGAACCACTCCTGTGACACTAGTTATAGAATCCGTTGCTTCACTTTAGGTTTACTGTATCCCTCTGACCTTCTTATTGACGACGAAACACTGAAATTGCATCAGAATTAAATACAAAAGGCACAATGCCGAATTAAGTACAAGAAGACTGACTCTTCTTACTGTCTATGTTTTGAACCATTCCTGTGACACTAGTTATAGGCTCCGATGCTTCACTCCAGGTTTACTGTATCCCTTGGACCTTCTTATTGACGATGAAACACAGAAATTGCATCGGAATTAAATAGAAAAGGCACAATGATGTCTTAAGTACAAGAAGACTGACTCCTCTTACTGACTATGATTTGAACAAATTCTGTGACACTAGTTATAGATTTCGATGCTTCACTTCAGGTTTACTGTAACCCTTGGACCTTCTTATTGACGCTGAAACACAGAAATTGCATCGGAATTAAATACAAAAGGCACAATGCCGACTTAAGAAAAGAGGTCCAACTCTTCTTACTGTCTATGCTTTGAACCATTCCTGTGACACCAGTTACAGATTCCGATGCTTCACTTCAGGTTTACTGTATCACTTGGACCTTCTTATTGACAATGGAACACAGAAATTGCATCGGAATTAAATACAAAATGCACAATACCGAGTTAAGTACAAGAAGACTGACTCTTCTTACTGACTATGCTTTCAACCATTCCTGTGACACTAGTCATAGATTCCGATGCTTCACTTCAGGATTACTGTATCCCTCTGACCTTCTTATTGACGATGAAACACAGAAATTGCATCGGAATGAAATACAAAAGGCACAATACCGACTTAAGTAGAAGAAGACTGACTCTTCTTACTGTCAATGTTTTGAACCATCCCTGGGACACTAGTTATAGATTTCGAAGCTTCACTTCAGGTTTACTGTATCCCTCTCACCTTCTTATTGAAGATGAAACACAGAAATTGCATCGGAATGAAATAGAAAAGGCACAATACCGACTTAAGTAGAAGAAGACTGACTTTTCCCACTGTCTATGTTTTGAACCATTCCTGTGATACTAGTTTTTTATTCCGAAGCTTCACTTCTGGTTTACTGTATCCCTTGGACCTTCTTATTGACGATGAAACACAGAAATTGCATCGGAATTAAATAGAAATGGCACAATGCCGACTTAAGTAAAAGAAGTCTGACTCTTCTTACTGTCTATGTTTTGAACCACTCCTGTGACACTAGTTATAGACTCCGATGCTTCACTCCAGGTTTACTGTATACCTTGGAACTTCTTATTGACGATGAAACACAGAAATAGGATCGGAATTAAATACAAAAGGCACAATGCCGACTTAAGTAAATGAAGTCTGACTCTTCTTTCTGTATATGGTTTGAACCATTCCTGTGAAACTAGTTATAGATTCCGATGCTACACTCCAGGTTTACTGTATCCCTTGGACCTTCATATTGACGATGAAACACAGAAATTGCATTAGAATTAAATAGAAAAGGCACAATGATGACTTAAGAACAAGAAGACTGACTCTTCTTACAGACTATGATCTGAACCATTCCTGTGACACAAGTTATAGATTCCGATGATTCACTTCAGGTTTACTGTATCCCTTGGACCTTCTTATTGACGAAGAAACACAGATATTGCATCGGAATTAAATACAAAAGGTACAATACCGACTTAAGTACAAGAAGACTGACTCTTCTTACTGACTATGTTTTGAACCATTCCTGTGACACTTGTCATAGATTCCGATGCTTCGCTAAAGGATAACTGTATCCCTCTGACCTTCTTATTGACGATGAAACACAGAAATTGCATCGGAATTAAATACAAAAGGCACAATGCCGACTTAAGTACAAGAAGACTGACTCTTCTTACTGTCTATGTTTTAAACCGTCCCTGTGACACTAGTTATAGATTCCGATACTTCACTCCAGGTTTACTGTATCCCTTGGACCTTCTTATTGACGATGAAACACAGAAGTTGCATCGGGATTAAATACAAAAAGCACAATGCCGACTTAAGTACAAGAAGACTGACTCTTCTTACTGACTATGATTTGAACCATTCCTGTGAAACTAGTTATAGATTCCGATGCTTCACTTTAAGTTTACTGTATCCCTCTGACCTTCTTATTGACGACGAAACACAGAAATTGCATCGGAATTAAATACAAAAGGCACAATGCCGACTTAAGTAAAAGAAGTCTGACTCTTCTTACTCTCTATGATTTGAACCATTCCTGTGACACTAGTTATAGATTCCGATGCTTCACTCCAGGTTTACTGTATACCTTGGACCTTCTTATTGACGATGAAACACAGAAATTGCATCAGAATTAAATAGAAAAGGCACAATGATGTCCTAAGTACAAGAAGACTGACTCTCCTTACTGACTATGATTTGAACCATTCCTGTGACACTAGTTATTGATTCCGATGATTCACTTCAGGTTTACTGTATCCCTTGGACCTTCTTATTGGCGATGAAACACAGAAATTGCATCGGAATTAAATACAAAAGGCACAATGCCGACTTAAGTAAAAGAAGTCTCACTCTTCTTACTCTCTATGATTTGAACCATTCCTGTGACACTAGTTATAGATTCCGATGCTTCACTCCAGGTTTACTGTATACCTTGGACCTTCTTATTGACGATGAAACACAGAAATTGCATCAGAATTAAATAGAAAAGGCACAATGATGTCCTAAGTACAAGAAGACTGACTCTGCTTACTGACTATGAATTTCATCATTCCTGTGACACTAGTAATAGATTCCGATGCTTCACTTCAGGTTTACTGTATCCCTTGGACCTTCTTATTGACGATGAAACACTGAAATTGCATCGGAAGTAAATAGAAATGGCACAATGCCGACTTAAGTAAAAGAAGTCTGACTCTTCTTACTGTCTATGTTTTGAACCATTCCTGTGACTCTAGTTATAGGCTCCGATGCTTTACTCCAGGTTTACTGTATCCCTTGGACCTTCTTATTGACGATGAAACAGAGAAATAGCATCGGAATTAAATACAAAACTCACAATGCCGACTTATGTAAAAGAAGTCTGACTCTTCTTACTGTCTATGGTTGGAACCATTCCTGTGACACTAGTTATAGATACCGATGCTACACTCCGGGTTTACTGTATACCTTGGACCTTCTTATTGACAATGAAACACAGAAATTGCTTCAGAATATAATAGAAAAGGCACAATGATGACTTAAGTACAAGAAGACTGACACTCCTTACTGACTATGATTTGAACCATTCCTGTGACACTAGTTATTGATTCCGATGATTCACTTCAGGTTTACTGTATCCCTTGGACCTTCTTATTGGCGATGAAACACAGAAATTGCATCGGAATTAAATACAAAAGGCACAATGCCGACTTAAGTACAAGAAGACTGACTCTTCTTACTCTCTATGTTTTGAACCATCCCTGAAACACTAGTTATATCTTCCGATGCTTCACTCCAGGTTTACTGTATCTCTCGGACCTTCTTATTGACGATGAATCACATAAATTGCATCGGAATTAAATACAAAAGGCACAATGCAGACTGAAGTACAAGAAGACTGACTCTTCTTACTGTCTATGTTTGAACCATCCCTGGGACACTAGTTATAACTTCCGATGCTTCACTCGAGGTTTACTGTATCCCTCGGACCTTCTTATTGACGATGAAACACAGAAATTGCATCGGAATTAAATACAATAGGCACAATGCCGACTTATGTGCAATAAGACTGACTCTTCCTACTGTCAATGTTTTGAACCATTCCTGTGACACTAGTTATAGATTCCGATGCTTCACCTCAGGTTCACTGTAACTCTTGGACCTTCTTATTGACGATGAAACACAGATATTGCATCGGAATTAAATAGAAAAGGCATTATGACGACTTAAGTACAAGAATACTGACTCATCTTACTGTCTATGTTTTGAACCGTCCCTGTGACACTAGTTATAGATTCCGATGCTTCACTCCAGGTTTACTGTATCCCTTGGACCTTCTTATTGACGATGAAACACAGAAATTGCATCGGAATTAAATGCAAAAAGCACAATGCCGACTTAAGTACAAGAGGACTGACTCTTCTTACTGACTATGCTTTGAACCATTCCTGTGACACTAGTTACAGATTCCGATGCTTCACTTTAGGTTTACTGTATCCCTCTGACCTTCTTATTGACGACGAAACACAGAAATTGCATCAGAATTAAATACAAAATGCACAATGCCGAATTAAGTACAAGAAGACTGTCTGTTCTTACTGTCTATGTTTTGAACCATTCCTGTGACACTAGTTATAGACTCCTATGCTTCACTCCAGGTTTACTGTATCCCTTAGACCTTCTAATTGACGATGAAACACAGATATTGCATCGGAATTAAATACAAAGAGCACAATGCCGACTTAAGTACAAGAAGACTGACTGTTCTCACAGACTATGTTTTGAACCACTCCTGTGACACTAGTTATAGATTCCGATGCTTCACTTTAGGTTTACTGTATCCCTCTGACCTTCTTATTGACGACGAAACACTGAAATTGCATCAGAATTAAATACAAAAGGCACAATGCCGAATTAAGTACAAGAAGACTGACTCTTCTTACTGTCTATGTTTTGAACCATTCCTGTGACACTAGTTATAGGCTCCGATGCTTCACTCCAGGTTTACTGTATCCCTTGGACCTTCTTATTGACGATGAAACACAGAAATTGCATCGGAATTAAATACAAAAGGCACAATGCCGACTTAAGTAAAAGATGTCTGACTCCTATTACTGTCTATGTTTTGAACCATTCCTGTGACACTAGTTATAGATTCCGATGCTTCACTCCAGGTTTACTGTATCCCTTGGACCTTCTTATTGACGATGAAACACAGAAATTACATCAGAATTAAATAGAAAAGGCACAATGATGTCTTAAGTACAAGAAGACTGACTCCTCTTACTGACTATGATTTGAACAAATTCTGTGACACTAGTTATAGATTTCGATGCTTCACTTCAGGTTTACTGTAACCCTTGGACCTTCTTATTGACGATGAAACACAGAAATTGCATCGGAATTAAATACAAAAGGCACAATGCCGACTTAAGAAAAGAGGTCCAACTCTTCTTACTGTCTATGCTTTGAACCATTCCTGTGACACCAGTTATAGATTCCGATGCTTCACTTCAGGTTTACTTTATCACTTGGACCTTCTTATTGACATTGGAACACAGAAATTGCATCGGAATTAAATACAAAATGCACAATACCGACTTAAGTACAAGAAGACTGACTCTTCTTACTGACTATGCTTTCAACCATTCCTGTGACACTAGTCATAGATTCCGATGCTTCACTTCAGGATTACTGTATCCCTCTGACCTTCTTATTGACGATGAAACACAGAAATTGCATCGGAATGAAATACAAAAGGCACAATACCGACTTAAGTAGAAGAAGACTGACTCTTCTTACTGTCAATGTTTTGAACCATCCCTGGGACACTAGTTATAGATTTCGAAGCTTCACTTCAGGTTTACTGTATCCCTCTCACCTTCTTATTGAAGATGAAACACAGAAATTGCATCGGAATGAAATAGAAAAGGCACAATACCGACTTAAGTAGAAGAAGACTGACTTTTCCCACTGTCTATGTTTCGAACCATTCCTGTGATACTAGTTTTTTATTCCGATGCTTCACTTCTGGTTTACTGTATCCCTTGGACCTTCTTATTGACGATGAAACACAGAAATTGCATCGGAATTAAATAGAAATGGCACAATGCCGACTTAAGTAAAAGAAGTCTGACTCTTCTTACTGTCTATGTTTTGAACCACTCCTGTGACACTGGTTATAGACTCCGATGCTTCACTCCAGGTTTACTGTATACCTTGGAACTTCTTATTGACGATGAAACACAGAAATAGGATCGGAAATAAATACAAAAGGCACAATGCCGACTTAAGTAAATGAAGTCTGACTCTTCTTTCTGTATATGGTTTGAACCATTCCTGTGAAACTAGTTATAGATTCCGATGCTACACTCCAGGTTTACTGTATCCCTTGGACCTTCATATTGACGATGAAACACAGAAATTGCATTAGAATTAAATAGAAAAGGCACAATGATGACTTAAGAACAAGAAGACTGACTCTTCTTACAGACTATGATCTGAACCATTCCTGTGACACAAGTTATAGATTCCGATGATTCACTTCAGGTTTACTGTATCCCTTGGACCTTCTTATTGACGAAGAAACACAGATATTGCATCGGAATTAAATACAAAAGGTACAATACCGACTTAAGTACAAGAAGACTGACTCTTCTTACTGACTATGTTTTGAACCATTCCTGAGACACTTGTCATAGATTCCGATGCTTCGCTAAAGGATAACTGTATCCCTCTGACCTTCTTATTGACGATGAAACACAGAAATTGCATCGGAATTAAATACAAAAGGCACAATGCCGACTTAAGTACAAGAAGACTGACTCTTCTTACTGTCTATGTTTTAAACCGTCCCTGTGACACTAGTTATAGATTCCGATACTTCACTCCAGGTTTACTGTATCCCTTGGACCTTCTTATTGACGATGAAACACAGAAGTTGCATCGGGATTAAATACAAAAAACACAATGCCGACTTAAGTACAAGAAGACTGACTCTTCTTACTGACTATGATTTGAACCATTCCTGTGAAACTAGTTATAGATTCCGATGCTTCACTTTAGGTTTACTGTATCCCTCTGACCTTCTTATTGACGACGAAACACAGAAATTGCATCGGAATTAAATACAAAAGGCACAATGCCGACTTAAGTAAAAGAAGTCTGACTCTTCTTACTCTCTATGATTTGAACCATTCCTGTGACACTAGTTATAGATTCCGATGCTTCACTCCAGGTTTACTGTATACCTTGGACCTTCTTATTGACGATGAAACACAGAAATTGCATCAGAATTAAATAGAAAAGGCACAATGATGTCCTAAGTACAAGAAGACTGACTCTCCTTACTGACTATGATTTGAACCATTCCTGTGACACTAGTTATTGATTCCGATGATTCACTTCAGGTTTACTGTATCCCTTGGACCTTCTTATTGGCGATGAAACACAGAAATTGCATCGGAATTAAATACAAAAGGCACAATGCCGACTTAAGTAAAAGAAGTCTCACTCTTCTTACTCTCTATGATTTGAACCATTCCTGTGACACTAGTTATAGATTCCGATGCTTCACTCCAGGTTTACTGTATACATTGGACCTTCTTATTGACGATGAAACACAGAAATTGCATCAGAATTAAATAGAAAAGGCACAATGATGTCCTAAGTACAAGAAGACTGACTCTGCTTACTGACTATGAATTTCATCATTCCTGTGACACTAGTAATAGATTCCGATGCTTCACTTCAGGTTTACTGTATCCCTTGGACCTTCTTATTGACGATGAAACACTGAAATTGCATCGGAAGTAAATAGAAATGGCACAATGCCGACTTAAGTAAAAGAAGTCTGACTCTTCTTACTGTCTATGTTTTGAACCATTCCTGTGACTCTAGTTATAGGCTCCGATGCTTTACTCCAGGTTTACTGTATCCCTTGGACCTTCTTATTGACGATGAAACAGAGAAATAGCATCGGAATTAAATACAAAACTCACAATGCCGACTTATGTAAAAGAAGTCTGACTCTTCTTACTGTCTATGGTTGGAACCATTCCTGTGACACTAGTTATAGATACCGATGCTACACTCCGGGTTTACTGTATACCTTGGACCTTCTTATTGACAATGAAACACAGAAATTGCTTCAGAATATAATAGAAAAGGCACAATGATGACTTAAGTACAAGAAGACTGACACTCCTTACTGACTATGATTTGAACCATTCCTGTGACACTAGTTATTGATTCCGATGATTCACTTCAGGTTTACTGTATCCCTTGGACCTTCTTATTGGCGATGAAACACAGAAATTGCATCGGAATTAAATACAAAAGGCACAATGCCGACTTAAGTACAAGAAGACTGTCTGTTCTTACTGTCTATGTTTTGAACCATTCCTGTGACACTAGTTATAGACTCCTATGCTTCACTCCAGGTTTACTGTATCCCTTAGACCTTCTAATTGACGATGAAACACAGATATTGCATCGGAATTAAATACAAAGAGCACAATGCCGACTTAAGTACAAGAAGACTGACTGTTCTCACAGACTATGTTTTGAACCACTCCTGTGACACTAGTTATAGATTCCGATGCTTCACTTTAGGTTTACTGTATCCCTCTGACCTTCTTATTGACGACGAAACACTGAAATTGCATCAGAATTAAATACAAAAGGCACAATGCCGAATTAAGTACAAGAAGACTGACTCTTCTTACTGTCTATGTTTTGAACCATTCCTGTGACACTAGTTATAGGCTCCGATGCTTCACTCCAGGTTTACTGTATCCCTTGGACCTTCTTATTGACGATGAAACACAGAAATTGCATCGGAATTAAATACAAAAGGCACAATGCCGACTTAAGTAAAAGATGTCTGACTCCTATTACTGTCTATGTTTTGAACCATTCCTGTGACACTAGTTATAGATTCCGATGCTTCACTCCAGGTTTACTGTATCCCTTGGACCTTCTTATTGACGATGAAACACAGAAATTACATCAGAATTAAATAGAAAAGGCACAATGATGTCTTAAGTACAAGAAGACTGACTCCTCTTACTGACTATGATTTGAACAAATTCTGTGACACTAGTTATAGATTTCGATGCTTCACTTCAGGTTTACTGTAACCCTTGGACCTTCTTATTGACGATGAAACACAGAAATTGCATCGGAATTAAATACAAAAGGCACAATGCCGACTTAAGAAAAGAGGTCCAACTCTTCTTACTGTCTATGCTTTGAACCATTCCTGTGACACCAGTTATAGATTCCGATGCTTCACTTCAGGTTTACTTTATCACTTGGACCTTCTTATTGACATTGGAACACAGAAATTGCATCGGAATTAAATACAAAATGCACAATACCGACTTAAGTACAAGAAGACTGACTCTTCTTACTGACTATGCTTTCAACCATTCCTGTGACACTAGTCATAGATTCCGATGCTTCACTTCAGGATTACTGTATCCCTCTGACCTTCTTATTGACGATGAAACACAGAAATTGCATCGGAATGAAATACAAAAGGCACAATACCGACTTAAGTAGAAGAAGACTGACTCTTCTTACTGTCAATGTTTTGAACCATCCCTGGGACACTAGTTATAGATTTCGAAGCTTCACTTCAGGTTTACTGTATCCCTCTCACCTTCTTATTGAAGATGAAACACAGAAATTGCATCGGAATGAAATAGAAAAGGCACAATACCGACTTAAGTAGAAGAAGACTGACTTTTCCCACTGTCTATGTTTCGAACCATTCCTGTGATACTAGTTTTTTATTCCGATGCTTCACTTCTGGTTTACTGTATCCCTTGGACCTTCTTATTGACGATGAAACACAGAAATTGCATCGGAATTAAATAGAAATGGCACAATGCCGACTTAAGTAAAAGAAGTCTGACTCTTCTTACTGTCTATGTTTTGAACCACTCCTGTGACACTGGTTATAGACTCCGATGCTTCACTCCAGGTTTACTGTATACCTTGGAACTTCTTATTGACGATGAAACACAGAAATAGGATCGGAAATAAATACAAAAGGCACAATGCCGACTTAAGGAAATGAAGTCTGACTCTTCTTTCTGTATATGGTTTGAACCATTCCTGTGAAACTAGTTATAGATTCCGATGCTACACTCCAGGTTTACTGTATCCCTTGGACCTTCATATTGACGATGAAACACAGAAATTGCATTAGAATTAAATAGAAAAGGCACAATGATGACTTAAGAACAAGAAGACTGACTCTTCTTACAGACTATGATCTGAACCATTCCTGTGACACAAGTTATAGATTCCGATGATTCACTTCAGGTTTACTGTATCCCTTGGACCTTCTTATTGACGAAGAAACACAGATATTGCATCGGAATTAAATACAAAAGGTACAATACCGACTTAAGTACAAGAAGACTGACTCTTCTTACTGACTATGTTTTGAACCATTCCTGTGACACTTGTCATAGATTCCGATGCTTCGCTAAAGGATAACTGTATCCCTCTGACCTTCTTATTGACGATGAAACACAGAAATTGCATCGGAATTAAATACAAAAGGCACAATGCCGACTTAAGTACAAGAAGACTGACTCTTCTTACTGTCTATGTTTTAAACCGTCCCTGTGACACTAGTTATAGATTCCGATACTTCACTCCAGGTTTACTGTATCCATTGGACCTTCTTATTGACGATGAAACACAGAAGTTGCATCGGGATTAAATACAAAAAGCACAATGCCGACTTAAGTACAAGAAGACTGACTCTTCTTACTGACTATGATTTGAACCATTCCTGTGAAACTAGTTATAGATTCCGATGCTTCACTTTAGGTTTACTGTATCTGTCTGACCTTCTTATTGACGACGAAACACAGAAATTGCATCGGAATTAAATACAAAAGGCACAATGCCGATTTAAGTAAAAGAAGTCCGACTCTTCTTACTGTCTATGATTTGAACCATTCCTGTGACACTACTTATAGATTCCGATGCTTCACTCCAGGTTTACTGTATCCCTTGGACCGTCTTATTGACGATGAAACACAGAAATTGCATTAGAATTAAATAGAAAAGGCACAATGATGTCTTAAGTACACTAAGACTGACTCTTCTTACAGACTATGATTTGAAACATTCCTGTGACACTAGTTATAGATTCCGATGCATCACTTTAGGTTTACTGTATCCCTCTGACCTTCTTATTGACGACGAAACACAGAAATTGCATCGGAATTAAATACAATAGGCACAATGCCGACTTATGTACAATAAGACTGACTCTTCCTACTGTCAATGTTTTGAACCATTCCTGTGACACTAGTCATAGGCTCCGATGCTTTACTCCAGGTTTACTGTATCCCTTGGACCTTCTTATTGACGATGAAACAGAGAAATAGCATCGCAATTATATACAAAAGGCACAATGCCGACTTATGTAAAAGAAGTCTGACTCTTCTTACTGTCTATGGTTGGAACCATTCCTGTGACACTAGTTATAGATACCGATGCTTCACTCCAGGTTACCTGTATCCCTCGGACCTTCTTATTGACGATGAATCACATAAATTGCATCGGAATTAAATACAAAAGGCACAATGCAGACTTAAGTTCAAGAAGACTGACTCTTCTTACTGTCTATGTTTTGAACCATCCCTGGGACACTAGTTATGACTTCCGATGCTTCACTCGAGGTTTACTGTATCCCTCGGACCTTCTTATTGGCGATGAAACACAGAAATTGCATCGGAATTAAATACAATAGGCACAATGCCGACTTATGTACAATAAGACTGACTCTTCCTACTGTCAATGTTTTGAACCATTCCTGTGACACTAGTTATAGATCCGATGCTTCACCTCAGGTTCACTGTATCTCTTGGACCTTCTTATTGACGAAGAAACACAGATATTGCATCGGAATTAAATAGAAAAGGCATTATGCCGACTTAAGTACAAGAATACTGACTCATATTACTGTCTATGTTTTGAACCGTCCCTGTGACACTAGTTATAGATTCCGATGCTTCACTCCAGGTTTACTGTATCCCTTGGACCTTCTTATTGCCGATGATACACAGAAATTGCATCGGAATGAAATGCAAAAAGCACAATGCCGACTTAAGTACAAGAGGACTGACTCTTCTTACTGACTATGTTTTGAACCATTCCTGTGACACTAGTTACAGATTCCGATGCTTCACTTTAGGTTTACTGTATCCCTCTGACCTTCTTATTGACGACGAAACACAGAAATTGCATCAGAATTAAATACAAAAGGCACAATGCCGAATTAAGTACAAGAAGACTGTCTGTTCTTACTGTCTATGTTTTGAACCATTCCTGTGGCACTAGTTATAGACTCCTATGCTTCACTCCAGGTTTACTGTATCCCTTGGACCTTCTAATTGACGATGAAACACAGATTTTGCATCGGAATTAAACACAAAAAGCACAATGCCGACTTAAGTACAAGAAGACTGACTCTTCTCACTGACTATGTTTTGAACCACTCCTGTGACACTAGTTATAGATTCCGATGCTTCACTTTAGGTTTACTGTATCCCTCTGACCTTCTTATTGACGACGAAACACAGAAATTGCATCGGAATTAAATAGAAAAAGCACAATGCCGATTTAAGTAAAAGAAGTCCGACTCTTCTTACTGTCTATGATTTGAACCATTCCTGTGACACTAGTTATAGATTCCGATGCTTCACTCCAGGTTTACTGTATCCCTTGGACCGTCTTATTGACGATGAAACACAGAAATTGCATTAGAATTAAATAGAAGAGTCACAATGATGTCTTAAGTACACTAAGACTGACTCTTCTTACAGACTATGATTTGAAGCATTCCTGTGACACTAGTTATAGATTCCGATGCTTCACTTCAGGTTTACTGTATCCCTTGGACCTTCTTATTGACGATGAAACCCTGAAATTGCATCGGAAGTAAATAGAAATGGCACAATGCCGACTTAAGTAAAAGAAGTCTGACTCTTCTTACTGTCTATGTTTTGAACCATTCCTGTGACTCTAGATATAGGCTCCGATGCTTTACTCCAGGTTTACTGTATCCCTTGGACCTTCTTATTGACGATGAAACAGAGAAATAGCATCGGAATTAAATACAAAACTCCCAATGCCGACTTATGTAAAAGAAGTCTGACTCTTCTTACTGTCTATGGTTGGAACCATTCCTGTGACACTAGTTATAGATACCGATGCTACACTCCGGGTTTACTGTATACCTTGGACCTTCTTATTGACAATGAAACACAGAAATTGCTTCAGAATGTAATAGAAAAGGCACAATGATGACTTAAGTACAAGAAGACTGACTCTCCTTACTGACTATGATTTGAACCATTCCTGTGACACTAGTTATTGATTCCGATGATTCACTTCAGGTTTACTGTATCCCTTGGACCTTCTTATTGGCGATGAAACACAGAAATTGCATCGGAATTAAATACAAAAGGCACAATGCCGACTTAAGTACAAGAAGACTGACTCTTCTTACTCTCTATGTTTTGAACCATCCCTGGGACACGAGTTATATCTTCCGATGCTTCACTCCAGGTTTACTGTATCTCTCGGACCTTCTTATTGACGATGAATCACATAAATTGCATCGGAATAAAATACAAAAGGCACAATGCAGACTTAAGTACAAGAAGACTGACTCTTCTTACTGTCTATGTTTTGAACCATCCCTGGGACACTAGTTATAACTTCCGATGCTTCACTCCAGGTTTACTGTATCCCTCGGACCTTCTTATTGGCGATGAAACACAGAACTTGCATCGGAATTAAATACAATAGGCACAATGCCGACTTATGTACAATAAGACTGACTCTTCCTACTGTCAATGTTTTGAACCATTCCTGTGACACTAGTTATAGATTCCGATGCTTCACCTCAGGTTCACTGTAACTCTTGGACCTTCTTATTGACGATGAAACACAGATATTGCATCGGAATTAAATAGAAAAGGCATTACGACGACTTAAGTACAAGAATACTGACTCATCTTACTGTCTATGTTTTGAACCGTCCCTGTGACACTAGTTATAGATTCCGATGCTTCACTCCAGGTTTACTGTATCCCTTGGACCTTCATATTGACGATGAAACACAGAAATTGCATCGGAATTAAATGCAAAAAGCACAATGCCGACTTAAGTACAAGAGGACTGACTCTTCTTACTGACTATGCTTTGAACCATTCCTGTGACACTAGTTACAGATTCCGATGCTTCACTTTAGGTTTACTGTATCCCTCTGACCTTCTTATTGACGACGAAACACAGAAATTGCATCAGAATTAAATACAAAATGCACAATGCCGAATTAAGTACAAGAAGACTGTCTGTTCTTACTGTCTATGTTTTGAACCATTCCTGTGACACTAGTTATAGACTCCTATGCTTCACTCCAGGTTTACTGTATCCCTTAGACCTTCTAATTGACGATGAAACACAGATATTGCATCGGAATTAAAAACAAAGAGCACAATGCCGACTTAAGTACAAGAAGACTGACTGTTCTCACAGACTATGTTTTGAACCACTCCTGTGACACTAGTTATAGATTCCGATGCTTCACTTTAGGTTTACTGTATCCCTCTGACCTTCTTATTGACGACGAAACACTGAAATTGCATCAGAATTAAATACAAAAGGCACAATGCCGAATTAAGTACAAGAAGACTGACTCTTCTTACTGTCTATGTTTTGAACCATTCCTGTGACACTAGTTATAGGCTCCGATGATTCACTCAAGGCTTACTGTATCCCTTGGACCTTCTTATTGACGATGAAACACAGAAATTGCATCGGAATTAAATACAAAAGGCACAATGCCGACTTAAGTAAAAGATGTCTGACTCCTTTTACTGTCTATGTTTTGAACCATTCCTGTGACACTAGTTATAGATTCCGATGCTTCACTCCAGGTTTACTGTATCCCTTGGACCTTCTTATTGACGATGAAACACAGAAATTACATCAGAATTAAATAGAAAAGGCACAATGATGTCTTAAGTACAAGAAGACTGACTCCTCTTACTGACTATGATTTGAACAAATTCTGTGACACTAGTTATAGATTTCGATGCTTCACTTCAGGTTTACTGTAACCCTTGGACCTTCTTATTGACGATGAAACACAGAAATTGCATCGGAATTAAATACAAAAGGCACAATGCCGACTTAAGAAAAGAGGTCCAACTCTTCTTACTGTCTATGCTTTGAACCATTCCTGTGACACCAGTTATAGATTCCGATGCTTCACTTCAGGTTTACTGTATCACTTGGACCTTCTTATTGACATTGGAACACAGAAATTGCATCGGAATTAAATACAAAATGCACAATACCGACTCAAGTACAAGAATACTGACTCTTCTTACTGACTATGCTTTCAACTATTCCTGTGACACTAGTCATAGATTCCGATGCTTCACTTCAGGATTACTGTATCCCTCTGACCTTCTTATTGACGATGAAACACAGAAATTGCATCGGAATGAAACACAAAAGGCACAATACCGACTTAAGTAGAAGAAGACTGACTCTTCTAACTGTCAATGTTTTGAACCATCCCTGGGACACTAGTTATAGATTTCGAAGCTTCACTTCAGGTTTACTGTATCCCTCTCACCTTCTTATTGAAGATGAAACACAGAAATTGCATCGGAATGATATAGAAAAGGCACAATACCGACTTAAGTAGAAGAAGACTGACTTTTCCCACTGTCTATGTTTTGAAATATTCCTGTGATACTAGTTTTTTATTCCGATGCTTCACTTCTGGTTTACTGTATCCCTTGGACCTTCTTATTGACGATGAAACACAGAAATTGCATCGGAATTAAATAGAAATGGCACAATGCCGACTTAAGTAAAAGAAGTCTGACTCTTCTTACTGTCTATGTTTTGAACCACTCCTGTGACACTAGTTATAGACTCCGATGCTTCACTCCAGGTTTACTGTATACCTTGGAACTTCTTATTGACGATGAAACACAGAAATAGGATCGGAAATAAATACAAAAGGCACAATGCCGACTTAAGTAAATGAAGTCTGACTCTTCTTTCTGTATATGGTTTGAACCATTCCTGTGAAACTAGTTATAGATTCCGATGCTACACTCCAGGTTTACTGTATCCCTTGGACCTTCATATTGACGATGAAACACAGAAATTGCATTAGATTAAATAGAAAAGGCACAATGATGACTTAAGAACAAGAAGACTGACTCTTCTTACAGACTATGATCTGAACCATTCCTGTGACACAAGTTATAGATTCCGATGATTCACTTGAGGTTTACTGTATCCCTTGGACCTTCTTATTGACGAAGAAACACAGATATTGCATCGGAATTAAATTCAAAAGGTACAATACCGACTTAAGTACAAGAAGACTGACTCTTCTTACTGACTATGTTTTGAACCATTCCTGTGACACTTGTCATAGATTCCGATGCTTCGCTAAAGGATAACTGTATCCCTCTGACCTTCTTATTGACGATGAAACACAGAAATTGCATCGGAATTAAATACAAAAGGCACAATGCCGACTTAAGTACAAGAAGACTGACTCTTCTTACTGTCTATGTTTTAAACCGTCCCTGTGACACTAGTTATAGATTCCGATACTTCACTCCAGGTTTACTGTATCCCTTGGACCTTCTTATTGACGATGAAACACAGAAGTTGCATCGGGATTAAATACAAAAAGCACAATGCCGACTTAAGTACAAGAAGACTGACTCTTCTTACTGACTATGATTTGAACCATTCCTGTGAAACTAGTTATAGATTCCGATGCTTCACTTTAGGTTTACTGTATCTCTCTGACCTTCTTATTGACGACGAAACACAGAAATTGCATCGGAATTAAATAGAAAAGGCACAATGCCGATTTAAGTAAAAGAAGTCCGACTCTTCTTACTGTCTATGATTTGAACCATTCCTGTGACACTAGTTATAGATTCCGATGCTTCACTCCAGGTTTACTGTATCCCTTGGACCGTCTTATTGACGATGAAACACAGAAATTGCATTAGAATTAAATAGAAAAGGCACAATGATGTCTTAAGTACACTAAGACTGACTCTTCTTACAGACTATGATTTGAAACATTCCTGTGACACTAGTTATAGATTCCGATGCATCACTTTAGGTTTACTGTATCCCTCTGACCTTCTTATTGACGACGAAACACAGAAATTGCATCGGAATTAAATACAATAGGCACAATGCCGACTTATGTACAATAAGACTGACTCTTCCTACTGTCAATGTTTTGAACCATTCCTGTGACACTAGTCATAGGCTCCGATGCTTTACTCCAGGTTTACTGTATCCCTTGGACCTTCTTATTGACGATGAAACAGAGAAATAGCATCGCAATTATATACAAAAGGCACAATGCCGACTTATGTAAAAGAAGTCTGACTCTTCTTACTGTCTATGGTTGGAACCATTCCTGTGACACTAGTTATAGATACCGATGCTTCACTCCAGGTTTACTGTATCCCTCGGACCTTCTTATTGACGATGAATCACATAAATTGCATCGGAATTAAATACAAAAGGCACAATGCAGACTTAAGTTCAAGAAGACTGACTCTTCTTACTGTCTATGTTTTGAACCATCCCTGGGACACTAGTTATGACTTCCGATGCTTCACTCGAGGTTTACTGTATCCCTCGGACCTTCTTATTGGCGATGAAACACAGAAATTGCATCGGAATTAAATACAATAGGCTCAATGCCGACTTATGTACAATAAGACTGACTCTTCCTACTGTCAATGTTTTGAACCATTCCTGTGACACTAGTTATAGATCCGATGCTTCACCTCAGATTCACTGTATCTCTTGGACCTTCTTATTGACGAAGAAACACAGATATTGCATCGGAATTAAATAGAAAAGGCATTATGCCGACTTAAGTACAAGAATACTGACTCATATTACTGTCTATGTTTTGAACCGTCCCTGTGACACTAGTTATAGATTCCGATGCTTCACTCCAGGTTTACTGTATCCCTTGGACCTTCTAATTGACGATGAAACACAGATATTGCATCGGAATAAAACACAAAAAGCACAATGCCGACTTAAGTACAAGAAGATTGACTCTTCTCACTGACTATGTTTTGAACCACTCCTGTGACACTAGTTATAGATTCCGATGCTTCACTTTAGGTTTACTGTATCCCTCTGACCTTCTTATTGACGACGAAACACTGAAATTGCATCAGAATTGAATACAAAAGGCACAATGCCGAATTAAGTACAAGAAGACTGACTCTTCTTACTGTCTATGCTTTGAACCATTCCTGTGACACTAGTTATTGGCTCCGATGCTTCACTCCAGGTTTACTGTATCCCTTGGACCTTCTTATTGACGATGAAACACAGAAATTGCATCGGAATTAAATACAAAAGGCAAAATGCCGACTTAAGTAAAAGATGTCTGACTCCTCTTACTGTCTATGTTTTGAACCATTCCTGTGACACTAGTTATAGATTCCGATGCTTCACTCCAGGTTTACTGTATCCCTTGGACCTTCTTATTGACGATGAAACACAGAAGTTGCATCGGGATTAAATACAAAAAGCACAATGCCGACTTAAGTACAAGAAGACCGACTCTTCTTACTGACTATGATTTAAACCATTCCTGTGAAACTAGTTATAGATTCCGATGCTTCACTTTAGGTTTACTGTATCTCTCTGACCTTCTTATTGACGACGAAACACAGAAATTGCATCGGAATTAAATAGAAAAGGCACAATGCCGATTTAAGTAAAAGAAGTCCGACTCTTCTTACTGTCTATGATTTGAACCATTCCTGTGACACTAGTTATAGATTCCGATGCTTCACTCCAGGTTTACTGTATCCCTTGGACCGTCTTATTGACGATGAAACACAGAAATTGCATTAAAATTAAATAGAAAAGGCACAATGATGTCTTAAGTACACTAAGACTGACTCTTCTTACAGACTATGATTTGAAACATTCCTGTGACACTAGTTATAGATTCCGATGCATCACTTTAGGTTTACTGTATCCCTCTGACCTTCTTATTGACGACGAAACACAGAAATTGCATCGGAATTAAATACAATAGGCACAATGCCGACTTATGTACAATAAGACTGACTCTTCCTACTGTCAATGTTTTGAACCATTCCTGTGACACTAGTCATAGGCTCCGATGCTTTACTCCAGGTTTACTGTATCCCTTGGACCTTCTTATTGACGATGAAACAGAGAAATAGCATCGCAATTATATACAAAAGGCACAATGCCGACTTATGTAAAAGAAGTCTGACTCTTCTTACTGTCTATGGTTGGAACCATTCCTGTGACACTAGTTATAGATACCGATGCTTCACTCCAGGTTTACTGTATCCCTCGGACCTTCTTATTGACGATGAATCACATAAATTGCATCGGAATTAAATACAAAAGGCACAATGCAGACTTAAGTTCAAGAAGACTGACTCTTCTTACTGTCTATGTTTTGAACCATCCCTGGGACACTAGTTATAACTTCCGATGCTTCACTCGAGGTTTACTGTATCCCTCGGACCTTCTTATTGGCGATGAAACACAGAAATTGCATCGGAATTAAATACAATAGGCACAATGCCGACTTATGTACAATAAGACTGACTCTTCCTACTGTCAATGTTTTGAACCATTCCTGTGACACTAGTTATAGATCCGATGCTTCACCTCAGGTTCACTGTATCTCTTGGACCTTCTTATTGACGAAGAAACACAGATATTGCATCGGAATTAAATAGAAAAGGCATTATGCCGACTTAAGTACAAGAATACTGACTCATATTACTGTCTATGTTTTGAACCGTCCCTGTGACACTAGTTATAGATTCCGATGCTTCACTCCAGGTTTACTGTATCCCTTGGACCTTCTTATTGCCGATGATACACAGAAATTGCATCGGAATTAAATGCAAAAAGCACAATGCCGACTTAAGTACAAGAGGACTGACTCTTCTTACTGACTATGTTTTGAACCATTCCTGTGACACTAGTTACAGATTCCGATGCTTCACTTTAGGTTTACTGTATCCCTCTGACCTTCTTATTGACGACGAAACACAGAAATTGCATCAGAATTAAATACAGAAGGCACAATGCCGAATTAAGTACAAGAAGACTGTCTGTTCTTACTGTCTATGTTTTGAACCATTCCTGTGACACTAGTTATAGACTCCTATGCTTCACTCCAGGTTTACTGTATCCCTTGGACCTTCTAATTGACGATGAAACACAGATATTGCATCGGAATTAAACACAAAAAGCACAATGCCGACTTAAGTACAAGAAGACTGACTCTTCTCACTGACTATGCTTTGAACCACTCCTGTGACACTAGTTATAGATTCCGATGCTTCACTTTAGGTTTACTGTATCCCTCTGACCTTCTTATTGACGACGAAACACTGAAATTGCATCAGAATTAAATACAAAAGGCACAATGCCGAATTAAGTACAAGAAGACTGACTCTTCTTACTGTCTATGCTTTGAACCATTCTTGTGACACTAGTTATTGGCTCCGATGCTTCACTCCAGGTTTCATGTATCCCTTGGACCTTCTTATTGACGATGAAACACAGAAATTGCATCGGAATTAAATACAAAAGGCAAAATGCCGACTTAAGTAAAAGATGTCTGACTCCTCTTACTGTCTATGTTTTGAACCATTCCTGTGACACTAGTTATAGATTCCGATGCTTCACTCCAGGTTTACTGTATCCTTTGGACCTTCTTATTGACGATGAAACACAGAAATTACATCAGAATTAAATAGAAAAGGCACAATGGTGTCTTAAGTACAGGAAGACTGACTCTTCTTACTGACTATGATTTGAACAAATTCTGTGACACTAGTTATAGATTTCGATGCTTCACTTCAGGTATACTGTAACCCTTGGACCTTCTTATTGACGATGAAACACAGAAATTGCATCGGAATTAAATACAAAACGCACAATGCCGACTTAAGAAATGAGGTCTGACTCTTCTTACTGTCTATGCTTTGAGCCATTCCTGTGACACCAGTTATAGATTCCGATGCTTCACTTCAGGTTTACTGTATCCCTTGGACCTTCTTATTGACATTGGAACACAGAAATTGCATCGGAATTAAATACAAAATGCACAATACCGACTTAAGTACAAGAAGACTGACTCTTCTCACTGACTATGCTTTCAACCATTCCTGTGACACTAGTCATAGATTCCGATGCTTCACTTCAGGATTACTGTATCCCTCTGACCTTCTTATTGACGATGAAACACAGAAATTGCATCGGAATGAAATCGAAAAGGCACAATACCGACTTAAGTAGAAGAAGACTGACTCTTCTTACTGTCTATGTTTTGAACCATCCCTGAAACACTAGTTATAGATTCCGAAGCTTCACTTCAGGTTTACTGTATCCCTCTGACCTTCCTATTGACGATGAAACACAGAAATTGCATCGGAATGAAATAGAAAAGGCACAATACCGACTTAAGTAGAAGAAGACTGACTCTTCCCACTGTCTATGTTTTGAACCATTCCTGTGACACTAGTTATAGATTCCGATGCTTCACTCCAGGTTTTCTGTATACCTTGGAACTTCTTATTGACGGTGGAACACAGAAATAGGATCGGAATTAAATACAAAAGGCACAATGCCGACTTAAGTAAATGAAGTCTGACCCTTCTTTCTGTATATGGTTTGAACCATTCCTGTGAAACTAGTTATAGATTCCGATGCTACACTCCAGGTTTACTGTATCCCTTGGACCTTCTTATTGACGACGAAACACAGAAATTGCATCAGAATTAAATACAAAAGGCACAATGCCGGATTAAGTACAAGAAGACTGTCTGTTCTTACTGTCTATGTTTTGAACCATTCCTGTGACACTAGTTATAGACTCCTATGCTTCACTCCAGGTTTACTGTATCCCTTGGACCTTCTAATTGACGATGAAACACAGATTTTGCATCGGAATTAAACACAAAAAGCACAATGCCGACTTAAGTACAAGAAGACTGACTCTTCTCACTGACTATGTTTTGAACCACTCCTGTGACACTAGTTATAGATTCCGATGCTTCACTTTAGGTTTACTGTATCCCTCTGACCTTCTTATTGACGACGAAACACAGAAATTGCATCGGAATTAAATAGAAAAAGCACAATGCCGATTTAAGTAAAAGAAGTCCGACTCTTCTTACTGTCTATGATTTGAACCATTCCTGTGACACTAGTTATAGATTCCGATGCTTCACTCCAGGTTTACTGTATCCCTTGGACCGTCTTATTGACGATGAAACACAGAAATTGCATTAGAATTAAATAGAAGAGTCACAATGATGTCTTAAGTACACTAAGACTGACTCTTCTTACAGACTATGATTTGAAGCATTCCTGTGACACTAGTTATAGATTCCGATGCATCACTTTAGGTTTACTGTATCCCTCTGACCTTCTTATTGACGACGAAACACAGAAATTGCATCGGAATTAAATACAAAAGGCACAATGCCGACTTAAGTAAAGGAAGTCTGACTCTTCTTACTGTCTATGATTTGAACCATTCCTGTGACACTAGTTATAGATTCCGATGCTTCACTCCAGGTTTACTGTATACCTTGGACCTTCTTATTGACGATGAAACACAGAAATTGCATCAGAATTAAATAGAAAAGGCACAATGATGTCCTAAGTACAAGAAGACTGACTCTGCTTACTGACTATGAATTGCATCATTCCTGTGACACTAGTTATTGATTCCGATGCTTCACTTCAGGTTTACTGTATCCCTTGGACCTTCTTATTGACGATGAAACCCTGAAATTGCATCGGAAGTAAATAGAAATGGCACAATGCCGACTTAAGTAAAAGAAGTCTGACTCTTCTTACTGTCTATGTTTTGAACCATTCCTGTGACTCTAGATATAGGCTCCGATGCTTTACTCCAGGTTTACTGTATCCCTTGGACCTTCTTATTGACGATGAAACAGAGAAATAGCATCGGAATTAAATACAAAACTCCCAATGCCGACTTATGTAAAAGAAGTCTGACTCTTCTTACTGTCTATGGTTGGAACCATTCCTGTGACACTAGTTATAGATACCGATGCTACACTCCGGGTTTACTGTATACCTTGGACCTTCTTATTGACAATGAAACACAGAAATTGCTTCAGAATGTAATAGAAAAGGCACAATGATGACTTAAGTACAAGAAGACTGACTCTCCTTACTGACTATGATTTGAACCATTCCTGTGACACTAGTTATTGATTCCGATGATTCACTTCAGGTTTACTGTATCCCTTGGACCTTCTTATTGGCGATGAAACACAGAAATTGCATCGGAATTAAATACAAAAGGCACAATGCCGACTTAAGTACAAGAAGACTGACTCTTCTTACTCTCTATGTTTTGAACCATCCCTGGGACACGAGTTATATCTTCCGATGCTTCACTCCAGGTTTACTGTATCTCTCAGACCTTCTTATTGACGATGAATCACATAAATTGCATCGGAATAAAATACAAAAGGCACAATGCAGACTTAAGTACAAGAAGACTGACTCTTCTTACTGTCTATGTTTTGAACCATCCCTGGGACACTAGTTATAACTTCCGATGCTTCACTCCAGGTTTACTGTATCCCTCGGACCTTCTTATTGGCGATGAAACACAGAACTTGCATCGGAATTAAATACAATAGGCACAATGCCGACTTATGTACAATAAGACTGACTCTTCCTACTGTCAATGTTTTGAACCATTCCTGTGACACTAGTTATAGATTCCGATGCTTCACCTCAGGTTCACTGTAACTCTTGGACCTTCTTATTGACGATGAAACACAGATATTGCATCGGAATTAAATAGAAAAGGCATTATGACGACTTAAGTACAAGAATACTGACTCATCTTACTGTCTATGTTTTGAACCGTCCCTGTGACACTAGTTATAGATTCCGATGCTTCACTCCAGGTTTACTGTATCCCTTGGACCTTCTTATTGACGATGAAACACAGAAATTGCATCGGAATTAAATGCAAAAAGCACAATGCCGACTTAAGTACAAGAGGACTGACTCTTCTTACTGACTATGCTTTGAACCATTCCTGTGACACTAGTTACAGATTCCGATGCTTCACTTTAGGTTTACTGTATCCCTCTGACCTTCTTATTGACGACGAAACACAGAAATTGCATCAGAATTAAATACAAAATGCACAATGCCGAATTAAGTACAAGAAGACTGTCTGTTCTTACTGTCTATGTTTTGAACCATTCCTGTGACACTAGTTATAGACTCCTATGCTTCACTCCAGGTTTACTGTATCCCTTAGACCTTCTAATTGACGATGAAACACAGATATTGCATCGGAATTAAATACAAAGAGCACAATGCCGACTTAAGTACAAGAAGACTGACTGTTCTCACAGACTATGTTTTGAACCACTCCTGTGACACTAGTTATAGATTCCGATGCTTCACTTTAGGTTTACTGTATCCCTCTGACCTTCTTATTGACGACGAAACACTGAAATTGCATCAGAATTAAATACAAAAGGCACAATGCCGAATTAAGTACAAGAAGACTGACTCTTCTTACTGTCTATGTTTTGAACCATTCCTGTGACACTAGTTATAGGCTCCGATGCTTCACTCAAGGCTTACTGTATCCCTTGGACCTTCTTATTGACGATGGAACACAGAAATTGCATCGGAATTAAATACAAAAGGCACAATGCCGACTTAAGTAAAAGATGTCTGACTCCTTTTACTGTCTATGTTTTGAACCATTCCTGTGACACTAGTTATAGATTCCGATGCTTCACTCCAGGTTTACTGTATCCCTTGGACCTTCTTATTGACGATGAAACACAGAAATTACATCAGAATTAAATAGAAAAGGCACAATGATGTCTTAAGTACAAGAAGACTGACTCCTCTTACTGACTATGATTTGAACAAATTCTGTGACACTAGTTATAGATTTCGATGCTTCACTTCAGGTTTACTGTAACCCTTGGACCTTCTTATTGACGATGAAACACAGAAATTGCATCGGAATTAAATACAAAAGGCACAATGCCGACTTAAGAAAAGAGGTCCAACTCTTCTTACTGTCTATGCTTTGAACCATTCCTGTGACACCAGTTATAGATTCCGATGCTTCACTTCAGGTTTACTGTATCACTTGGACCTTCTTATTGACATTGGAACACAGAAATTGCATCGGAATTAAATACAAAATGCACAATACCGACTCAAGTACAAGAATACTGACTCTTCTTACTGACTATGCTTTCAACTATTCCTGTGACACTAGTCATAGATTCCGATGCTTCACTTCAGGATTACTGTATCCCTCTGACCTTCTTATTGACGATGAAACACAGAAATTGCATCGGAATGAAACACAAAAGGCACAATACCGACTTAAGTAGAAGAAGACTGACTCTTCTAACTGTCAATGTTTTGAACCATCCCTGGGACACTAGTTATAGATTTCGAAGCTTCACTTCAGGTTTACTGTATCCCTCTCACCTTCTTATTGAAGATGAAACACAGAAATTGCATCGGAATGATATAGAAAAGGCACAATACCGACTTAAGTAGAAGAAGACTGACTTTTCCCACTGTCTATGTTTTGAAATATTCCTGTGATACTAGTTTTTTATTCCGATGCTTCACTTCTGGTTTACTGTATCCCTTGGACCTTCTTATTGACGATGAAACACAGAAATTGCATCGGAATTAAATAGAAATGGCACAATGCCGACTTAAGTAAAAGAAGTCTGACTCTTCTTACTGTCTATGTTTTGAACCACTCCTGTGACACTAGTTATAGACTCCGATGCTTCACTCCAGGTTTACTGTATACCTTGGAACTTCTTATTGACGATGAAACACAGAAATAGGATCGGAAATAAATACAAAAGGCACAATGCCGACTTAAGTAAATGAAGTCTGACTCTTCTTTCTGTATATGGTTTGAACCATTCCTGTGAAACTAGTTATAGATTCCGATGCTACACTCCAGGTTTACTGTATCCCTTGGACCTTCATATTGACGATGAAACACAGAAATTGCATTAGAATTAAATAGAAAAGGCACAATGATGACTTAAGAACAAGAAGACTGACTCTTCTTACAGACTATGATCTGAACCATTCCTGTGACACAAGTTATAGATTCCGATGATTCACTTGAGGTTTACTGTATCCCTTGGACCTTCTTATTGACGAAGAAACACAGATATTGCATCGGAATTAAATTCAAAAGGTACAATACCGACTTAAGTACAAGAAGACTGACTCTTCTTACTGACTATGTTTTGAACCATTCCTGTGACACTTGTCATAGATTCCGATGCTTCGCTAAAGGATAACTGTATCCCTCTGACCTTCTTATTGACGATGAAACACAGAAATTGCATCGGAATTAAATACAAAAGGCACAATGCCGACCTAAGTACAAGAAGACTGACTCTTCTTACTGTCTATGTTTTAAACCGTCCCTGTGACACTAGTTATAGATTCCGATACTTCACTCCAGGTTTACTGTATCCCTTGGACCTTCTTATTGACGATGAAACACAGAAGTTGCATCGGGATTAAATACAAAAAGCACAATGCCGACTTAAGTACAAGAAGACTGACTCTTCTTACTGACTATGATTTGAACCATTCCTGTGAAACTAGTTATAGATTCCGATGCTTCACTTTAGGTTTACTGTATCTCTCTGACCTTCTTATTGACGACGAAACACAGAAATTGCATCGGAATTAAATAGAAAAGGCACAATGCCGATTTAAGTAAAAGAAGTCCGACTCTTCTTACTGTCTATGATTTGAACCATTCCTGTGACACTAGTTATAGATTCCGATGCTTCACTCCAGGTTTACTGTATCCCTTGGACCGTCTTATTGACGATGAAACACAGAAATTGCATTAGAATTAAATAGAAAAGGCACAATGATGTCTTAAGTACACTAAGACTGCCTCTTCTTACAGACTATGATTTGAAACATTCCTGTGACACTAGTTATAGATTCCGATGCATCACTTTAGGTTTACTGTATCCCTCTGACCTTCTTATTGACGACGAAACACAGAAATTGCATCGGAATTAAATACAATAGGCACAATGCCGACTTATGTACAATAAGACTGACTCTTCCTACTGTCAATGTTTTGAACCATTCCTGTGACACTAGTCATAGGCTCCGATGCTTTACTCCAGGTTTACTGTATCCCTTGGACCTTCTTATTGACGATGAAACAGAGAAATAGCATCGCAATTATATACAAAAGGCACAATGCCGACTTATGTAAAAGAAGTCTGACTCTTCTTACTGTCTATGGTTGGAACCATTCCTGTGACACTAGTTATAGATACCGATGCTTCACTCCAGGTTTACTGTATCCCTCGGACCTTCTTATTGACGATGAATCACATAAATTGCATCGGAATTAAATACAAAAGGCACAATGCAGACTTAAGTTCAAGAAGACTGACTCTTCTTACTGTCTATGTTTTGAACCATCCCTGGGACACTAGTTATAACTTCCGATGCTTCACTCGAGGTTTACTGTATCCCTCGGACCTTCTTATTGGCGATGAAACACAGAAATTGCATCGGAATTAAATACAATAGGCTCAATGCCGACTTACGTACAATAAGACTGACTCTTCCTACTGTCAATGTTTTGAACCATTCCTGTGACACTAGTTATAGATCCGATGCTTCACCTCAGGTTCACTGTATCTCTTGGACCTTCTTATTGACGAAGAAACACAGATATTGCATCGGAATTAAATAGAAAAGGCATTATGCCGACTTAAGTACAAGAATACTGACTCATATTACTGTCTATGTTTTGAACCGTCCCTGTGACACTAGTTATAGATTCCGATGCTTCACTCCAGGTTTACTGTATCCCTTGGACCTTCTTATTGCCGATGATACACAGAAATTGCATCGGAATTAAATGCAAAAAGCACAATGCCGACTTAAGTACAAGAGGACTGACTCTTCTTACTGACTATGTTTTGAACCATTCCTGTGACACTAGTTACAGATTCCGATGCTTCACTTTAGGTTTACTGTATCCCTCTGACCTTCTTATTGACGACGAAACACAGAAATTGCATCAGAATTAAATACAAAAGGCACAATGCCGAATTAAGTACAAGAAGACTGTCTGTTCTTACTGTCTATGATTTGAACCATTCCTGTGACACTAGTTATAGACTCCTATGCTTCACTCCAGGTTTACTGTATCCCTTGGACCTTCTAATTGACGATGAAACACAGATATTGCATCGGAATAAAACACAAAAAGCACAATGCCGACTTAAGTACAAGAAGATTGACTCTTCTCACTGACTATGTTTTGAACCACTCCTGTGACACTAGTTATAGATTCCGATGCTTCACTTTAGGTTTACTGTATCCCTCTGACCTTCTTATTGACGACAAAACACTGAAATTGCATCAGAATTAAATACAAAAGGCACAATGCCGAATTAAGTACAAGAAGACTGACTCTTCTTACTGTCTATGCTTTGAACCATTCCTGTGACACTAGTTATTGGCTCCGATGCTTCACTCCAGGTTTACTGTATCCCTTGGACCTTCTTATTGACGATGAAACACAGAAATTGCATCGGAATTAAATACAAAAGGCAAAATGCCGACTTAAGTAAAAGATGTCTGACTCCTCTTACTGTCTATGTTTTGAACCATTCCTGTGACACTAGTTATAGATTCCGATGCTTCACTCCAGGTTTACTGTATCCTTTGGACCTTCTTATTGACGATGAAACACAGAAATTACATCAGAATTAAATAGAAAAGGCACAATGATGTCTTAAGTACAGGAAGACTGACTCTTCTTACTGACTATGATTTGAACAAATTCTGTGGCACTAGTTATAGATTTCGATGCTTCACTTCAGGTTTACTGTAACCCTTGGACCTTTTTATTGACGATGAAACACAGAAATTGCATCGGAATTAAATACAAAAGGCACAATGCCGACTTAAGAAATTAGGTCTGACTCTTCTTACTGTCTATGCTTTGAGCCATTCCTGTGACACCAGTTATAGATTCCGATGCTTCACTTCAGGTTTACTGTATCCCTTGGACCTTCTCATTGACATTGGAACACAGAAATTGCATCGGAATTAAATACAAAATGCACAATACCGACTTAAGTACAAGAAGACTGACTCTTCTCACTGACTATGCTTTCAACCATTCCTGTGACACTAGTCATAGATTCCGATGCTTCACTTCAGGATTACTGTATCCCTCTGACCTTCTTATTGACGATGAAACACAGAAATTGCATTGGAATGAAATCGAAAAGGCACAATACCGACTTAAGTAGAAGAAGACTGACTCTTCTTACTGTCTATGTTTTGAACCATCCCTGGGACACTAGTTATAGATTCCGAAGCTTCACTTCAGGTTTACTGTATCCCTCTGACGTTCCTATTGACGATGAAACACAGAAATTGCATCGGAATGAAATAGAAAAGGCACAATACCGACATAAGTAGAAGAAGACTGACTCTTCCCACTGTCTATGTTTTGAACCATTCCTGTGGCACTAGTTTTTTATTCCGATGCTTCACTTCTGGTTTACTGTATCCCTTGGACCTTCTTATTGACGATGAAACACAGAAATTGCATCGGAATTAAATACAAAAGGCACAATGCCGACTTAAGTACAAGAAGACTGACTCTTCTTACTGTCTATGTTTTAAACCGTCCCTGTGACACTAGTTATAGATTCCGATACTTCACTCCAGGTTTACTGTATCCCTTGGACCTTCTTATTGACGATGAAACACAGAAGTTGCATCGGGATTAAATACAAAAAGCACAATGCCGACTTAAGTACAAGAAGACCGACTCTTCTTACTGACTATGATTTAAACCATTCCTGTGAAACTAGTTATAGATTCCGATGCTTCACTTTAGGTTTACTGTATCTCTCTGACCTTCTTATTGACGACGAAACACAGAAATTGCATCGGAATTAAATAGAAAAGGCACAATGCCGATTTAAGTAAAAGAAGTCCGACTCTTCTTACTGTCTATGATTTGAACCATTCCTGTGACACTAGTTATAGATTCCGATGCTTCACTCCAGGTTTACTGTATCCCTTGGACCGTCTTATTGACGATGAAACACAGAAATTGCATTAAAATTAAATAGAAAAGGCACAATGATGTCTTAAGTACACTAAGACTGACTCTTCTTACAGACTATGATTTGAAACATTCCTGTGACACTAGTTATAGATTCCGATGCATCACTTTAGGTTTACTGTATCCCTCTGACCTTCTTATTGACGACGAAACACAGAAATTGCATCGGAATTAAATACAATAGGCACAATGCCGACTTATGTACAATAAGACTGACTCTTCCTACTGTCAATGTTTTGAACCATTCCTGTGACACTAGTCATAGGCTCCGATGCTTTACTCCAGGTTTACTGTATCCCTTGGACCTTCTTATTGACGATGAAACAGAGAAATAGCATCGCAATTATATACAAAAGGCACAATGCCGACTTATGTAAAAGAAGTCTGACTCTTCTTACTGTCTATGGTTGGAACCATTCCTGTGACACTAGTTATAGATACCGATGCTTCACTCCAGGTTTACTGTATCCCTCGGACCTTCTTATTGACGATGAATCACATAAATTGCATCGGAATTAAATACAAAAGGCACAATGCAGACTTAAGTTCAAGAAGACTGACTCTTCTTACTGTCTATGTTTTGAACCATCCCTGGGACACTAGTTATAACTTCCGATGCTTCACTCGAGGTTTACTGTATCCCTCGGACCTTCTTATTGGCGATGAAACACAGAAATTGCATCGGAATTAAATACAATAGGCACAATGCCGACTTATGTACAATAAGACTGACTCTTCCTACTGTCAATGTTTTGAACCATTCCTGTGACACTAGTTATAGATCCGATGCTTCACCTCAGGTTCACTGTATCTCTTGGACCTTCTTATTGACGAAGAAACACAGATATTGCATCGGAATTAAATAGAAAAGGCATTATGCCGACTTAAGTACAAGAATACTGACTCATATTACTGTCTATGTTTTGAACCGTCCCTGTGACACTAGTTATAGATTCCGATGCTCCACTCCAGGTTTACTGTATCAATTGGACCTTCTTATTGCCGATGATACACAGAAATTGCATCGGAATTAAATGCAAAAAGCACAATGCCGACTTAAGTACAAGAGGACTGACTCTTCTTACTGACTATGTTTTGAACCATTCCTGTGACACTAGTTACAGATTCCGATGCTTCACTTTAGGTTTACTGTATCCCTCTGACCTTCTTATTGACGACGAAACACAGAAATTGCATCAGAATTAAATACAAAAGGCACAATGCCGAATTAAGTACAAGAAGACTGTCTGTTCTTACTGTCTATGTTTTGAACCATTCCTGTGACACTAGTTATAGACTCCTATGCTTCACTCCAGGTTTACTGTATCCCTTGGACCTTCTAATTGACGATGAAACACAGATATTGCATCGGAATTAAAC
The DNA here is from genome assembly GCF_021461385.2 of Schistocerca piceifrons. NCBI lineage: Eukaryota > Metazoa > Arthropoda > Insecta > Orthoptera > Acrididae > Schistocerca > Schistocerca piceifrons. The sequence goes on from NW_025727724.1 coordinate 4,183,475, forward strand.
ACAAAAAGCACAATGCCGACTTAAGTACAAAAAGACTGACTCTTCTCACTGACTATGCTTTGAACCACTCCTGTGACACTAGTTATAGATTCCGATGCTTCACTTTAGGTTTACTGTATCCCTCAGACCTTCTTATTGACGACGAAACACTGAAATTGCATCAGAATTAAATACAAAAGGCACAATGCCGAATTAAGTACAAGAAGACTGACTCTTCTTACTGTCTATGCTTTGAACCATTCTTGTGACACTAGTTATTGGCTCCGATGCTTCACTCCAGGTTTCATGTATCCCTTGGACCTTCTTATTGACGATGAAACACAGAAATTGCATCGGAATTAAATACAAAAGGCAAAATGCCGACTTAAGTAAAAGATGTCTGACTCCTCTTACTGTCTATGTTTTGAACCATTCCTGTGACACTAGTTATAGATTCCGATGCTTCACTCCAGGTTTACTGTATCCTTTGGACCTTCTTATTGACGATGAAACACAGAAATTACATCAGAATTAAATAGAAAAGGCACAATGGTGTCTTAAGTACAGGAAGACTGACTCTTCTTACTGACTATGATTTGAACAAATTCTGTGACACTAGTTATAGATTTCGATGCTTCACTTCAGGTATACTGTAACCCTTGGACCTTCTTATTGACGATGAAACACAGAAATTGCATCGGAATTAAATACAAAACGCACAATGCCGACTTAAGAAATGAGGTCTGACTCTTCTTACTGTCTATGCTTTGAGCCATTCCTGTGACACCAGTTATAGATTCCGATGCTTCACTTCAGGTTTACTGTATCCCTTGGACCTTCTTATTGACATTGGAACACAGAAATTGCATCGGAATTAAATACAAAATGCACAATACCGACTTAAGTACAAGAAGACTGACTCTTCTCACTGACTATGCTTTCAACCATTCCTGTGACACTAGTCATAGATTCCGATGCTTCACTTCAGGATTACTGTATCCCTCTGACCTTCTTATTGACGATGAAACACAGAAATTGCATCGGAATGAAATCGAAAAGGCACAATACCGACTTAAGTAGAAGAAGACTGACTCTTCTTACTGTCTATGTTTTGAACCATCCCTGAAACACTAGTTATAGATTCCGAAGCTTCACTTCAGGTTTACTGTATCCCTCTGACCTTCCTATTGACGATGAAACACAGAAATTGCATCGGAATGAAATAGAAAAGGCACAATACCGACTTAAGTAGAAGAAGACTGACTCTTCCCACTGTCTATGTTTTGAACCATTCCTGTGACACTAGTTATAGATTCCGATGCTTCACTCCAGGTTTTCTGTATACCTTGGAACTTCTTATTGACGATGGAACACAGAAATAGGATCGGAATTAAATACAAAAGGCACAATGCCGACTTAAGTAAATGAAGTCTGACCCTTCTTTCTGTATATGGTTTGAACCATTCCTGTGAAACTAGTTATAGATTCCGATGCTACACTCCAGGTTTACTGTATCCCTTGGACCTTCATATTGACGATGAAACACAGAAATTGCATTAGAATTAAATAGAAAAGGCACAATGATGACTTAAGTACAAGAAGACTGACTCTTCTTACAGACTATGATTTGAACCATTCCTGTGACACAAGTTATAGATTCCGATGATTCTCTTCAGGTTTACTGTATCCCTTGGACCTTCTTATTGACGAAGAAACACAGATATTGCATCGGAATTAAATACAAAAGGTACAATACCGACTTAAGTACAAGAAGACTGACTCTTCTTACTGACTATGTTTTGAACCATTCCTGTGACACGAGTCATAGATTCCGATGCTTCGCTAAAGGATAACTGTATCCCTCTGACCTTCTTATTGACGATGAAACACAGAAATTGCATCGGAATTAAATACAAAAGGCACAATGCCGACTTCAGTACAAAAAGACTGACTCTTCTTACTGTCTATGTTTTGAACCATCCCTGGGACACTAGTTATATATTCCGATGCTTCACTCCTGGTTTACTGCATCCCTTGGACCTTCTTATTTACGATGAAACACAGAAATTGCATCGCTATTAAATACAATAGGCACAATGCCGACTTAAGTACAAGAAGCCTGACTATTCTTACTGTCTATGTTTTGAACCATTCCTGTGACACTAGTTATAGATTCCGATGCTTCACTTCAGGTTTACTGTATCCCTTGGACCTCCTTATTGACGATGAAACACAGAAATTGCATCGGAATTAAATAGAAAAGGCATAATGCCGACTTAAGTACAAGAATACTGATTCATCTTACTGTCTATGTTTGAACCGTCCCTGTGACACTAGTTATAGATTCCGATAATTCACTCCAGGTTTACTGTATCCCTTGGACCTTCTTATTGACGATGAAACACAGAAATTGCATCGGAATTACATACAAAAAGCACAATGCCGACTTAAGTGCAAGAAGACTGACTCTTCTTACTGACTATGATTTGAACCATTACTGTGAAACTAGTTATAGATTCCGATGCTTCACCTTAGGTTTACTGTATCTCTCTGACCTTCTTATTGACGACGAAACACAGAAATTGCATCGGAATTAAATAGAAAAGGCACAATGCCGATTTAAGTAAAAGAAGTCCGACTCTTCTTACTGTCTATGATTTGAACCATTCCTGTGACACTAGTTATAGATTCCGATGCTTCACTCCAGGTTTACTGTAACCCTTGGACCTTCTTATTGACGATGAAGCACAGAAATTGCATTAGAATTAAATAGAAAAGGCACAATGATGTCTTAAGTACACTAAGACTGACTCTTCTTACAGACTATGATTTGAAACATTCCTGTGACACTAGTTATAGATTCCGATGCTTCACTTCAGGTTTACTGTATCACTTGGACCTTCTTATTGACGATGAAACACAGAAATTGCATCGGAATTAAATACAAAAGGCACACTACCGACCTAAGTACAAGAAGACTGACTCTTCTTACTGACTATGTTTGAACCATTCCTCTGACATTAGTCATAGATTCCGATGATTCACTTCGGGATTACTGTATCCCTCTGACCTTCTTGTTGACGATGAAACACAGAAATTGCATTAGAATTAAATAGAAAAGGCACAATGATGTCTTAAGTACACTAAGACTGACTCTTCTTACTGACTATGATTTGAACCATTCCAGTGACACTAGTTATAGATTGCGATGCTTCACTTCAGGTTTACCGTATCCCTTGGACCTTCTTATTGACGATGAAACACAGAATTTGCATCGAATTAAACAGAAAAGGCACAATGCCGACTTAGGTACAAGAATACTGACTCATCTTACTGTCTATGTTTTGAACCGTCCCTGTGACACTAGTTATAGATTCCGATGCTTCACTCCAGGTTTACTGTATCCTTTGGACCTTCTTATTGACGATGAAACACAGAAATTACATCAGAATTAAATAGAAAAGGCACAATGGTGTCTTAAGTACAGGAAGACTGACTCTTCTTACTGACTATGATTTGAACAAATTCTGTGACACTAGTTATAGATTTCGATGCTTCACTTCAGGTATACTGTAACCCTTGGACCTTCTTATTGACGATGAAACACAGAAATTGCATCGGAATTAAATACAAAACGCACAATGCCGACTTAAGAAATGAGGTCTGACTCTTCTTACTGTCTATGCTTTGAGCCATTCCTGTGACACCAGTTATAGATTCCGATGCTTCACTTCAGGTTTACTGTATCCCTTGGACCTTCTTATTGACATTGGAACACAGAAATTGCATCGGAATTAAATACAAAATGCACAATACCGACTTAAGTACAAGAAGACTGACTCTTCTCACTGACTATGCTTTCAACCATTCCTGTGACACTAGTCATAGATTCCGATGCTTCACTTCAGGATTACTGTATCCCTCTGACCTTCTTATTGACGATGAAACACAGAAATTGCATCGGAATGAAATCGAAAAGGCACAATACCGACTTAAGTAGAAGAAGACTGACTCTTCTTACTGTCTATGTTTTGAACCATCCCTGAAACACTAGTTATAGATTCCGAAGCTTCACTTCAGGTTTACTGTATCCCTCTGACCTTCCTATTGACGATGAAACACAGAAATTGCATCGGAATGAAATAGAAAAGGCACAATACCGACTTAAGTAGAAGAAGACTGACTCTTCCCACTGTCTATGTTTTGAACCATTCCTGTGACACTAGTTATAGATTCCGATGCTTCACTCCAGGTTTTCTGTATACCTTGGAACTTCTTATTGACGATGGAACACAGAAATAGGATCGGAATTAAATACAAAAGGCACAATGCCGACTTAAGTAAATGAAGTCTGACCCTTCTTTCTGTATATGGTTTGAACCATTCCTGTGAAACTAGTTATAGATTCCGATGCTACACTCCAGGTTTACTGTATCCCTTGGACCTTCATATTGACGATGAAACACAGAAATTGCATTAGAATTAAATAGAAAAGGCACAATGATGACTTAAGTACAAGAAGACTGACTCTTCTTACAGACTATGATTTGAACCATTCCTGTGACACAAGTTATAGATTCCGATGATTCTCTTCAGGTTTACTGTATCCCTTGGACCTTCTTATTGACGAAGAAACACAGATATTGCATCGGAATTAAATACAAAAGGTACAATACCGACTTAAGTACAAGAAGACTGACTCTTCTTACTGACTATGTTTTGAACCATTCCTGTGACACGAGTCATAGATTCCGATGCTTCGCTAAAGGATAACTGTATCCCTCTGACCTTCTTATTGACGATGAAACACAGAAATTGCATCGGAATTAAATACAAAAGGCACAATGCCGACTTCAGTACAAGAAGACTGACTCTTCTTACTGTCTATGTTTTGAACCATCCCTGGGACACTAGTTATATATTCCGATGCTTCACTCCTGGTTTACTGCATCCCTTGGACCTTCTTATTTACGATGAAACACAGAAATTGCATCGCTATTAAATACAATAGGCACAATGCCGACTTAAGTACAAGAAGCCTGACTATTCTTACTGTCTATGTTTTGAACCATTCCTGTGACACTAGTTATAGATTCCGATGCTTCACTTCAGGTTTACTGTATCCCTTGGACCTCCTTATTGACGATGAAACACAGAAATTGCATCGGAATTAAATAGAAAAGGCATAATGCCGACTTAAGTACAAGAATACTGATTCATCTTACTGTCTATGTTTGAACCGTCCCTGTGACACTAGTTATAGATTCCGATAATTCACTCCAGGTTTACTGTATCCCTTGGACCTTCTTATTGACGATGAAACACAGAAATTGCATCGGAATTACATACAAAAAGCACAATGCCGACTTAAGTGCAAGAAGACTGACTCTTCTTACTGACTATGATTTGAACCATTACTGTGAAACTAGTTATAGATTCCGATGCTTCACCTTAGGTTTACTGTATCTCTCTGACCTTCTTATTGACGACGAAACACAGAAATTGCATCGGAATTAAATAGAAAAGGCACAATGCCGATTTAAGTAAAAGAAGTCCGACTCTTCTTACTGTCTATGATTTGAACCATTCCTGTGACACTAGTTATAGATTCCGATGCTTCACTCCAGGTTTACTGTAACCCTTGGACCTTCTTATTGACGATGAAGCACAGAAATTGCATTAGAATTAAATAGAAAAGGCACAATGATGTCTTAAGTACACTAAGACTGACTCTTCTTACAGACTATGATTTGAAACATTCCTGTGACACTAGTTATAGATTCCGATGCTTCACTTCAGGTTTACTGTATCACTTGGACCTTCTTATTGACGATGAAACACAGAAATTGCATCGGAATTAAATACAAAAGGCACACTACCGACCTAAGTACAAGAAGACTGACTCTTCTTACTGACTATGTTTGAACCATTCCTCTGACATTAGTCATAGATTCCGATGATTCACTTCGGGATTACTGTATCCCTCTGACCTTCTTGTTGACGATGAAACACAGAAATTGCATTAGAATTAAATAGAAAAGGCACAATGATGTCTTAAGTACACTAAGACTGACTCTTCTTACTGACTATGATTTGAACCATTCCAGTGACACTAGTTATAGATTGCGATGCTTCACTTCAGGTTTACCGTATCCCTTGGACCTTCTTATTGACGATGAAACACAGAATTTGCATCGAATTAAACAGAAAAGGCACAATGCCGACTTAGGTACAAGAATACTGACTCATCTTACTGTCTATGTTTTGAACCGTCCCTGTGACACTAGTTATAGATTCCGATGCTTCACTCCAGGTTTACTGTATCCTTTGGACCTTCTTATTGACGATGAAACACAGAAATTACATCAGAATTAAATAGAAAAGGCACAATGGTGTCTTAAGTACAGGAAGACTGACTCTTCTTACTGACTATGATTTGAACAAATTCTGTGACACTAGTTATAGATTTCGATGCTTCACTTCAGGTATACTGTAACCCTTGGACCTTCTTATTGACGATGAAACACAGAAATTGCATCGGAATTAAATACAAAACGCACAATGCCGACTTAAGAAATGAGGTCTGACTCTTCTTACTGTCTATGCTTTGAGCCATTCCTGTGACACCAGTTATAGATTCCGATGCTTCACTTCAGGTTTACTGTATCCCTTGGACCTTCTTATTGACATTGGAACACAGAAATTGCATCGGAATTAAATACAAAATGCACAATACCGACTTAAGTACAAGAAGACTGACTCTTCTCACTGACTATGCTTTCAACCATTCCTGTGACACTAGTCATAGATTCCGATGCTTCACTTCAGGATTACTGTATCCCTCTGACCTTCTTATTGACGATGAAACACAGAAATTGCATCGGAATGAAATCGAAAAGGCACAATACCGACTTAAGTAGAAGAAGACTGACTCTTCTTACTGTCTATGTTTTGAACCATCCCTGAAACACTAGTTATAGATTCCGAAGCTTCACTTCAGGTTTACTGTATCCCTCTGACCTTCCTATTGACGATGAAACACAGAAATTGCATCGGAATGAAATAGAAAAGGCACAATACCGACTTAAGTAGAAGAAGACTGACTCTTCCCACTGTCTATGTTTTGAACCATTCCTGTGACACTAGTTATAGATTCCGATGCTTCACTCCAGGTTTTCTGTATACCTTGGAACTTCTTATTGACGATGGAACACAGAAATAGGATCGGAATTAAATACAAAAGGCACAATGCCGACTTAAGTAAATGAAGTCTGACCCTTCTTTCTGTATATGGTTTGAACCATTCCTGTGAAACTAGTTATAGATTCCGATGCTACACTCCAGGTTTACTGTATCCCTTGGACCTTCATATTGACGATGAAACACAGAAATTGCATTAGAATTAAATAGAAAAGGCACAATGATGACTTAAGTACAAGAAGACTGACTCTTCTTACAGACTATGATTTGAACCATTCCTGTGACACAAGTTATAGATTCCGATGATTCTCTTCAGGTTTACTGTATCCCTTGGACCTTCTTATTGACGAAGAAACACAGATATTGCATCGGAATTAAATACAAAAGGTACAATACCGACTTAAGTACAAGAAGACTGACTCTTCTTACTGACTATGTTTTGAACCATTCCTGTGACACGAGTCATAGATTCCGATGCTTCGCTAAAGGATAACTGTATCCCTCTGACCTTCTTATTGACGATGAAACACAGAAATTGCATCGGAATTAAATACAAAAGGCACAATGCCGACTTCAGTACAAGAAGACTGACTCTTCTTACTGTCTATGTTTTGAACCATCCCTGGGACACTAGTTATATATTCCGATGCTTCACTCCTGGTTTACTGCATCCCTTGGACCTTCTTATTTACGATGAAACACAGAAATTGCATCGCTATTAAATACAATAGGCACAATGCCGACTTAAGTACAAGAAGCCTGACTATTCTTACTGTCTATGTTTTGAACCATTCCTGTGACACTAGTTATAGATTCCGATGCTCCACTCCAGGTTTACTGTATCAATTGGACCTTCTTATTGCCGATGATACACAGAAATTGCATCGGAATTAAATGCAAAAAGCACAATGCCGACTTAAGTACAAGAGGACTGACTCTTCTTACTGACTATGTTTTGAACCATTCCTGTGACACTAGTTACAGATTCCGATGCTTCACTTTAGGTTTACTGTATCCCTCTGACCTTCTTATTGACGACGAAACACAGAAATTGCATCAGAATTAAATACAAAAGGCACAATGCCGAATTAAGTACAAGAAGACTGTCTGTTCTTACTGTCTATGTTTTGAACCATTCCTGTGACACTAGTTATAGACTCCTATGCTTCACTCCAGGTTTACTGTATCCCTTGGACCTTCTAATTGACGATGAAACACAGATATTGCATCGGAATTAAACACAAAAAGCACAATGCCGACTTAAGTACAAAAAGACTGACTCTTCTCACTGACTATGCTTTGAACCACTCCTGTGACACTAGTTATAGATTCCGATGCTTCACTTTAGGTTTACTGTATCCCTCAGACCTTCTTATTGACGACGAAACACTGAAATTGCATCAGAATTAAATACAAAAGGCACAATGCCGAATTAAGTACAAGAAGACTGACTCTTCTTACTGTCTATGCTTTGAACCATTCTTGTGACACTAGTTATTGGCTCCGATGCTTCACTCCAGGTTTCATGTATCCCTTGGACCTTCTTATTGACGATGAAACACAGAAATTGCATCGGAATTAAATACAAAAGGCAAAATGCCGACTTAAGTAAAAGATGTCTGACTCCTCTTACTGTCTATGTTTTGAACCATTCCTGTGACACTAGTTATAGATTCCGATGCTTCACTCCAGGTTTACTGTATCCTTTGGACCTTCTTATTGACGATGAAACACAGAAATTACATCAGAATTAAATAGAAAAGGCACAATGGTGTCTTAAGTACAGGAAGACTGACTCTTCTTACTGACTATGATTTGAACAAATTCTGTGACACTAGTTATAGATTTCGATGCTTCACTTCAGGTATACTGTAACCCTTGGACCTTCTTATTGACGATGAAACACAGAAATTGCATCGGAATTAAATACAAAACGCACAATGCCGACTTAAGAAATGAGGTCTGACTCTTCTTACTGTCTATGCTTTGAGCCATTCCTGTGACACCAGTTATAGATTCCGATGCTTCACTTCAGGTTTACTGTATCCCTTGGACCTTCTTATTGACATTGGAACACAGAAATTGCATCGGAATTAAATACAAAATGCACAATACCGACTTAAGTACAAGAAGACTGACTCTTCTCACTGACTATGCTTTCAACCATTCCTGTGACACTAGTCATAGATTCCGATGCTTCACTTCAGGATTACTGTATCCCTCTGACCTTCTTATTGACGATGAAACACAGAAATTGCATCGGAATGAAATCGAAAAGGCACAATACCGACTTAAGTAGAAGAAGACTGACTCTTCTTACTGTCTATGTTTTGAACCATCCCTGAAACACTAGTTATAGATTCCGAAGCTTCACTTCAGGTTTACTGTATCCCTCTGACCTTCCTATTGACGATGAAACACAGAAATTGCATCGGAATGAAATAGAAAAGGCACAATACCGACTTAAGTAGAAGAAGACTGACTCTTCCCACTGTCTATGTTTTGAACCATTCCTGTGACACTAGTTATAGATTCCGATGCTTCACTCCAGGTTTTCTGTATACCTTGGAACTTCTTATTGACGATGGAACACAGAAATAGGATCGGAATTAAATACAAAAGGCACAATGCCGACTTAAGTAAATGAAGTCTGACCCTTCTTTCTGTATATGGTTTGAACCATTCCTGTGAAACTAGTTATAGATTCCGATGCTACACTCCAGGTTTACTGTATCCCTTGGACCTTCATATTGACGATGAAACACAGAAATTGCATTAGAATTAAATAGAAAAGGCACAATGATGACTTAAGTACAAGAAGACTGACTCTTCTTACAGACTATGATTTGAACCATTCCTGTGACACAAGTTATAGATTCCGATGATTCTCTTCAGGTTTACTGTATCCCTTGGACCTTCTTATTGACGAAGAAACACAGATATTGCATCGGAATTAAATACAAAAGGTACAATACCGACTTAAGTACAAGAAGACTGACTCTTCTTACTGACTATGTTTTGAACCATTCCTGTGACACGAGTCATAGATTCCGATGCTTCGCTAAAGGATAACTGTATCCCTCTGACCTTCTTATTGACGATGAAACACAGAAATTGCATCGGAATTAAATACAAAAGGCACAATGCCGACTTCAGTACAAAAAGACTGACTCTTCTTACTGTCTATGTTTTGAACCATCCCTGGGACACTAGTTATATATTCCGATGCTTCACTCCTGGTTTACTGCATCCCTTGGACCTTCTTATTTACGATGAAACACAGAAATTGCATCGCTATTAAATACAATAGGCACAATGCCGACTTAAGTACAAGAAGCCTGACTATTCTTACTGTCTATGTTTTGAACCATTCCTGTGACACTAGTTATAGATTCCGATGCTTCACTTCAGGTTTACTGTATCCCTTGGACCTCCTTATTGACGATGAAACACAGAAATTGCATCGGAATTAAATAGAAAAGGCATAATGCCGACTTAAGTACAAGAATACTGATTCATCTTACTGTCTATGTTTGAACCGTCCCTGTGACACTAGTTATAGATTCCGATAATTCACTCCAGGTTTACTGTATCCCTTGGACCTTCTTATTGACGATGAAACACAGAAATTGCATCGGAATTACATACAAAAAGCACAATGCCGACTTAAGTGCAAGAAGACTGACTCTTCTTACTGACTATGATTTGAACCATTACTGTGAAACTAGTTATAGATTCCGATGCTTCACCTTAGGTTTACTGTATCTCTCTGACCTTCTTATTGACGACGAAACACAGAAATTGCATCGGAATTAAATAGAAAAGGCACAATGCCGATTTAAGTAAAAGAAGTCCGACTCTTCTTACTGTCTATGATTTGAACCATTCCTGTGACACTAGTTATAGATTCCGATGCTTCACTCCAGGTTTACTGTAACCCTTGGACCTTCTTATTGACGATGAAGCACAGAAATTGCATTAGAATTAAATAGAAAAGGCACAATGATGTCTTAAGTACACTAAGACTGACTCTTCTTACAGACTATGATTTGAAACATTCCTGTGACACTAGTTATAGATTCCGATGCTTCACTTCAGGTTTACTGTATCACTTGGACCTTCTTATTGACGATGAAACACAGAAATTGCATCGGAATTAAATACAAAAGGCACACTACCGACCTAAGTACAAGAAGACTGACTCTTCTTACTGACTATGTTTGAACCATTCCTCTGACATTAGTCATAGATTCCGATGATTCACTTCGGGATTACTGTATCCCTCTGACCTTCTTGTTGACGATGAAACACAGAAATTGCATTAGAATTAAATAGAAAAGGCACAATGATGTCTTAAGTACACTAAGACTGACTCTTCTTACTGACTATGATTTGAACCATTCCAGTGACACTAGTTATAGATTGCGATGCTTCACTTCAGGTTTACCGTATCCCTTGGACCTTCTTATTGACGATGAAACACAGAATTTGCATCGAATTAAACAGAAAAGGCACAATGCCGACTTAGGTACAAGAATACTGACTCATCTTACTGTCTATGTTTTGAACCGTCCCTGTGACACTAGTTATAGATTCCGATGCTTCACTCCAGGTTTACTGTATCCTTTGGACCTTCTTATTGACGATGAAACACAGAAATTACATCAGAATTAAATAGAAAAGGCACAATGGTGTCTTAAGTACAGGAAGACTGACTCTTCTTACTGACTATGATTTGAACAAATTCTGTGACACTAGTTATAGATTTCGATGCTTCACTTCAGGTATACTGTAACCCTTGGACCTTCTTATTGACGATGAAACACAGAAATTGCATCGGAATTAAATACAAAACGCACAATGCCGACTTAAGAAATGAGGTCTGACTCTTCTTACTGTCTATGCTTTGAGCCATTCCTGTGACACCAGTTATAGATTCCGATGCTTCACTTCAGGTTTACTGTATCCCTTGGACCTTCTTATTGACATTGGAACACAGAAATTGCATCGGAATTAAATACAAAATGCACAATACCGACTTAAGTACAAGAAGACTGACTCTTCTCACTGACTATGCTTTCAACCATTCCTGTGACACTAGTCATAGATTCCGATGCTTCACTTCAGGATTACTGTATCCCTCTGACCTTCTTATTGACGATGAAACACAGAAATTGCATCGGAATGAAATCGAAAAGGCACAATACCGACTTAAGTAGAAGAAGACTGACTCTTCTTACTGTCTATGTTTTGAACCATCCCTGAAACACTAGTTATAGATTCCGAAGCTTCACTTCAGGTTTACTGTATCCCTCTGACCTTCCTATTGACGATGAAACACAGAAATTGCATCGGAATGAAATAGAAAAGGCACAATACCGACTTAAGTAGAAGAAGACTGACTCTTCCCACTGTCTATGTTTTGAACCATTCCTGTGACACTAGTTATAGATTCCGATGCTTCACTCCAGGTTTTCTGTATACCTTGGAACTTCTTATTGACGATGGAACACAGAAATAGGATCGGAATTAAATACAAAAGGCACAATGCCGACTTAAGTAAATGAAGTCTGACCCTTCTTTCTGTATATGGTTTGAACCATTCCTGTGAAACTAGTTATAGATTCCGATGCTACACTCCAGGTTTACTGTATCCCTTGGACCTTCATATTGACGATGAAACACAGAAATTGCATTAGAATTAAATAGAAAAGGCACAATGATGACTTAAGTACAAGAAGACTGACTCTTCTTACAGACTATGATTTGAACCATTCCTGTGACACAAGTTATAGATTCCGATGATTCTCTTCAGGTTTACTGTATCCCTTGGACCTTCTTATTGACGAAGAAACACAGATATTGCATCGGAATTAAATACAAAAGGTACAATACCGACTTAAGTACAAGAAGACTGACTCTTCTTACTGACTATGTTTTGAACCATTCCTGTGACACGAGTCATAGATTCCGATGCTTCGCTAAAGGATAACTGTATCCCTCTGACCTTCTTATTGACGATGAAACACAGAAATTGCATCGGAATTAAATACAAAAGGCACAATGCCGACTTCAGTACAAGAAGACTGACTCTTCTTACTGTCTATGTTTTGAACCATCCCTGGGACACTAGTTATATATTCCGATGCTTCACTCCTGGTTTACTGCATCCCTTGGACCTTCTTATTTACGATGAAACACAGAAATTGCATCGCTATTAAATACAATAGGCACAATGCCGACTTAAGTACAAGAAGCCTGACTATTCTTACTGTCTATGTTTTGAACCATTCCTGTGACACTAGTTATAGATTCCGATGCTTCACTTCAGGTTTACTGTATCCCTTGGACCTCCTTATTGACGATGAAACACAGAAATTGCATCGGAATTAAATAGAAAAGGCATAATGCCGACTTAAGTACAAGAATACTGATTCATCTTACTGTCTATGTTTGAACCGTCCCTGTGACACTAGTTATAGATTCCGATAATTCACTCCAGGTTTACTGTATCCCTTGGACCTTCTTATTGACGATGAAACACAGAAATTGCATCGGAATTACATACAAAAAGCACAATGCCGACTTAAGTGCAAGAAGACTGACTCTTCTTACTGACTATGATTTGAACCATTACTGTGAAACTAGTTATAGATTCCGATGCTTCACTTTAGGTTTACTGTATCTCTCTGACCTTCTTATTGACGACGAAACACAGAAATTGCATCGGAATTAAATAGAAAAGGCACAATGCCGATTTAAGTAAAAGAAGTCCGACTCTTCTTACTGTCTATGATTTGAACCATTCCTGTGACACTAGTTATAGATTCCGATGCTTCACTCCAGGTTTACTGTAACCCTTGGACCTTCTTATTGACGATGAAGCACAGAAATTGCATTAGAATTAAATAGAAAAGGCACAATGATGTCTTAAGTACACTAAGACTGACTCTTCTTACAGACTATGATTTGAAACATTCCTGTGACACTAGTTATAGATTCCGATGCTTCACTTCAGGTTTACTGTATCACTTGGACCTTCTTATTGACGATGAAACACAGAAATTGCATCGGAATTAAATACAAAAGGCACACTACCGACCTAAGTACAAGAAGACTGACTCTTCTTACTGACTATGTTTGAACCATTCCTCTGACACTAGTCATAGATTCCGATGATTCACTTCGGGATTACTGTATCCCTCTGACCTTCTTGTTGACGATGAAACACAGAAATTGCATTAGAATTAAATAGAAAAGGCACAATGATGTCTTAAGTACACTAAGACTGACTCTTCTTACTGACTATGATTTGAACCATTCCAGTGACACTAGTTATAGATTGCGATGCTTCACTTCAGGTTTACCGTATCCCTTGGACCTTCTTATTGACGATGAAACACAGAATTTGCATCGAATTAAACAGAAAAGGCACAATGCCGACTTAGGTACAAGAATACTGACTCATCTTACTGTCTATGTTTTGAACCGTCCCTGTGACACTAGTTATAGATTCCGATGCTTCACTCCAGGTTTACTGTATCCCTTAGACCTTCTTATTGACTATGAAACACAGAAATTGCATAGGAATTAAATGCAATGAGCACAATGCCGATTTAAGTACAAGAAGACAGACTCTTCTTACTGACTATGTTTTGAACCATACCTGTGACACTAGTTATAGACTCCGATGATCACTCCAGGTTAACTGTCTCCCTTGGACCTTCTTATTGACGATGAAACATAGAAATTGCATCGGAATTAAATACAAATGCACAATGCCGACTTAAGTAAAAGAAGTCTGACTCTTCTTGCTGACTATGTTTGAACCATTCCCGTGACACTAGTCATAGATTTCGATGCTTCACTTCAGGATTACTGTATCCCTCTGACCTTCTTATTAACGATGAAACACAGAAATTTGCTTCGGAATTTAATACAAAAGGCACAATGTCGACTTATGTACAAGATGACTGACTTATCTTACTGTCTATGTTTTCAACCATCCCTGGGACACTAGTTATAGATTCCGATGCTTCACTCGAGGTTTACTGTATCCCTTGGACCTTCTTATTGACGATGAAACACAGAAATTGCATCGGAATTAAATACAATAGGCAAAATGCCGACTTAAGTACGAGAAGACTGACTCTTCCTAATGTCTATGTTTTGAACCATTCCTGTGACACTAGTCATAAATTCCGATGCTTCACTTCAGGTTTACTGTATCCCTATGACCTACTTATTGACGATGAAACACAGAAATTGCATCGGAATTAAATACAAAAAGGCACAATACCGACTTAAGTACAAGAAGACTGACTCTTCTTACTGACTATGTTTTGAACCATTCCTATGATCAAGTCATAGATTCCAATGCTCCACTTCAGGTTTACCGTATCACTCTGACCGTCTTATTGACGATGAAACACAGAAATTGCATCGAAATTAAATAGAAAAGGCACAATGCCGACTTAAGTACAAGAAGACTGAATCTTCCAACTCTCTATGTATTGAACCATTCCTGTGACTCTAGTTATAGATTCCGATGCTTCACTTCAGGTTTACTGTATCCCTCTGACCTTCTTATTGACGATGAAACACAGAAATTGCATCGGAATGAAATCGAAAAGGCACAATACCGACATAAGTACAAGAAGACTGACTCTTCCCACTGTCTATGTTTCGAACCTTTCCTGTGACACTAGTTTTTTATTCCAATGCTTCACTTCAGGTTTACTGTATCCCTTGGACCTTCTTATTGACGATGAAACACAGAAATTGCATCGGAATTAAATAGAAATGGCATAATGCCGACTTAAGTACAAGAATACTGACTCATCTTACTGCCTATGTTTTGAACCGTCCCTGTGACACTAGTTATAGATTCCGATGCTTCACTCCAGGTTTACTGTATCCCTTGGACCTTCTTATTGACGATGAAACACGGAAATTGCATCGGAATTAAATACAAAAAGCACAATGCCGACTTAAGTACAAGAAGACTGACTCTTCTTACTGACTATTATTTGAATAATTCCTGTGACACTAGTTGTAGATTCCGATGCTTCACTTCAGGTTTACTGTATCCCTTGGACATTCTTATTGACGATGAAACACAGAAATTGCATTAGAATTAACTAGAAAAGGCACAATGATGTCTTAAGTACAAGAAGACTGACTCTTCTTACTGACTATGATTTGAACCATTTCTGTGACACTAGTTATAGATTACGATGCTTCACTTCAGGTTTACTGTATCCCTTGGACCTTCTTATTGACGATGAAACACAGATATTGCATCGGAATTAAATACAAAAGGCACAATACCGACTTAAGTAAAAGAAGACTGACTCTTCTTACTGACTATGTTTTGAACCATTCCTGTGACACTAGTCATAGATTCCGATGATTCACTTCAGGATTACTGTATCCCTCTGACCTTCTTGTTGACGATGAAACACAGAAATTGCATTGGAATTTTACTACAAAAGGCAAAATGCCGACATAAGTACAAGAAGACTGACTCTTCCTACTATCTACGATTTGAACCATTCCTGTGACACTAGTTATAAATTCCGGTGCTTCACATCAGATTTACTGTATCCCTCTGACGTTCTAATTGACGATGTAACTCAGAAAATTGCATCGGCATTAAATACAAAAGGCACAATGCCGAACTAAGTACAAGAAGACTGACTCTTCTTACTGTCTATGTCTTGAACCATTCCTGTGACACTAGTTATAGACTCCGATGCTTCACGCCAGGTTTACTGTATCCCTTGGCCCTTTTTATTGACGATGAAACACAGAAATTGAATCGGAATTAATTCAAAAGGCACAATACCGGCTTAAGTAAAAGAAGTCTGGACTCATCTTACTGTCTGTGATTTGAACCATTGCTGTGACACTAGTTATAGATTCCGATGCTTCACTCCAGGTTTACTGTAACCCTTGAACCTTCTTATTGACGATGAAACACAGAAATTGACATCAGAATTAAATAGAAAATACACAATGATGACTTAAGTACAAGAAGACTGACTCATTTTTAATGACAATGATTTGAACCATTCCTGTGACACTAGTTATAGATTCCGATGCTTCACTTCAGGTTTACTGTATCCCTTGAACCTTTTTATTGAAGATGAAACACAGAATTTGCGTCGGAAGTAAACAGAAAAAGCACAATGCCGACTTAAGTACAAGAATACTGAGTCATCTTACTGTCTATGTTTTGAACCGTCCCTGTCGACACTAGTTATAGATTCCGATGCTTCACTCCAGGTTTACTGTATCCCTTGGACCTTCTTATTGACTATGAAACACAGAAATTGCATCGGAATTAAATACAATGAGCACAATGACGATTTAAGTACAAGAAGACTGACTCTTCTTACTGACTATGATTTGAACCATTCCTGTGACACTAGTTATAGACTCCGATGATCACTCCATGTTAACTGTCTCCTTGGACTTCTTATGACGATGAAACACAGAAATTGCATCGGAATTAAATACAAATGCACAATGCCGACTTAAGTAAAAGAAGTCTGACCCTTCTTACTGACTATGTTTTGAACCAATCCTGTGACACTAGTCATAGATTCCGATGCTTCTCTCAGGATTACTGTATCCCTCTGACCTTCTTATTGACGATGAAACACAGAAATTGCATCGGAATTAAATTCAAAAGGCACAATGCCGACATAAGTACATGAAGACTGATTCTTCTACTGTCTATGTTTTGAACCATCCCTGTGACACTAGTTATAGATTCCGATGCTTCACTTCAGGATTACTGTATCCCTCCGACCTTCTTATTGACGATGAAACAGAGAAATTGCATCGGAATAAAATACAAAAGGCACAATACCGACTTAAGTACAAGAGGACTGACTCTTCTTACTGACTATGTTTTGAACCATTCCTGTGACACTACTCATAGTTTCCGATGCTTAACCTTCAGGATTACTGTATCCCTCTGACCTTCTTATTGACGATGAAACACAGAAACTGCATCGGAATTAAATACAAAAGGCACAATGCCGACTAAAGTACAAGAAGACTGACTCTTCTGACAGTCTATGTATTGAACCATTCCTGTGGCACTAGGTATAAGGATTCCGGTGCTACACTCCAGGTTTACTGTATGCCTTGGACCTTCTTACTGACGATGAAACACAGAAATTGCATCGGAAATAAATACAAAAGGCACAATGCCGTCTTTAGTACAAGAAGACTGACTATTCTTACTGTCTATGATTTGAACCATTCCTGTGACACTAGTTATAGATTCCGATGCTTCACATCAGGATTATGTATCCCTCTGACCTTCCTATTGACGATGAAACACAGAAATTGCATCGGAATTAAATACAAAAGGCACAATGCCAACTTTAGTACATGTAGACCGACTTTTCCTACTGTCTATGATTTTAACCATTCCTGTGACACTAGTTATGGATTCCGATCGTTCATTTCAGGTTTACTGTATCCCTTGGACCTTCTTATTGACGATGAAACACAGATATTGCATCGGAATTAAATACAAAAGGCACAATGCCGACTTAAGTACAAGAAGACTGACTCTTCTTACTGTCTATGTTTTGATCCGTTCCTGTTACACTAGTTATAGATTCCGATGCTTCAATTCAGGTCTACTGTATCCCTTGGACCTTCTTATTGACGATGAAACACAGAAATTGCATCGGAATTAAATACAAAAGGCTCAATGCTGAATTAAGTACAAGAAGTCTGACTGTTCTTAGTGTCAATGTTTTGAACCATTCCTGTGGCTCTAGTTGTAGAGTCTGATGCTTCACTCCAGGTTTACTGTATCCCTTGGACCTTCTTATTGACGATGAAACACAGAAATTGCATCGGAATTAAATACAAAAGGCACAATGCCGACTTCAGTAAAAGGAGTCTGACTCTTCTTACTGTCTGTGTTTTGAACCATTCCTGTGACACTAGTTATAGTTTCCGATGCTTCACTTCCGGTTTACTGTATCCCTTGGACCTTCTTATTGACGATGTAACACAGAAATTGCATCTGAATTAAAGAGAAAAGGCACAATGCCGACTTATGTACAAGAATACTGACTCATCTTATTGTCTATGTTTTGAACCGTCCCTGTGACACTAGTTATAGATTCCGATGCTTCACACCAGCCTTACTGTATCCCTTGGACCTTCTTATTGACGATGAAACACAGAAATTGCAACGGAATTAAATAGAAAAGGAACAATGCCGACTTAAGTACAAGAAGACTGATTCTTCTTACTGTCTATGTTCTGAACCATCCCTGTGACACTAGTTATAGATTCCGATGCTTCATCCCAGGTTTACTGTATCCCTATGACATTCTTATTGACGGTGAAACACAGAAATTGCATCGGAATTAAATACAATAGGCACAATGCCGACTTAAGTACAAAAAGACTGACTCTTCCTACTGTCTATGTTTTGAACCATTCCTGTGACACTAGCCATAGATTCCGATGCTTCACCTCTGGTTTACTGTATCCCTTGGACCCTCTTATTGGCGATGAAACACAGAAATTGCATCGGAATTAAATACAAAAGGCACAATACCGACTTAAGTACAAGAGGGCTGACTCTTCTTACTGACTATGTTTTGAACCATTCCTGTGACACTAGTCATAGATTCCAATGCTTAACTTCAGGATTACTGTATCCCTCTGACCTTCTTATTGACGATGAAACACAGAAACTGCATCGGAATTAAATACAAAAGGCACAATGCCGACTAAAGTACAAGAAGACTGACTCTTCTGACAGTCTATGTTTTGAACTATTCCTGTGGCACTAGTTATAGATTCCAGTGCTACACTCCAGGATTACTGTATCCCTTAAACCTTCTTACTGACGATGAAACACAGAATTTGCATCGGAAATAAATACAAAAGGCACAATGCCGACTTAAGTACAAGAAGACTGACTCTTCTTACTGTCTATGTTTTGAACCATTCCTGTGACACTAGTTATAGATTCCGATGCTTCACATCAGGTTTATGTATCCCTCTGACATTCCTATTGACGATGAAACACAGAAATTGCATCGGAAGTAAATACAAAAGGCACAATGCCGAATTAAGTACAAGAAGTCTGACTCTTCTTACTGTCAATTCCTTTGAACCATACCTGTGACACTAGTTGTAGACTCTGATGCTTCACTCCAGGTTTACTGTATCCCTTGGACCTACTTATTGACGATGAAACACAGAAATTGCATCTGAATTAAATACAAAAGGCACAATGCCGACTTCAGTAAAAGGAGTCTGACTCTTCTTACTGTCTGTGTTTTGAACCATTCCTGTGACACTAGTTGTAGATTCCGATGCTTCACTTCAGGTTTACTGTAACCCTCTGACCGTCTTATTGACGATGAATCACAGAAAAATGCATCGGAATTAAATAGAAAAGGCACAATGCCGACTTAAATACAAGAAGACTGACTGTTCTTACTGACTATGTTTTGAACAATTCCTGTGACACTAGTCATAGATTCCGATGCTTAACTTCAGGATTACTGTATCCCTCTGACCTTCTTATTGACGATGAAACACAGAAACTGCATCGGAATTAAATACAATAGGCAGAATGCCGACTTAAGTACAAGAAGACTGACTCTTCCTACTGTCTATGATTTGAACCATTCCTGTGACACTAGTCATAGATTCCGATGCTTCACTTCAGGTTTACTGTATCCCTTGGACCCTCTTATTGACGATGAAACACAGAAATTGAATCGGAATTAAATACAAAAGGCACAATACCGACCTAAGTACAAGAGGACTGACTCTTCTTACTGACTATGTCTTGAACCATTCCTGTGACACTAGTCATAGATTCCGATGCTTAACTTCAGGATTACTGTATCCCTCTGACCTTCTTATTGACGATGAAACACAGAAACTGCATCGGAATTAAATACAAAAGGCACAATGCCGACTAAAGTACAAAAAGACTGACTCTTCTGACAGTCTATGTTTGAACCATTCCTGTGGCACTAGTTATACATTCCAGTGCTACACTCCAGGTTTACTGTATCCCTTGGACCGTCTTATTGACGATGAAACACAGAAATTGTATCGAAATTAAATACAAAAGGCACAATGCCGACTAATGTACAAGAAGACTGACTCTTCCAACAGTCTATGTTTAGAACCATTCCTGTGACACTAGTTATAGATTCCGGTGCTTCACTCCAGGTTTACTGTATCCCTTGGGCCTTCTTATTGACGATGAAACACAGAAATTGCATCAGAATTAAATAGAAAAGGCACAATGATGACTTAAGTACAAGAAGACTGACTCTTCTTACTGTCTATGTTTTGAAACATTCCTGTGACACTAGTTATAGATTCCGATGCTACAATTCAGGTCTACTGTATCCCTTGGACCTTCTTATTGACGATGAAACACAGAAATTTCATCGGAATTAAATACAATAGGCACGAAGCAGACTTAAGTACAAGAAGACTGACTCTTCTTACTGACTATGTTTTGAACTATTCCTGTGACACTAGTTATAGATTTCGATGCTTCACATCAGATTTACTGTATCCCTCTGACCATCTCATTGACGATGAAACACAGAAATTGCATCGGGATTAAATACAAAAGGCACAATGCCGACTTTAGTAAAAGGAGTCTGACTCTTTTTACTGTCTGTGTTTTGAACCATTCCTGTGACACTAGTTATAGGTTCCGATGCTTCACTTCAGGTTTACTGTATCCCTCTGACCGTCTTATTGACGATGAAACACAGAAATGGCATCGGAATTAAATAGAAAAGGCACAATGCCGACTTAAGTACTAGAAGACTGACTCTTCCTACTGTACATGTTTTGAACCATTCCTGTGACACTAGTTATAGACTCCGATGCTTCACTCCAGGTTTACTGTATCCCTTGGACCTTCTTATTGACAATGAAGCACAGAAATTGCATCACAATTAAATACAAAATGCTCAATGCCGAATTAAGTACAAGAAGACTGACTCTTCTTACTGCCTATGTTTTGAACCATTCCTGTGACACTAGTTATGGATTCCGATCGTTCATTACAGGTTTACTGTATCCCTTGGACCTTCTTATTGACGATGAAACACAGATATTGCGTCGGAATTAAATACAAAGGCACAATGCCGTCTTAAGTACAAGAAGACTGACTCTTCCAACTGTCTATGTTTTGAACCATTCCTGTGCCACTAGTTATAGATTCCGATGCTTCACTTCAGGTTTACTGTATCCATCTGACCGTCTTATTGACGATGAAACACAGAAATGGCATCGGAATTAAATAGCAAAGGCATAATGCCGACTTAAGTACTAGAAGACTGACTCATCCTACTGTCTATGTTTTGAACCATTCCTGTGATACTAGTTACAGATTCCGA